>NC_079437.1:5641554-6004054 GCF_903798145.1 Danio aesculapii | reverse complement strand
ATGTTAAGTGGTTTATTTGGCCAATTAAACAATTTATTTGGGCTGAATTTCAACAAACAAATTAAGTTGAGCATTATTAAATTAAATTTGTTTAAATTCAACACAAATAAATTGTTTGCAACAGTTTTGCATGCAACACTTTTTTCAGTGTGTCAACTTGCTGTAGTAAATAAACCCTGCAATGCTTGCCCCGCCTTCAAGCTCTTCGTATTGGCCCACTGCACTAGAACAGAATGCAAATGGATTGGTTAATATCAGCTATAAATCACTCAGTTTCGATGACGGAACTACCAGTGTTGCCAGATTGGGCAGTTTTGAATTTATTTTTGCAGGTAAAAATGACATAGGCGGGTATTGAAAATTTGGCCGGTTTGCACCGGCGTGCCCGCCAGCCCCGCTCTGCCCTTATAAATCTGTTTTGATCTCCCAAAGAGATGCCATAGCCCCTGTTCTTTGCATGCAAATGGTTAGAACAGTGTAGAAACGCATGTGATCTCCCTCCCCGACACAACATCTCAACCCGCCCCCCCCCCCGTCCCCACTAAATACTTAAAGATTGATTGAAACGGAGTTCCATATAAAAACTCAATTATTCTTTTATTTTTATTTGTTTAACTACTACAGTATTACATTTATTTTCTTAAGCAGCTATTTGCTTGAGTATAAAGGATTTGTTTTATTTGCTGCCAAGCAGAAACCCCAGAAGTATGGCTCTATCACTGTTTAAAGGAAAAGAAAAACAAACAGGATCATATGTTTATGATGTCAGTTTTAATACATTAAAAAAATACAATCAGAGAAATCCTCTGGCTTTTTTCTTTTTTTGCTGTATCGAAAACATCCCGAACCGTGACACCACTGTGTCGTATCGAACCGAACTGTGATTTTTGTGAACCGTTACACCCCTAATATATATATATATATATATATATATATATATATATATATATATATATATATATATATATATATATATATATATATATATATATATATATATATATATAAAATTTTTTGTGTGTGTGTGTGTGTGTGTGTGTGTGTATTACGCTACAAACAACTTGTTATAAACTGCAGCACATAAATATTACAGATTTTTTTTTCTCTTCATATTATTTCCTATACATTATCTTGTCTCGAACGACTAAAATGTCAATAAAAGTCTCTTAGTTAAACTGTAGAGTTGAATTTTCAACATCAGAAGTCCACAGAGCAGTGAAAACACTTTGTGGCACTTTTTAAAAATGACTTCTCATCCCTGTCAGGTCAGTGTGTGTGTTTAATGTTGTGAAAACGCTACACAAATAATCTTCAATTTAAGAGCGATATGCTGTATTGGCATTAGAGTCAGCAGCGCAACACACAAGAGTGTAAAAGTGTTTTAGGAGCCTTATATGATTACAGCTGATGTCACATGCAATGTTTAGACAGTTTTTTTAGTTCATTTTCTGGACTTTGAATGCTTCAGGAGACTCGCTGTCTATGGAGGATGAGGGAGCTCTCTGATTTCCCCCACAATATCTGTATTTTGGTTCAGAAGGTCTCAGAAGGATTCAGATTTCTGGTGGCACCAGACACTCTTAAATCACTCCATATTCTCTAGAAGAATTGTGTATTTTTGTGTGTGCCTCACACAGGTGAGTGGGCTTGACAAACCACCTGTAGAAAACACACACTTTCATCATCTCGCTGACTATCTGAACAGTTTTGCACTCTAGCATCAGCCACTTTCTTCAATCACTCCACATCTCTATAAAAACACTGTGGATTTTTGTGTGTGCCTCACACAGGTGAGTGGGCCAGACAAACCACCTGTAGACACACTGTTCTCTCCATATGACACTTTACTTAAACTCCATCTTACTCAATAGGGAAAACATTTTTTATTTACCTGTGAATGTATCACACAACCATGCTGCACTACTGGTTTTCTTCAACCTTAAAATCCTCCTTAGCGCAATATCTTACACAATCCTGCTCTGTCTTTTGTAAAAGTACTTGTACAGTTGACTTGTATAGTCTTAGGTTGTGTGTATAGCTAAGTATGTATAGTATATGAATAGTCAGCTGACCGCTCCGGTATGTTAGTTATGTATAGGTTTACAATAGCTCTTACGTCCAGTGTTGTGTTTGTATGTATGATTAATTCATGCAGCACCGTGGTCTTGCGAGTCATGATATCATGTTCTCTGTATGTCCACACATGTAGATGAATGACAATGAAGCTTAAGTTGACATAAGGGTGAGTAACTAATGACACAATTTAATTTTGGGCTGAACAAGCACTTTAAATTAACAACATAGCTAGTTTTTCTTGCTATATGTTTGGAGTGTTTGTTATTTGTCTGATTTATTTCTATGATAATGTTTTCATAGTTGTATAACTATGACATGCATGAAAACTGCCTTAACTTTCGATTTTCAGGAATGCTGCCACTCTGGTGGAATAGACAATAGGAAAATTAATGACCATATTAATATACTGGAACACTTGGAGTTTCACTGTGCTGTTTAAATGTTCTCTTTGTTTTTGAGCAGTATAGTAGAGCTGATCCTAGGCTTAGGGGCCATAAGTAAAACTTTGAGCATTAATGAGAGAACTCACTAGATAGTCCCTTTTAAAGAAAGCTGGAAACCTGTGAACATTGACTTCAATAATACATATACACATTTTATTTGTTTATTTAACCATGTATGCGCCACGCTGGTAGACAAGACAGAGATGGCCATCGTTTCTCAAGTTCTATTCAAAATAAAGTCACAAAGGGAATTCAAAGGGTTGATAAGTGCTGTTGTGATCTTCATTTACAGCAATGTAAGTGTCAATAGTAGAGGTTATCGATCTCACTTGAAGTTCGCTCTCAGGAGACACAGCAGGTGAGTATACAGACACACAGTTCATCTAGTACAGCGGTCGGGAACCTTTTTTTCAGCAAAGAGCCATTTCTGATTTTTCTTTGGCAAATGCGTTTTTTAAAGAGCCATTGGGGTGTGTGTGTATATATATATATATATATATATATATATATATATATACACACATACATTTATATATATATATATATATAAATACATATATATATATATGTGTATATATATATATGTGTATGTATGTATGTATGTATGTATGTATATATATATATATGCATAATATATTTATGCATATATACATAATATGGCAACGCAGTGGCGCAGTAGGTAGTACTGTCACCTCACAGCAAGAAGGTCGCTGGTTCGAGCCTCGGCTGGGTCAGTTGGCGTTTCTGTGTGGAGTTTGCATGTTCTCCCTGCGTTCGTGTGGGTTTCCCCCAAAGACATGCGGTATAGGTGAATTGGGAAGGCTAAATTGTCCGTAGTGTATGTGTGTGAATGAGTGTGTATGGGTGATTCCCAGTGATGGGTTGCGGCTGGAAGGGCATCCGCTGTGTAAAACATGTGCTGGATAAGTTGGTGGTTCATTCCACTGTGGCGACCCCGGAATAAAGGGACTAAGCCGAAATACATAATTGAGTACACTCCATTTTGAAAATTCATATTTTGAACCATTTCTGAGTAAATATAAGATCTATATTTTGGTACATTTGAAGAAAACAGATGTGTTTAACAGATATATTAATTAAAATAATATTTTAGTCACCAAACATCTTTAGAAATAGAAAGATTATACAATTGAATTCATGCAAAATATTGGGGGAAACAATTACAAACTACAAAACTTCAGATAAATTGTATGAATTTGCTTCTCATGAATTTTGCCCTTTAAAAAAAGAAATAATATATATATACTCTCTCTCTCTATCTATCTATCTATCTATCTATCTATCTATCTATCTATCTATCTATCTATCTATATATATATATATAGAGAGAGAGAGAGAGAGAGAATATATATATATTATTTCTTTTTTTAAAGAGCAAAATATATATATATATATACACACACACACACACATATATATATGCGTGTGTGTGTGTGTGTGTGTGTAGAGAATATATATCTACACATATACACATACATACACCATTCATGGACTTGTTTAACATGTGATGCTTCATATTTGTTTATTTTTGGTTTATAAATAAAGCTATATATATATATATATATATAAAACACTCTTCTTTTTTCTGAAAAGCAGCCCAATTTAAAATAAACAAACATTTTACTATTATAAAAAAAAAAAAAAAAAAAGAAAAACCACACACATACACACACACACACACACACACACACACACACACACACACACACACACACACACACACACACACACACACACACACACACACACACACACACTTACTTCAAATAATTTAAAAACAAAGAAGCCTATGCAGCAACGTTTTTATTGTGCCTAGTTTTAAAGAACAAAGCCGATTTTACAATTATTTAGAAAATAAAGAGCAAACAACTTATGCTTCTATGGTAATTATGTGCACGCGTGGTTAACATAGAAATGCAAGTTATCGCGAGCCATAAGTTCCCTACCACTGATCTAGTAGCAGATCTTCTGGTTAACACTACACAAGTGTAGGCATTCCTCTAGATCGATGAGAAGGATCAGCAAGCATGCAAAGATCATCCATTGAGGAGTATACAAGCACACAGTTCATCAGAGTGATAGCAGATCCTCTAGTAAACATCAGATAAGAAGAGTCACTTCCCTTTATCAGTATGAAGGAGACTCGAAGACTCATAAGGAACATCCGCGGAAGAAGGAGAGAAGACAAAGGAGCAACCATCTGACTTCAATACTGGCCGGCGAGTGAATGGAGAAGGTGGGTCTTTATAGTGTCCTTTGGTGATGGGGAACAGGTGCAAGTCATCAGAACGCTGGTGAAGTTTCACGAGATTGGATATGGAGGTGGATTGTGAGGGAGAACGTTGATTGGGTGAGCAGGAATGAGCCGGGGATGTGGCAGTATGTCAATAGCTACGCTTCCGTCCACCTAGTTTAATGTGCATTTTGGATATGTGCATTAAAAAAATGCTTGATGGAAATGCCAAGATGCGCATACATTTAGAAAATGAGCATAAAAAAACATGCGCAATAATTAGTAGGATAAACTTTTTATTCAATAAAAAAAGATGCACATAAACTACGATGGAAACACTTGCCGAACTAATTCCAGCATGTGCATTAAAAAGGTCATGTGATTCTGTTATATGAGATCATGTGATGATAAAAATGTGTGTAAATGGACAAACCAGCAGGCTGAGCACACTGTAACACATCTGAAATGTTGTTCTGGTCATCCTAAAGCACCTTAACCATTTCAGTATTAAGTGTTTTTATATTATTAATGATCTCCAGAACTGTCAACATCCCCTGCGCTCTGCTTCTTCAAACGCCACCATGCATTTATTGTATGTCAGCATTGTCTTCTGAGATGCAAGTCATTTATTAAATATATAAAAGATTCACGCAGCTAACACCTTAATGAATTCCATTATTACTGTTGATATGTGCGGCCAGTTAATCAGGAAGTGAGGATTTAGTTCACTTTGACTGGCTGGATGGAAACGCTGCTTTATTCGCACGTCTTTTATGCCGTACTCCAGTTTTGTGCATAACTTTAATTCACATGTTTGGATGGAAACACAGCGAATGTTCACTGATTTTCAGCCTTTTACAAAACATCTTATGTGTTCAACAGAAGAAGGAAACTCATTCAGGTTGGATTTGATAGTGAGTGAATAGTGTGTGCACTTTTATTTTGATGAACTGTCATTTTAATATGAACTGTTTCACGGTAAACAAACAACAGTGAGTTAAAGCAGTCAGTAATAGCAACAATAGCATAACTATAACAGAAAAAGGGTATAAATTAAATAATTTTGTATTCAAAATAGCAGTTTAATATGCATTTTTATTGAACATTTTTATTGAAGTAACAGTTGTGTGTATATCGATTTATTTTATTATTATATACACATAAATAATGTGCACATATATTATGTACACATTTGCTTGTGATTCTCCTGTTTGTGTAAACGGCAGTGTTACTTTAAGACAAGCATTCAATTTCATTCCTCACATTTCCTGCTCAATGAAAGCTGTACTGAGCGATTTCTGGCAAACGTTTGAAAACACCAAATCAAACACACCCATAATCCAGCAGGGCTCCGCCTCTTTCAGGAATTTATTCACATGTAGCCGAGTGTTCTCACAAACACTGCAGAGGTTGATCTTCCTGGAACAAGGAGGGATTATATTTCTCCAATTTCCTCGTCTTAAACTGGCTTCCTGCATATGACTGAGTTTAAAATATTGTTATTGTGAACTTCCAGACTTGTCTGCCAATAAAGTGTCTGCCTGCCTATCTACCTACCCATCCATCCATCTGTCTGTCCACCCATCCACACATCCATCCGTCCATCTGTCTGTCTGTCTGTCTGTCTGTCTGTCTGTCTGTCTATCTACCCATCCATCCATCCATCCATCCATCCATCCATCTATCTATCTATCTATCTATCTATCTATCTATCTAACCGTCCATCCGTCCGTCCGTCCGTCCGTCTGTCCGTCCTTCCATCCATCCATCCATCCCTCTATCCATCTATCTATCTATCTATCTATCTATCTATCTATCTATCTATCTATCTATCTATCTATCTATCTATCTATCTATCTATCTATCTATCTATCCATCCGTCTATCTATCCGTCTGTCCGTCCGTCCTTCCGTCCATCCATCCATCCATCCGTTTGTCCGTCCATCCATCCATCCATCCATCTATCTATCCGTCCGTCCGTCCGTCTGCCCGTCTGTCTATTCATCTATCTATCCATCCATCCATTCATCCATCTATCTATCCATTTATCTATCTATCTATCCGTCCGTCCGTCCGTCCGTCCGTCCGTCTATCTATCTATCTATCTATCTATCTATCTATCTATCTATCTATCTATCTATCTATCTATCTATCTATCTATCTATCTATCTATCTATCTATCTATCTATCTATCTATCCATCCGTCCATCCATCCATCCATCCGTCCATCCATCTGTCTATCCATCTATCTATCTATCTGTCTATCCATCTATCTATCTATCTATCTATCTATCTATCTATCTATCTATCTATCTATCTATCTATCTATCTATCTATCTATCTATCTATCTCTCTCAGTCCATCCATCCATCCGTCCGTCCGTCCGTCCATCCATCCGTCTGTCTGTCCGTCCGTCCGTCCGTCCGTTTATCTATCACATTACAATTTCCACTGGCTAGAGAAAATTATGTGCAATTTGCCTCAAACATGCAAGAGTCACCACAGCAGAATGAACCGCCCTCTTTTCCGGCTTATGTTTTACACAGTGGATGCCCTTCCAGCTGCAACCCAGTACTGAGAAACACCCATACACACTCATTCACACACACACTCATACACTACGATCAATTTAGTTCATCAATTCCCCTATAGCGCATGTGTTTTGACTGTCAGGGGAAACCGGAGCACTCGGAGGACACGGCAACATGGGGAGAACATGCAAACTCCACACAGAAATGCCATCTGACCCAGTTGGAACTCGAACCAGCGACCTTCTTGCTGTAAGTGATAGTGCTAACCACTGAGCCACCCTTGCTTTCCTTTTATGCTTTTAGAAAAATCTGAGATGCTAAAATGTGTCTATGACAAGACTCCAAGTGAAAATACCTTTCACAACCACACACACACACACACACACACACACACACACACACACACACACACACACACACACACACACACACACACACACACACACACACACACACACACACACAAAAGGCATATGAATGATGTAGGCATCAATGCAATGTGTGAAAATGACAATAATGCCAGCAATCCGGTTTATCAAATGAGATTGAACACTCTAAAGAGATTAGGAAATTAAGCTTCGAGTTCAGACGCCTGAGTGTTTTTTCACTTCTGCCTTCAGATCAGTTTAAAGCTTTGTTTAGGAAGTATACTGTGTGTATGTTTAATATAAGTGTGATATAAACACAGCTCTGCACACCGTCTCATAATGAAAGCCAATTACAGCATCTGTGATTCTAAAAGTGACTTAAAGCTTTATTTATTTTACAGAGTTAACAGACCAATGTTCCCATATATATTATATTGATTATTCTTTGTTTGTAATTCTATAATCATTATAATATATACTTTGAATGTTGCAAATGTTTCCAAATAAGGAAATGAACAGCAATCCTGACTAACAAAATGCTGCGGCACAGTATTGCCCAAATGCAGGATCTAATGTTAACCGGTTTAACCTGTTGTTGTTGTTGTAGTGTTTAACCTGTTACTCCAACATCATCAATTCAGAGTTAAATTGATAATGTGGCGTCTAGATTAGGCATAATGAAACATTCATACTCTTTATTTACCACATTGATTAATATGATTTTATTTGAAATACATATTCCCTGATTACTACAATGTAAATACAATTGTGGTTGCCTTCATTTTTTAAGTGGAATCAAACGAACCTCAATTTTGTTACATTACACTGAAGTGCACTTGAAACCGAAGATGCTGCAGACTTTTATTTCAGTATGATAACTGAAGCTGAATATTGAGTAGGGGGTGGGGTTTAATTTCAGTATGATGACGTATTTCTAACTGAAGCTGAATATTGAGTAGGGGGCGGGGTTTAATTTCAGTACGATTATGTATTTCTAACTGAAGCTGAATATTGAGTAGGGGGTGGGGTTTAATTTTTAGTATGATGATGTATTTCTAACTGAAATTGAATATTGAGTAGGGGGTGGGGTTTAATTTCAGTACGATTATGTATTTCTAACTGAAGCTGAATATTGAGTAGGGGGGGGGGGTTTAATTTCAGTACGATGATGTATTTCTAACTGACACTGAATATTGAGTAGGGGGTGGGGTTTCATTTCAGTATGATGATGTATTTCTAACTGAAGCTGAATATTTTATAGGGGCGGGGTTTAATTGTTAGTATGATGATGTATTTCTAACTGAAATTTAATATTGAGTAGGGGGCGGGGTTAAATTTTTTGTATGATGATGTATTTCTAACTGAATATTGAGTAGGGGGCGGGGTTTAATTTTTTGTATGATGATGTATTTCTAACTGAATATTGAGTAGGGGTCGGGGTTTAATTTCAGTACGATAATGTTTTTCTAACTGAAATTGAATATTGAAAAAGGGGCGGGGTTTAATTTCAGTATGATGATGTATTTCTAACTGAAGCTGAATATTGAGTAGGGGGCGGGATTTATTTTTTAGTTTGATGATGTATTTCTAACTAAAATTGAATATTTAGTGGGGGGTGGGGTTTAATTTCAGTATGATGATGTATTTCTAACTCAAGCTGAATATTGAGTAGGGGGCGGGGTTTAATTTTTAGTATGATGATGTATTTCTAACTGAAATTTAATATTGAGTAGGGGGCAGAGTTTAATTTCAGTATGATGATGTATTTCTAACGGAAACTGAATATTGAGTAGGGGCGGGGTTAATTATATGCTCCGCCTCTCATCTTTCGCTCGCATAAAACTGAGGGGCGTGGCTAAGAACAATTCACCCAATCTGTCAAACTGATGTCATCAGAGAGAAATGGATTAACTTGCGTGGATTAATTGTTTGCTTCATGATTAACAATGTTTACTAGCAAAATAAGTATAATTTGTGTACCTTTAGTAGGTATAGTGTATCCACAGTCATATTAGAGTGATAGAAACATAACACGTGTCTTTTTTTAAATATCCTGACGTTAATATAGGATCCAAAGGACCACCGCAATGTGACGTATGAGTGCGGTTAACATGTCTCTGTAGTAACGGATATAAACATGTCCACAGAACAGGATCTGCTAAAAAAACTGGGCTTAAAAGATCTGTTCAACTCTCTGTGATCAGCTGCAAATCAAGAATGAGTTTTTACAAGACGTGGTTTATTTTGTACAGTATCATATTTACCTCAAGTAGACGTGCAAAAACAGTGCAAAGTTAAATTTGTGTGTGTACTGCAAACTTTGCAACAGCATTTGTGTGTGACTCTGAATTTCTGCTGCATTGCTTTCTCTGTCACCGACTGCTGTTTATCTGACACAGAACGAGAAACAGTTGAGGGAAAGGTGGGCAGGAACAGAACCAGCTCATTTGCATTTAAAGGCACAAGAAAAAAAACAGCCTGAATGTAATTATTTCCCCAGAATTCCCATATTCAGCAGGGTATAATAAATAATCTGTTGAGTATTTTGAGCTGAAACTTCACACACACATTCTGAAGACATTCATTCGTTCATTAATTTTCCTTCGGCTTAGCCCCTTATTTTTCAAGGGGTTACCACAGTGGAATGAACCGCCAACAAATCCAGCTTATGTTTTAAGCAGCGGACGCCCTTCCAGCTACAACCAAGTACTGGGAAACACCCATACACACTCATTCATACACACACACACTCATACACTATGGCCAAATTTGTTTACCCAATTCACCTATATCGCATGTTTGCACTGTGGAGGAAACCGGAGCACCTGGAGGAAACCCACACCAACAGGGTGAGAACAAGCAAACTCCACACAGAAATGCCAGGCCCAGCTAGGACTTGAATCAGCAACCTTCTTGCTGTGAGGCAACAGTGCTAACCACTGAGCCACCATGCCGCCCCATTCTAAAGACAGCAAAGGCTTACCTTACATTTTGTAAAATGGGTAAAATTGGAGCCCTTAATTAAACTGACAGAACAAGTTTGCGTCACTTCAGTGCACGTAACTTCCTTTTAACTTTGTACTACACTGTCATTGTGCAAACTTTCTGTTTTGAATAGTGAATATCTTAAATGGCACTCGAAAATGGACAAACTGGTTTAAGATATTTAAAGATTACTCGCTGTTCCAGTGTCGCTCCTCCCAAACATATATAGATATATAGAGGCTGCTGAGACTGAGGGTTTCAGTTCAGTTCACATCCACACAGCTTTGCTCCACAGCAGCATCAGACCTCAGGTAAAGCCAGTTCTCTTGAGCTCCAGTCCAGCTTTATGTTATTGCCTTAGGTCAGACTTGGAGGCCACTGTTCTTATGAACATTAGCACCAACAAGTGTTGCATTCGTTAATGAAAACTATGACTAAATATCTTCCTCAACGCACCTTTATCGGAAACGAGATGAGATGCGATGAAAATGCTGGTCATGTGACGATGACTATAACTAAATTTATAATGTAATGTTGATGAATAAAAACCAGACTAAAACAATGTTAATATCTCTTTATTTCGTTGACTAAAATGAGACAGATTGTAATGATATAACGTTATTTTGTTTAGTCCAGTTATTATTATTTAGCAGTAAGGTGGCGCTGTGAAAACAATGACTGTATTCCTTTTTTTCTGCCATTGTTATGTGATGCTATCTTAATTTAGATTTATTTAATTCAAATGTACGTGTGTTCACCTTCCTTGTCTGGAATATATGCGTATTGAGTCTATAAGACAACAATAATTTAATATTCAGTTCAATTCATCTTTATTTCTCTAGCACTTTTACAATTTAGATTGTGTCAAAGCAGCTTCACACAGAAGTTCTAGTAAATTGAAATTGAAACCATGTCTTGAAATTGAAATATGATAACTTTGTTTAAAATGGGTTTGTCTAAAAGATCATTTTGGTTTTGTCTTCACTGCTAGAAACTTATATTATGTTGACTGGGTTAAATAGAATTGCATTACTAAAAAGAAATTAAAATACAATTTTCACTGACTAAAATGTCAGTTTTCGTTGACTAAAACTAGATGATAGTTATGGATAATCCTGACTAAATTAAGGCTAAAATGCTCAGACTTTTAGTCGATTAATACCTGACTGGACTAAAAAGAAAAACTAATAAAACTACAATATCAGCTTCACACAAAGACTAGACTAAAATGAAAACTAAAACAGGCTGATAAAAGGACAGTAGCTCCAACCAAGCTTATTTTAGTAAACAAAAACTAAAACGAAGACTAAAACTACTGGCGAAAAAAAGATGAAAAAATTAAAAAATAAAATAAATAAAAAAACGAACTGAAATAAATAATTAGCAAAAATAAATAGTCATTTTTAGGGTTCAACTCATTCTGTGGTGGGAAATCTGACCTGGAGTTTAGAGAAACACCTGTAGATTAAGTTTTACAGACAATCACATCAGCCAAGAGCATTAATCATACACACACACCTTTTCTACATCAACATAACACGTGTGTTCTAACTTTCATTTCATTTCCTTCAGCTTAGTCCCTTTATTAATCAGGGGTCACCACAGCGGAATGAACCGCCAACTTATCCAGCATATGTTTAACACAGCGGAATGAACCACCAACTTATCCAGCATATGTTTAACACAGCGGAATGAACCACCAACTTATCCAGTATATGTTTAACACAGCGGAATGAACCACCAACTTATCCAGTATATGTTTAACACAGAGGATGCCCTTCCAGCTGCAACCCAGTACTGGGAAACACCCATAAACTTTCAGATCCACACACATACACAATGACCAATTTAGTTAATCAATTCCCTAGTGCAGGGGTCGGGAACCTTTTTTAAGCAAAGAGCTATTTCTGATTGTTTTGGCAAATTAATTTTTTTTAAAATTAGGTGTATCTTATTGGGGTGTATCTTATATCCTTTCTTCATTTATTTCCCTGCACAACTTGAGCAAGTCCATAAGAAAGGACAATTTCTAGAACGTTTCTCTTTCGCCATCACTACTCATGAATGCTGTTTGAATTTACGTGCACGAGGTGACCATAAAAATGTAAGTTGCTTGCTCTTATTGGTGTCGCGATTCAAGTTAATCCACAGCACCGCTTTTATTGTAAGCTGAGTTCTTATTAATTTTGCTGTAAAAATACATTAAAATGGGAATTAAAATAGTATTTTCGACAGGAAACTGATTTCTAGTGACAGTTACAGTTTTTTAAGCTTTAAAATATTATTGAAGAGAGGCAGCTGAAGAGCCACATATTTTTGGTCAAAGAGCCACATGTGGTTCGCGAGCCATAGGTTTCCTACCCCTGCCCTAGTGCATGTGTTTGGACTGTGGGGGAAACCGGAGCACTCCAAGGAAACATGCAAACTCCACACAGAAATGCCAACTGGCCCTGCTGGGACTCGAACCAGTAACCCTCTTGCTGTGAGGCCACAGTGCTAACCACTGAGCCACTGTGTTGCCCGGTGATGACTATGTATAAGGCAATGTTGATGTACTTGGTCTTGCTACTGCTAGATTATTATGGCAGAGCAAGTACCAAGACCTGCTACTGCCAGTATATTCACAGACATGCCGTCTGAGAATATAATGCACTGCTACTGCAAGTTTAATATATATATATATATATAAATATATATGTAGAGGGTAAGCCTATTGCTTGAAGTCCCTGAGATGTTGTTAGACAGGCACCCAGATGACGCACACTGTCCTTTGGCTGATGAAGTGTATACGCAATGAACAGTCTTACTTGTTTCCATGAGTATTTAGGTTTATTGCAGTTGCAAACTCCAATAGTTCACAAGTTTCTTCCCAGGTAAGTTTCCGTTTGTACATCAAACACTGCCACATATCGTGACTAACAAGCCAACAAAACAAACCGTCACGCTAAAGCGTGAATGAATGTGTGTGCGTTCGTTTTGTGTGTGTATGCGTGTGTGTATGAATGAATGTGTGTGCGTTCGTTTTGTGTGTGTATGAATGAATGTGTGTGCGTTCGTTTTGTGTGTGTATGAATGAATGTGTGTGCGTTCGTTTTGTGTGTGTATGAATGAATGTGTGTGCGTTCGTTTTGTGTGTGTATGAATGAATGTGTGTGGTCAAAACTGTATGTGCTCCCTTCCCTCTAGCAACACCTTTTACCTGAATATTCGTTCCCACTTATAAAGCCTGTTTAAAGAGCACCACCTAGTGGAGCAATGGACAGTTGCCAAATGGCTCCTACAATATATATATATATATATATATATATATATATATATATATATATATATATATATATATATATATATGTAACCATCAAAGCAGATCTAAACACAGGGGGAGCTGGGGTGGAGGAGGGTCTACAAAAATGCACTGCAGCTGTAAAGCATAGAATGATTCAGAGCATTTAAACTGATGAGGAGCAAACTCATTGGCTGCCAAGGCAACAGCAACCAATCTCCTGCAACATGAAGTTAAAGATGCAGGAACAGATTAGGTGACCTATCAGCCTGCGCTCACATTGAGTTTCATGGCAGAAGTTGTACAAACTGGCATTTAAATCTTCCTCCTTTTTTAGCAATGTCCGGATTTACTATCCAATTGATTCCCAAAGAATAAAATCATTCACCTCACTACTAAAACCATTTCAATTGGATTTGCATCACGATAAGGGAAAAAGGACGATCTTAACTTCCATTTCCTGACGATCTTAAATTTAAAGAATTAAAAAGAATGTGCAAACATGGCCCCCAAACAAACAATAAAAATCAAGCAAAATAACAAAGATATTCATGTCTGTTTACACTGTCTGCAGGTCACAATGAGGTTTCTGATCCTGCTGTGTGTGTCACTGCTGGCGGTCAGTGGTGAGTGATTTATAATCATTTTACCATGTGCATCAGAATCAATAATACAATATCAATATAACCACACTCTTGTTTGCCATTATTTTATCAGATGCTGCACCAACCAGCTTTGATCCATGCTATAATTACACCACTCTTGATGAATACTGGAGAGACATACGACAAAGCCAATATGAGTCCTATGGACATAATGACAGTCTAGTTGAATGGAGCGGCTGGTATCGGCTGTATCTGAATGGGCAAAGTGCGCAGATGTCTGAGTGGTGTGTGAGTTATATTGGTTGTGGTGGGGATGTCGGATTGAATCTCAATGGTTCTCATCCAAGACTTGAGGATGGAGTGGTGACGCGTGAGGTTTTTGGAAGTTATATGAACTCTTACCAGTGCGGAGGCTACAAGTCTGCATCCATCCAGGTCAAAGCCTGTCCTGGAGATTATTACATCTACCAGCTTGTCAAGCCAGATCTGTCGATTTACAAGCCGTCATACTGTGCAGGTACAGTACTACTTTACTTTTGATTTATTTATAAAGCGTGATAAAGCAACAGTTTTTGACCATTGTGCTGTACATTCCTTGGGTTATAAATGATAAAACATTGACAAAACATATAAAACAGCATACAGTACAACCAACATAACACAAAAACATCGACTGCATACAGCAGAAACAAAGATAATGCGAGCCAGGCTCATTCTGAAAACGTAGTCCTGTGGACGTTTCTGGAGACCGCGAAATATGTCCCGGGAGGTACGTATTTTTGCAGTTTTTGTTTTCACGAATCCATGAGAGGCCGCTAGGTGCGCTTTTTCCATGTCTCAAATGTCTCTCGCGAGTGCCGTTCCTGCCCTCTGTTCTCGCGTAAACCCACCAGAGGTCGCTGTAGACCGAACGTCTGGCTGAATGACCAGATGACCGCTCTTCCCCAGACTCAAACCCCGTCGTCGTGGTCATCTCTATTCGGCATCTCAAGTCCGCCGGCGTACACGACGAGCTAACTAGACAAACTCATGGTGGTGGGAAAGCCCTCCACACGAGGTCAGCTGTTAGCCAGTATGCGGTGAAAGGAACAGCGTCACACCGCCCCGCAGCGTTCGTTTAAAAAAAAAAATGAAACGCAGCCATAGGTACCCCCAGCTACACAATTCGCGGTCTCCAGAAACATCCGCGGGACTACGTTTTCAGAATGAGCCTGTGTTGGGACAATAAGATCAATTTGTATCCCAATTTAAAAGCTTTTTTTAAGAGATGTAGCTTGAGATTGAACAAGGATTCATTAGAGATGGTTCTAATTGACATAGGTAGCCCATTACACATTTTAGGACTTACTACAGAAAAAGTGTGGTCTCCTTTTTGTTCAGTTTGGATCTGGGGACTTTTACTTTTGGTTCGACGACTTCAAAAAGCTGCCAGATATTTTTACCAGTTATAAGATTAGAAAAGAAAAGGCAATGCCTGACCATTCAATACTGTAACGAGGAGGCTGACACAGAGGGATCCATCTGCAGTATGTTTATTAAACACAGTTGAATCAGTAACATACACCAAGTGCTGTTTGAGACACTCACGTGAAGATCCAGCATAAGGAGTCGATAGGTAGGTGGATAACACTCGTTGGTCGTTGGAACAGGCATAAATCAGGGTTGGTGGCGTAACTCAATAGCGGAGAGGAAAGCAGAGGTTCGGGGCAGGCAGCAAGGGAAACAAGGTCGAAAGCCGTCCGGGTCAGCAACAGGTGATCAAACAGTAGAGATATATAGAAACGCTCGGTAATGTTGACTGGGCAAAGACTTCGCAATGAAGTGAGCATGTGTGCTGCTTATATGTGTGTGTGTGTGATGAGAGTCAGGTGCAGCTCAATTAGTGACAGATACGGGGCTTCTGGGGGATGTAGTGCTAAAAGTCCAGTGAGAGAGACCTCTGCTGGCCAGTGAGGGGAATGACTGGGACCGAGCTGGTGACAAATACCTTAAAAACTTAAAGTAAAATTTTAAACTCTATTCCAAAACATATCGCCTACTAGTTTAGAGAGCACAGGATGGGTGTAAGGTGTTCAAATTTACAGGTGCCAGTAAGAAGTATTGGCCAATACCTATATAAATTGAGTTACAATAGTCTAAGCGTGATGATATAAATGCAGGAATTAATCTCTCGAATTCTGCACGAGTTAAAAAGCCTTTCACTTTGGCTAATAATCTCAACTGGGAAAAACAAAATTTAACTACTGCATTTACCTGTTTGTCAAACAGAAGGGCAGAATCAAGGATGAAACCTAGATTTCTTACAGATGGTTCAATGATAGATTGTTCATCATTTGATTCAGCTTGCCAGAGCTGGCTAATAATCCAAAGACAATCGCCTCATTCTTCTTCTCATTTAGTTAAAAAAAATTCTTTGACCTCAAATTCTCCAAGCCTTAACCTCTGACAGACAGGCACATAGCCCAGCACTATCATTTTGCTTGAGAGGCACATAGATTTGAGTGTCATCAGCATAAAAGTGATAAGATAATTCATGCTTCCTAAGTATTGAGCCCAGAGGAAGCATGTACAGACAGAGCAGAATGGGGGCTAGAACAGACCCCTGGGGAACCCCACAAGTTAAACGCACTTTCAATGATAAACATCCAAATGTTGTTATTCAAATCAGATTTAAACCCCTTTAGTACTGCAACTTTTAAGCCTGCATAGTGAATATGTCTAGAAATAAGGATGTCATGGTCACTGTATCAAAGGCTGCGCTCATATTCAATTAAATTCATTTTTTCAATTCCCCTTTATTTGTATAGCGCTTTTACAATGTAGATTGTGTCAAAGCAGCTTCACATAAAAGGTCACAGTAAATAGGAACAGTGTAGTTCAGTTTGTAGTGTTTAAGTTCAGTTCAGTTTAGCTCAGTTCAGTGTGGTTTAATAATCACTACTGAGAGTCCAAACACTGAAGAGCAAATCCATCAATGCGCAGCTCTACAGATCCCGAACCATGCAAGCTAGAGGCGACAGCGGAGAGGGAAAAAAAACTTCACTAATGGCGGAAGTGAAGAAAAAAAACCTTGAGAGAAACCAGACATATCCAACAATATAAGTATTACAGACTGACCAGAGTCAACAGATAATTACATATTAACTCTTAAAAGAGCAGTTTCTGTGCTGTGATGTTTCCTAAAACCAGACTGAGTGATTCAGAAATTCCATTTTGCTCTAAAAAGTGTTGTATTCAGCCAAGACTCATTCTGAAAACGTAGTCTCGAGGATGTTTCTGGAGACTGCGAATTATGTAGCCGGAGTTACGTATGGACGCATTTCATTTTTTTAAGCGAATGCTGCGGGGCTGTATGACGCCGTTCCTTTTAGCGCTCGCCAGCTGACCGCTTACCTTCGTGTGAAGGGCTTTCCCGCCGCAACCAGTTTGTGCGGTTAGGTCGTCCTGTGCATCAGCAGACTCGAGACGCAGAGAGGAGCTGACCACGACGACGACGACTGGGTTCGAGTCCGGGGAAGAGCGGTTCCAGAAATCAGGTAAGACTAAAACAGAATCCAAGAAATAAAGCGAAGAGGTTCATAACAGAGTGAGAGTGTGGTAAAATCTGAAAACGTGGTAAAAATAAAAAATAAAAAAAATCAGACGAGTGCTTTTCTTTTTCCGGACAGCTTTTGTAAATCGTTGGTTGGGTTTAGGGCGGGCGGGTCGATCGGTAAAATCGATTGGGTTCAGCGAAGGAGGAGGGTGGGTGGGTCGGTCGGCCGATTGGCCGGTCGCCCAGTCAATCATTCAGCCAGTCGGACAGACAGACGTTCGTTCGACAGCGGCCTTTGGTGGGTTCACGTGAGAACAGCGCGGGCGCGAACGGCACTCACGGGAGACGTCTGAGAAGCCAAAAAGGCGCACACAGCGGCCTCTCGCGGATTCGCGAAAACCAAAAACTGCAAAAATACGTACTTCACGGGACGTATTTCGCAGCCTCCAGAAACGTCCTCGGGACTACGTTTTCAGAATGAGCCTGGGTTGGTTGTATCTGAATGGATACTACCTTCTCTAGAATTTTTACTACTATTTATTACTGTTATTTTAGTACTATTCCTCCCTGGAATAAGATTTAGCATGTAGCAAAGGTGATTTTAGGATTGTTTTAGTTTAGGGGGTTTGAGAGTATAATAATATTAATAATAACAATAATAATAATAACATTATTAATATAAATGAAAAACGCAATCCTTGACTAATAAGGTAGAGTTGTATACTAAACTTATATATACTACTTAGGCAAGCACAAATTAGTTCACATCACTAATCACTAAACTGTTCAATTAGTCTAGCGATGCCTATAGTAGGTCATTTTTCTGAAATCTTAATTTAATCAACTCTTTGACAGTTGCTTTCCAGAACATCAGCAGTGACCCCTGCTACAGCTATGAGTCTATGGATCGTCCCTGGAGAGCCAACAATGAAAGTGGAGAATACATTTGGGATGAGTCTTTCTCCTGGGGTGGATGGTACCGGCTTTTCTACTATGGAATGGACATCCGAATGCCAGAAACTTGTGTTAGTGAATACAAATGTAACGCATTTCTGAGTCTGTCGCTCAGTGGTCCTCACCCTCAGATTGAGGATGGAGTGGTGATCAGGGAGGTCCAAACAGGAGCCTCTATGAGGGGCAGCTGTGAATACAAATCAAAACCCATCAGAGTGAAAGCATGTCCTGGAAATTACTACGTCTATGAACTCGTGAATCCAAATTTCTGGTGTTCGGGATACTGCACAGGTACAATGATTATCTCCACTTGTAAATGTAGTTTATGACAATAATTTCAGATATGTCATTTTCTCTATACAGATGTTAGCACCATTTCACAATCTGTGTCCACCATAAGTCCAAATATAACCCCTGGATCCAACATTATCATAAGTAAGTAAACGTTGCACTCATACAAAATATAAATAAGTTTAATTAATGAACAGTAGACTTTATCCCCAATGTACCTAGAGTTCATAATTATTTCCATATTTAATTGTCACAGCCTTATTCAAAAACTAAAGTTCATTACGTTTTCCTCAAAATTCTACAAACAATATCCCATAAAGACAACGTGAAAGATTTTTGTTTAAAATCTTAGCAAATTTATATAAACGAGAGGAAAAACACATGTACATAAACAGGACAGCAACTCTCAGCACAGCCCAGATAACACTGGGGTTTCTACAAGAAACTGTGAATTTAATAAAGTGGCCCAGCCAAAGCCTAGACCTGAACCCTATTGAACACCCCCCATTGCCTATCAAAAAGTGGGTAGTTAACTACACCGCATGTAAATACATTGTTTGACCAACTTAAAATCGGATTATTAACATGATTTGGTGCAACTGTGTGGCCATCTGAAGTACCCTTTCAGAGTAAATAAAGAAATATATATATATATATATGTGTGTGTGTGTGTGAGCAATATGTCCCACCAATGACGATATACAGCCACATCGCACTGCTACTCATGTGATATTGCGTTTATACAACAATTCAACTGCATAATCATGTGTGTAAAAGAGAAAAACACGGAGAGTCTAAAAACCCTTTTGTATGAGGAACTACTTTCTTCCGCCATTCATTCACATCTGCAGCTGACCTCAGAACAGCAGAAACCGTTACCAGTTCACCAACGTCACTTCAGAGCAAGTATCTGAATGATTCTCTAGCGTAATGTCTACAGTGATGACAAAACAGCTGATTTTGCGATGACATGAAATGCCACCAGTCTACAGAGATACCTCACTACAGTATTACAGTCTATTACAGTATTTCTCTGTTGCAATCGGCATATCACAATAATTGACCCCCAAAAAAGCACCGCAATGACTACCAGACTGATGTTGTGTTTGCAATAAGGAAAAACGCTAAACACATGCGGGCATTTCTTCTTTCTTTCAACCAACACAACACACATTCCTTATATGATAGTCCCATCTCACACTCAATACACTACAATTATGTGTAAATACAGCACTGCAACATACATGAGAGAGAGAGATCAACTTAAAATGTCCCTTACCTGTTTTATAATGATTTGATCAGCTGTAGTTAGAGATTATAGTTTTAGAAAATATAGTTGTATCTTCTTAGGGCTTATTATGCAGTCTCTGTTGCCATCTTGTGGATGGACAATGTCTTTGGTCTGCTCAATGACCTGGCTAATGGCTGCAGATGCGCTGTCAGAAATTATAAATATTTTAAAATTGGCACTATCCTTATAAATAAACTGCATAGTTGCAATCTGAACCACTAAAAAGCCTCAAAAGTACATTATGTTGCCCAACAGCGGCAATATTTGTCAAACTGTAGAGTGTCCTCTGCTTGTTGCTGCATGTGGGCGGAGTAATACACAAGGGCGAAAAGGCTGGACGATTATTGGCAGAATATTGCATGGCTATCAGCCAATCAGATTCAAGAACCAGACAGAACTGTTGTATATATATATATATAATATTACATTTTTTGATACATTTGCAAAGATTTCAAATAAACTTTTCTTTATTTGGTATTGTTTTGAAGAAAATAATGAATTTAATCCATTTTGTAAAAAGGCTGTAACAAAGAAATGTGGAAAAAGTGAAGCACTGTAAATACTTTCAGAAAGTATTGCAGTTTGTTAATTTTTGCAAATACATTTATTATTCAAATGAAAGTGCTATATATATATATATATATATATATATATATATATATATATATATATAATATCATATTTTTTTACTGGTTTTAAACTGCAATTAACATATCCTCACTGTTACAGTCATGTTGTGTATGAATGGATTAGCAACCCAGTTTCTAATAGAAATGTGGTCTCATCAGATAACGACCCATGCATTAACTACAACATCCTCAATGATGACTGGAGAAGCACAATCAATTACTGGTATCAAGGAAATTACATAGCTGAGCACGATGACACTCTTGTTAGCTGGGATGGCTGGTATCGACTCTACCTTAAAGGGTTGAGTGCTCAGATGCCTGAATGGTGTGCATCTTACATGGCGTGTGGAGGTTTTAGTGCTCTCTGGCTTGGTGGATCTCACCCTCAGCTAGAAGATGGAGTTGTTACTCGTGACATTTATGGCTCTTACTATGACCAGGAAAGTTACTACAGATCTGATCCAATCCAAGTCAAAGCTTGTCCTGGAAAGTATTATGTCTACAAACTAACCAGACCAGCTCTTTCAATCCCAGCTCCAACGTATTGTGCAGGTACATTGATTTTTTACTAAATCTTTACATGCTTGTTGTGAATTGTATGGGCTATATGCATGGGGACTTTAAATTTAAGCAAAGGACACTCGGGTGCTTCTGGTGTAACATCATGACATTATAAACTCACTACATTTCAGATTTCCTTGTTCAAAACCAATTATCTACAGTACCTGATTAGGACATAGAATAACGTGGGTCTCACACAACCCAGGTTCATTGTGAATACGATCCCAGGTCTACATTTCTGATAACCACAAAATATGTACCCAGGGCTGTCTGCTTGCAGTTTTTTACTTCAGAGGCCTCTGTGTACATTTTTAACAATCTCAAATATGTCACCAGGCACCTTTTCTCTCTTGTACATGGGCCATTTGCTCCTCCCTGACTGTCGACTGACTGACTCACCCATCCCTTCCATAAACCCAACTGATGCAATGGCTGCATGCATTTGCCATCATTTTACACTGCTTTCTTTTTCTGGAACCATTCTTTGCTGGACTCGAACCTCAGTCCAGCTACCAAGCAAACAGGTCTTGCCAGAAAAGACAGTAAGTGGTAGCGCAAAAAGGAAGTTGTAATCGGCATCATACCTGCGCATAGTGTTTATTTTACACACAAAATGCAGCCAGATGCCCTGGGTACATATTTGCTGTTTGCAATGTAGACTAGGGTGCGTATCCACAATGAGTCTGTGTTGGTCTCACACCAGAAAAGAATCACTGCATTAAATCACATTATGCCGCACCATGTGTTTACAATATGAAATTTACTTGGGTCTAAGGGTTTTCAGTGCTTAAACATCTTTAACCTCATCACATTTGATCAAGTGTTTGAATGCATTGGTCTAGTTAATGTACTGAACTCTGATTATATTACACTGTCGTTGCTGTTCAAGGAAACTTGAAATTGAAGATAAAATTTCGGCAAACCTTTTACCGAAAGTTTTTACCATGCATAGAGCCCCTTGTTGATCATTATCTTGGAAATATCAAACTGAGGCTTTATTTTAACTTTTTCTATACTTAGTACTTTTCACAACCCCAAGCGTCGACCCCTGCTACAACTACACCACTTTGGATGAAGCTCGGCGGTCGACCAGCAATTCTGTTTACTATGGGATGTGCGACTATAACGTGAAGTGGAACGGCTGGTACAGGCTGCTCTTGAGTGGTCAAAATGCTCAGATGCCAGAATCCTGTGTTAATCAGAACATGTGTGGCACCGAAGAGCCATTTTGGCTTAATAGCTCTCATCCACAGCTGGAAGATGGAGTGGTCACCCGTCAGGTCTGTGTTTCCTCATCGGAAGGCTGCTGTGGTTACACCTCACATCCTATTCGAGTCAAAGCCTGTCCAGGAAATTACTATGTTTATGAGTTTGTCAGGCCAATGTTTTGTGGAGTTTATTGCGCAAGTGAGTATTTGCTTCAGTATGATTCAGTCATGTATCTCTCTGTTTACTTTAATTACATGTGTATTAATCAGTATCAGAAATGTCAGATGTTACAGTCTCTCCAACCACAACTACAACATCAAGAACCCCAACTACAGCAACAACATCAAGAACCCCAACCACAGCAACAACATCAAGAACACCAACCACAGCAACTACATCAAGAACCCCAACCACAGCAACAACAGCAAGATCACCGACCACAGCAACAAAAGCAAGAACACCAACCACAGCAACAACACCAAGAACCCCAACCACAGCAACAACACCAAGAACACCAACCACAGCAACAACACCAAGAACACCAACCACAGGAACAACACCAAGAACACCAACCACAGGAACAACATCAAGAACACCAACTACAGCAACAACACCAACCACAGCAACAACATCAAGAACACCAACCCTAGCAACAACATCAAGAACACCAACCACAGCAACAACAGCAAGATCACCGACCACAGCAACAACAGCAAGAACACCAACCACAGCAACAATACCAAGAACACCAACCACAACATCAAGAACACAAACCACAGCAACTACATCAAGAACACCAACCACAGCAACAACACGAAGAACACCAACCACAGCAACAACACGAAGAACACCAACCACAGCAACAACACGAAGAACACCAACCACAGCAACATCACGAAGAACACCAACCACAGCAACAACACGAAGAACACCAACCACAACATCAAGAACACCAACCACAACAACAACATCAAGAACACCAACCACAGCAACAACACGAAGAACACCAACCACAGCAACAACACGAAGAACACCAACCACAACAACAACATCAAGAACACCAACCACAGCAACAACACGAAGAACACCAACCACAGCAACATCACGAAGAACACCAACCACAGCAACAACACGAAGAACACCAACCACAACAACAACATCAAGAACACCAACCACAGCAACAACACGAAGAACACCAACCACAGCAACAACACGAAGAACACCAACCACAGCAACAACACGAAGAACACCAACCACAGCAACAACACGAAGAACACCAACCACAGCAACAACACGAAGAACACCAACCACAACATCAAGAACACAAACCACAGCAACTACATCAAGAACACCAACCACAGCAACAACACGAAGAACACCAACCACAGCAACAACACGAAGAACACCAACCACAACAACAACATCAAGAACACCAACCACAGCAACAACACGAAGAACACCAACCACAGCAACAACACGAAGAACACCAACCACAACATCAAGAACACAAACCACAGCAACTACATCAAGAACACCAACCACAGCAACAACACGAAGAACACCAACCACAGCAACAACACGAAGAACACCAACCACAGCAACAACACGAAGAACACCAACCACAGCAACAACACGAAGAACACCAACCACAGCAACAACACGAAGAACACCAACCACAACATCAAGAACACCAACCACAACAACAACATCAAGAACACCAACCACAACAACAACACGAAGAACACCAACCACAACATCAAGAACACCATCCACAGCAACACCATCAAGAACACCAACCACAGCAACATCAAGAACACCAACCACAGCTACAACATCAAGAACACCATCCATAGCAATCACAGTAACTGCCGAAACAACATCAAGAACACAATCCATAGCAACAACAGTATCCACAGAAACAACATTAAGAACACCAACTACAGCAACAACAGAAACAACAGCAACACCAACCACAGCTACATTATCAAGAACACCATCCATAGCAACAACAGTAACCGCCGAAACAACATCAAGAACACAATCCATAGTAACAACAGTATCCACAGAAACAACATTAAGAACACCAACCACAGCAACAACACCAAGAACACCAACTACAGCAACAACAGAAACAACAGCAACACTAACCACAGCTACAACACCAAGAACACCATCCATAGCAACAACAGTTACCACAGCAACAACATCAAGAACACCAACTACAGCAACAACACCCAGAACACCAATCACAGCAACAACAGAAACTACAGCAACAACATCAAGAACACCATCCATAGCAACAACAGTAACCGCCGAAACAACATTAAGAACACCAACTACAGCAACAACACCCAGAACACCAATCACAGCAACAACAGAAACTACAGAAACAACATCAAGAACTCCAACTACAGGAACAACATCAAGAACACCAACCACAGCAATGAGAGTAACCACAGCATTAGCACCAATAACACAAGCAATACAAACAAGCCCACAAGACCAAAGAAGGTCTCCTCCAACAACATATACATCAACAACAATCAATCCACTAATGGAAACGACTGGTATTGTCTTGCTTTGATCATATGAACATTTTTGTTGATTTGTGTTTGTAATTCAGTAGTTTTCACTTTGACCGTTCATTAACTGTGCAAAAAGTCATCTCTTATCAAATAGTTTTTTTGTCGCGTTTTTGTGTAAAATAAATGAGCGTTAGCACACAGATGCGTTTGACAACAAAGTTGTTTTAGGCAAGGATTCCTTGTCCATCTAATGCTGGTTCACACCAAAAGTGAGGTCAGTCAGGTTTTGCACAGAACATTGAATAAGGAGAAAAACATACTGTGAGTAAACTAGAATGAGTTAGCTGGTGCTCCACATTTAGCAGCCTAGCATGAGCAAGAACAGGGAGCATCACGATAGCTCCCAAACCATACAATATATCAGCATCCCCGAATGACTGTCATAAATGTAATGTTTTCCTACGAACATGTTCACCACACTAGAGAAACAAGCACTTACCAAATTACCAACACCTAGCGGAGCTTAAGACAACAAGCCTGTTGCCATTACCCAAATACAGATATATTTCAGTCTATGATACTGGAGGAAGCAAGATTGACTAGAGCAGGATATTTCTGTAATAGCAGAAACTTGGGACAATGCAAGGTACGCCTTACAGGAGGTAAATGACAGCTAGAGGGTTATCTTCTGTTATAGGCAGTGCCACATTAAATGCATTTGCCTGAATATATAGATATATTTTTAAAAGAATTTAGCTTAAACCTATATATGTATGTTGACCTTACACAGAGGTCAGTTTCAAACAAAGTCATTAATATTTTTTTCCATGGGGAATTTGTGTTCAATTGTGTTCCTATATAAATTCTGCATCCCTTATGTTGTAGAGTGGGTGTCTATGGGGGTCATTTTAGTACAGGAGTCAATTATTCATTTTCTACACATGCACAGCCATTCAGAGAGCACTGTCCTTGGTTAAAGTTAAAGTATCTGTAGTCACTTTGTAGTAGCAAGTTGTGTAATTCTAATGGTCAGTTTTAGCCATGTTTGTAAGCAAGGTACTTTATTAGTTTTTAATTATACTTCTCCCCTTAGGTGCTATGGATCCCTGTTCTGAAATCAGTTGCTCTGAGGATGAACACTGTGGGGAAAAACATGGCGTTTATGGCTGTTTATGTGACACACATCATAACGAATCACATTCTGACTCTTTTGGTTGGTATCATTTAAAAACTTGTATGACCTTTAAATAACATTTTAAACAATTCTGACAGTAACAAGCAACCCAAGCTCAGTCTGATTATGTACCCCTATATACATTTCTGGAGAGCGCCAAATACGTCCCAGGAGGTATGTTTTTTTGCAGTTTTTGTTTTCGCGAATCCACCAGAGGCCGCTGTGTATGCTTTTTGAGATCTCAAATTTCTCTCGTGAGTGCCATTCGTGCCTGCTGTTCTCACATAAATCCACCAGAGGCCGCTGTCGACTGACTGACTTTCTGGCTGACCAATCAACCGATTCCCCCACCCTCCCCACTCCCTAAACCCAACCCATAGCATTTTAAAAAGCACAGATTGACCAGCGCCCACCCCCTTCCCTAAACCCAATGCGACGGCCCGCGACCCACGAGCTAACTACTGCCACCTGCTGTGGCGCACTGTGAGCTCTGAGCGGTGTTTTAAAACGCAATCCAGAAAAAGAAAAGCCCCCTGATTTTTGCCACGCTTTCAGATTTTACCACATGCTCACAGTTATTTACTTGTTTATTTTATTTTTTAGCTTTTGTGTTTGTCTTATCTGCTTTCTGGAACTGTTCTTTACCGGACTCGAACCCTGTTGTTGCGGTCAACTCCTCTCTGCATCTCAAGTCCGTTGAGGTACGTGTTGAGCTACCCGTCAAACTGGTAACAGCAGTAAAGCCGTCCACACAGATGTAAGCGGTCAGCTGGTAAGCATGAAAAGGAACGGCGTCATACCGCTTCTTAGCTTTCGTTTTAAAGACGAAATGGTGCCATAAGTAGCCCCGGTTACATAATTCACGGTCTCCAGAAACGTATATAGAGCTACGTTTTCAGAATGAGCCTGTGTTGGTAATAATCTTTTGTTTGTTTTCATTCAGATTTCTCAGAAAGCTGTGAAAGCAGCTCCGGCTTCATGTCTGTGTCTCGCTGTCAGCTCTTTGAGGCTGGTTTTCCAGCTGATACCCTACATCTGAATGATCCCAGCTGCAGAGGAACCGTCCGCAACGGCAGAGTGGAGTTTCAGTTTGATAACGATGAACACATCTGTGGGACAAAACTTGTGGTAAGATTCATTAAGTCTAAACTATTCAAGTATACCATCCAAACATTTGTAGTGCCTGAGCTGGGGATTATTCTCGGACTAAAGAATCTTCAAAAGTAACACTAAATATTCCCCAATGCCTATGAGAGGCACCAAAACCTAAAGCACGATACACCCAGAACAAACCCATAATTCATTTAGAGAAAAAGGACGACACTTTTAGACCATGTGCCGGGTTCACTGACCGTTTTTCCCATCCTTAAAATAGCAAAATTGATTTCGCATACACCCTCGCACCATGCGCTTTAGACCATCCACTTAGATTGTTAAAATAGAGAGCCCTCTATGTGTAAATAACTCACTGTTTATGATGCTGCCAGCATTCTCCATCCTTAATATCCAACTCACACTACTTTACTTGACTTTTATGATTATGTAGTAACAAATATGACTTTCATATCTTGACTTTAGCTTTTTTTGTCCACAGGCCAATGGCACACACTTCATCTATGATAACTGTATTCTGGGGACACCGAGGTTAGAAGGCCTGATCAGCAGAGAGAAAGCTCTGAAGCTTTCTTTCAGCTGTGCTTACCCGCAAGCACAAAATCTTTCCATGAATGTGGAAATCAACCCACTGGAGAGGTACGAGCCAGTTAAACTATCATAAACATGCCAACAATAGCTAGAGCAGAGGTAAAAACATTTAGCCAGTGATGCTAAACAGATTTGAACTGTACCCACAAAGCAGAGTAACTCTAATACAGCTTGATCCATTTGAGATTAAGCAGAGTTAAGCCTGGTAAGTTCCTGGATGGTAGACCTCCTGGGAAAGCTACATTGCTGTTTAGGGACTTTTAGTCAGGTCAGTCATTTATAGGGATTTATAAAGCATAGTCTTCACTTTAGATTAGGTCACAAAACCTGATGAAGTTGTATTAATAAAGCATTTATTAGCATGCAGAGTAACTATTAACAAATAAGGTATATAAATGTGGATTTGAAAAGTTTATTAATCATGTGCTTACTCAATCTGAATGATCTGAAGAAACACCAGCGACTCTTAAATAACTGCTTTGTAAAAAATGCAATAATGTACTTACTTCTAGGGCCATTTATATCGAAGTTGATATTTGGCCGCACCATGTTGGTGCTTCGTAACATCTAGTTTTTATGAGGTGAATTTTAAGCCCAATGCTCAACACTCAACCTGGAGGACCAGGGCATACACACACACACACACACACTGCAGACAATTTAGCTTACCCAATTCCCCTATAGCGCATGTGTTTGGACCTTGGGGGAAAGCAGAGCACCCAGAGGAAACCCACGCCAACACGGGGAGAACATGCAAACTCCACACAGAAACACCAACTAACCAAATTGGGACTCGAACCAGTGACTTTCTTGCTGTGATGAGACAGTGCTAACCACTGAGCCACTGTGCCGCCTAACGCAATAATTTAGTAGTGAAAAATTAATCATTACCAAAGTATGAAAATACAATCATTAAGCACATTATATGTGATTATACAGTCAAGAATGCAGCATTTATAGCTGTAGTTATAAACTGCTTACTAATACATATTAATGTAGAGGTAATGATTTACACATGATTAA
This sequence comes from Danio aesculapii, assembly GCF_903798145.1. Taxonomy (NCBI): domain Eukaryota; kingdom Metazoa; phylum Chordata; class Actinopteri; order Cypriniformes; family Danionidae; genus Danio; species Danio aesculapii. The sequence goes on along the minus strand of NC_079437.1, from coordinate 5,974,616 downwards.
TTAACTATTTGCTAATGCTTAATAAATGATTCATAATGTGCCGTTATTACACATTTTTACCCATATTTATAGTTGGGAGTACTATCTGCATGTTTGCCCTCTCTCAGTATATCAGCTAGCGCTGGCATGCTCCATATAAACGGCTGACTAATTCATTAATGATTATTTTACAGCATTGTGCACAAGAGTCTTCCAGCGGGTGAAGGGAGATACCGAGTCCGGATGATCCCTTATCAGGATGATGAGTTCACACAGCCCTTCAATGGAAGTGTGGAGGCAGAGCTGGACCAGGAGATGCATGTGGAGATTCGTGCGGAGGGGGTCGACAGCCGCCAGTTTGCCCTGGTGATGGACACGTGTTGGGCTACACCTGTGAATGATCCAGACTACAGTCTCCGCTGGGATCTCATCAGTCATGAGTAAACAAAAACATATTTTAAGTGTATTTCAGCGCTGAATTTTCAGTATTTCAGTACTGAAGCACAGGATTCCTTTTAGTTTGTTTCGTATGAGGAATACAGATATGTGCTGTTTAACTGGAGATGACTATATAGGATGTATTTTAAGATACCACCTGAGGGAACACTTTACAATAACAGTCCATGAATAACGATGTATTAATATGTACTAAACATGACTTTATTATGAATTATTGATGAGTTAAGGTGCATGCTAGTGTAACGGATCTGCTTTCCACGTAATAACACCGAGACAACACCAAGAGCTGCTTTCCTTGATTTTATTTAGTCCTGCAGAAGACAATTAAACTCAAATATGTTGTCTTCTGGCTGTAGTGCACATCCGACCCCCTCATCAATACACAGCTGCATTGTGTGGTCAGATTAATTATTTTCTCAATAATATATGTAATGACATTTGATAAATTTTACAATTTATACACAATTACACACATAATCTCTTATAATTTGACACTTGTTTTAGAAAGGATAGATTAAAATTCACAGGAAAACCTTTTTTTTTCTTTAGTTACAACAAAATGAACCTTTTTCTTTATCATTAGAAACCAAACTTTACATACAAAAATGTATGAGTAAAAAAATAACGTACAACAGCGCCACCTTGTGGACAGCTAAAAATGTGTGTTTAGTTAAACAAAATGCAAACAAAAAGGACTGTAAAACGTACCTGCAGAAGACAATTAAACACAAATATCTTGACTTCTGGCTGTAGTGCACATCCGACCCCTATATACACAAAATAACAGAGTTTTCGCACTGAGAAATAGAGTACAATGAAGACAAAATGGCGATTTGCCAATGTTAATCATTAGAAAACTGCCACAAACTTAATTTAGAGATAAAACCAAACAGAAATAACATAATAATGTAATATAGTTTCCATGAAATGACAACCACTTGCTTTAGAACGATAGAAATATGAAATACACTCAGGAGCAAAGCTCTGCACAACCTACCCTCATCAATACACAGCAGCATTGTGAGGGGGGGAGGAGAAAAGACGAACTACGGCAACACAAGAGGTACAAAAAGGGGCGATGTGCAGGTTTATCATTGCCATGGAAAATAAATAAAAATGACTGCAAAATGTGTTCTCAAAATGATCAAATTCACAAATATGAAATAAAATCTTTAAATAAATAAATAAAAGCACAATATAATTTGAAAATGTTATAATTTTAACAGAGTGCAATAGTAACTCTGTAACACTAATCATGAACTATCTTTAACTACAACATGAGTCACGTGAGTTCATGTGTGAAGAATGACTACCTTATTACTTAGTACATGTTTGTTAATGAATGTATTAATTAACACTTTAAAGCTAATGTGTTAATTAGCACTTTAACGTTTAAGCGTAATGTAACTAAAATAAACTCCTGTAATGTGTCTTTATGTCATGACTTTACTTGGAGGGGCACATTATCATTAACTCATTCTTAGCTACTCCTGAACTCCTGCATTTAAACTGTTCGTGTTGATTTGGACAGAGGATTTGTCTATTGTTTGTCAATGCAAACACACACCAGATGTATGTGCATGATGTTCATGAGTAGTTAGGCTGAGCTAATGATAATGTGCCCCTCAAGTAAAGTCATGACATAAAGACACATTACAGGAGTTCATTTTAGTTACATTACGCTCAAACATTAAAGTGGTAATTAACACATTAGCATTCATTAAGGCCCACATGGAATCTGCACGCATAGAAATCCACAGATTTTCGCAGATTTTTAGCCCATTATTGAGTCTGTGTATTTACTTACTTTATATTTATTTCGTTTTTAAATTCATTTCACTAATATTATTGTGATATAATAATAGCAATATTAAAATGTTCATATCATTTACAATACAGTTTGTAAAGTCATATTTTCCATCTTTTAATAGATCTATATTATATGAAAAACTTGCTTTGTTTACCAATCAAGTGGATCTAATTGGATTTGCATTGTAAACATTAAATAAGTTTAAAATTTATTATTTTTATTTCATTTATTAAGTTATTAGTTCTATTATTTACATATTAGTTACTCCTAAAATCATTGCGCATAAATCCACAGATTTTTTACAAAATTCTCAGCTGTAACGGTGAGTCTGAGACAGTATTAAAATCCATATGCAGAAGTTTATTAATGGGATTAGACAGAAACATCAACGGGTAAACAAGCGGAGAGTCAGCAACATGTAAGCAGTCCAAACCAAACAACAAACACAGGAGCAATTCCAGGAGATATAGTAGTAATTCAGGCAGAAGATCAGTGCAACAATAATCAGTCCAAAACAGATCAAGATACACAGGGGCAAATCTAGAAGACGTGGTGAGAAGGTAGGCATAAGTTCAAGGCAACAATAAGCAGTCCAAAATAGAGCAAGAGGGCAAAGACAGATAACGTACTTGATCAAGGCAGGGAGGGTCATACACAGGCAGGCAGTCATCAAAGTGTCTTGGAAAAATGCTTGGTGAGGCTTGATGAGGCAATACTTGGCAAGGAAGCATGGCCTGAGCTCTTGCTGAAATACAGCACAAACAGGAAGTGACTACGGAGGGAGTGTAGCTGATTCAGTAGTCGAGCGAGGGCTCCCTCTGCTGGCGTGACATAAGCAGAAATAGCAAAAAATGTCCGCAAATTCTGTCTGGACCTATTCCTGACATAAAGATACATACAACTGGTTATTAACTGAGTTAATTTAGATACATTTAGCTAAAACTAAAGAGTTAATACATTAATTAACAAACATGTACTAAAAGGTAATTAAGGTAGCCATTATTCACACACAAACTTGTGTTGTAGTTATGCCTTAACTCATTATTCCTACATATCAACGTTTAATTTACACAGTAGTACACCATTGTTCATGTAGTGTTATTGTAAAGTGTTACCAAATCTGGTTTGCTGATTATCATCATTGATTTCCTCAGATGTCCCAATCCGGCTGATGAAACAGTGGATCTGCTGCAGAACGGCGTCTCAGTATCCAGCCGTTTCTCCTTCAGGATGTTCGTCTTCAATGCAATCTCCAGCAGGCTTTACCTGCACTGTGCTGTTCACCTGTGCCTTCTGTCCAGCAACCACTGCGCACCGGTGAGGACACACACTGATAATGCAGGAATGGAGATGGAAAGTGTTTGATTTTTGGCAGGCAAATATCCTTAAATGGATAGTTCACTCAAACATTATTACTCTTTTCTCCCTCTTAGCTTATTCAAAACATACTGGAGTTGTATGTTTGTATCCACCGACCATAGAAATGTCCCCACCAATAAATTAATCCACTTAAAGAAAAAATAATAATAAAAATATAAATAAAATCACGCTGTCAACATTAACCTAGACATGCAAGCTAAATCACGTTCTCTCCTTGAGCCCTCCCGCCCCTAAAACGCATGTGGACATTTTGATTGGCTGTGCCTTTCCCTCCTATCATGTGAGAGGCTGTGGCTGCCTTCAGATACAAGCAGCGCCAAATGCAGTGGATTATTTTTTCCCGTGCAAAAATAAAGGTGTGTTGGGTGACACACGAGCGAGGATGGCGGCGACAGAAAAAGAAAAGGTGGACATAATGTTACCCCTAGTTCGTTAGAAAGAAAATAAAGAAAAAGGACCTCCACTTAAATAACCTTTATTAATTACACAAAAACACTTTGGTAGCAGGTGAGCAGATTAATCAAACGTGCAATATTTTCAAGCTAATTTGGGGCATACCCCAGTCTTAGATGATGTGCAAATATGCAATACTCCATTGTCTTTATAATAGTAATTCAAAACAGTGACATAAACCACACCTGAAACAGAGCCAGAAAAGATACCCTTATTACACTACCATCAATATCAAAGCATAAAACATTTAAAATACAACATCACGAACCTTTTAAACCTCAAAGACAGCCCTTACAATACACGTACAAAATACAAATACAAATAAACAGCATGTAGCAAACATGTATCGCAATCATTGATCACATACCTGGACACAGCTATGATAGCTGTTACCCAGCATTATCAACACCCAGCAACACCTGCTGCAGATATCTCCGACTGCACATCTTATATTAATACACATGATTATAGGCATTACTCCACTTAAAACATCACATAACATGATTCTTCAAGCTTAGCTTTACCTCAAAAACCATTGACGCTGCCCAACTTTCCATAGCTGGTCAACATTATCTGATTGGCGTTGTCTGCCTGGCGTGCAACGCCACACTTCCTCCTCACAACTGCCGCTCCATTCATAACAGCAGCGTATGACCGGAATTTACCGTATTTCACGTCGCCTGCCCCATTACCAAAATACTCCACAGTTTACAACCATTACAATAAGATGCTTTTGTTCAACGACAGTGTGTCATAATGAAAGTTCACTACTGAATGAGTCCATCATAATCCCGTTAATGCTCGTGTTTTCTCCTGCTTTGATGCACAGTCTGTTGTTATAGCAGACTGATATAGGCTAGTCTGTAAATAATATGCGCTGAAAACTAACTGCAGAATAAACAGCTAAAGTATGTAATCCCGCCAGTTCTCAAATCTCTCAGAGTAGCATGTCCAATTTCAGTTGAAACTATTTATCTGAAAAAATACAGCCTGTGTATAGGCATAATACTGATATATGAGACATGCTATGGCTAAAATAAGTCTTTATTAAACACTCTTTATCAGTTAATAAACATGTTTTAACCAAGTGGCAACCTCCCGCTCTCTCTCGGGAAGCCAATACGAAAGTAACTGAAACTGCAATTCATCAAAATCCCGCTAGTCCTGGCTCCATAATAGAGCAAATTGCAATTGAGCCCACTGTTAGAATGGCCAACTTTACAGCAGAAAAAAAAGGTGTTTACAGCCTGGTACAAAGAACGATTTTGGTTCATACAGCTATTATTACCCTCCATGACAACTGTGAGGGGGGTGAATTTATTTATAACTCATCCATTTCCTTTATATTAGGTTATATTAAGTTTGCATAATTAAGGGCGTGGCCACTTGAGTGACAGCTAGGTCTCGCTGGTCGCCGTCACTTCACCTCAGCTGAATCCGGCAGATTAGCCACTGATCTCGGCATATTCATCGTATTTTTGTTCTGTTTTATGTGGCTTTAAACAGTCAGCTGCCTTTTGGACTTATTTCTTACAATTATCAGATGATATGGGATGCTGTGTGCACTTAATTATGCTCACAAACCATTCATGTGGCCTCGTTTCCCATGTGAGTAAAGTTATATACTTGTACACCATCTCTATAAATGTATTTGTTTGATTTAAGATCATTTATCATTAATATTTTTCTTTAGACCCGTAAAGCACTCCAGAATGTGACAGATTGATTAGCTGTATGCTCTAGAACAGTCATCTGAAGCGTTATCATACAGTGTTATGCTGGAGTTCATCAATAGTCTTGCATTTACTAACACACACTATATCTGAAGTGTTTGGACGTAATTTGCGTTTTCCTCTTGTAGAAAAACGTCATAAGAACAATGTTTAGTGGCTCAATGTATTACAGCAGTGTTAATAAAAGGCTAATCACTTTATTGATATAGTGTACAGCCAAGCACATGTGGTCAGAACACAAACGAGTCGCAGGTAATAAAGTATTAAGTGTTTCTCCCAAAGTAAAGTCTGTCTGCCAGGTCTAAGCAAAGTGCCAGCAGGCGTCTGTAGCTCCGCTCACTCTCCGCCTCTTTGCCCTTGTTTGGTATCCCGCCGTGGGTGCAATGACGCGCGAACAAAATGGCGACGGTTGGCCGCGCCTACTTGTAGCTTCTTTTGCAGTGTTCAGAAACCTATGGGTGACGTCAAGGATACTACGTCCATATATTTTACAGTCTATGGTTTTAACATTACACTCAGGCCTGTAGCCAGCTTATTGAAAGGGTGTTTTTTCTGAAAAACTCAACCTTGTTGCAGTTATTTGCCGGATTTCTATTTAATTATGCATAATATTGCATTTTACTGACATTTTAAGAACTAATGTTTGCTGGGTTATCTTGTCAGATGGTTAGCATAACCACACCTTTTGATGTACCAAAAATATTTTCAACCATTCTGTCAAATTGTTCACCATACTATTTTACTGTTTTAACTGTTTATTCACAATTATGCATTTAAACTAAGTTATTTTACAGTTATATCAATGAAAATGAAAAATATGAAAAAATACTTATTTTTAAAATACAAACTTTTATTTATTTTATTAATCATTACATTATTATTATTTTTTTTAAAGAAATCTGTTAAAGCTTGTTTAAATTAAACACTGAAATGAAAATGAAAACTGGCCAGAACATTCAACTTTCCTCGGTCAGAATTTGGCCATTTTAATATTATGAAAAATGTAAAAATAATAATAATAATTGTAGGCTTAAATGGTCCATTGCATGTTCAAAAATTGACGGAGATCTGAGTTAAAAATTAAGAAGTTTTATTTTGAATGCAAGAGGTTAGAGAATACCAGTTCTGCGCAGGAGAGATGTCATTTCAATTCAGCTCCTGCCTTATTGATTAGATTAGATTAGATTCAACTTTATTGTCGTTACACATGTACAAGTACAAGGCAACGAAATGCAGTTTCGGTCTAACCAGCAGTGCAATAGCAGCAAGTGCAGGATACAGGTATAAGTTATAAAGTGCAGTTATAGAAAAACTATGGTGATATTTACAGATGGATGTACTATGAACATTATATACAGGTTGTATTAGTTATGAACAGATTTACAATAAATGAATATATGTACAGGATGCTATTAATAGCAGAAGCTTTCCTTCGTGTGGCTCTCCTTCATGTTTTTATACTGTCTTTCACACGCTATCTAATCCCAACCCTATTGACTTATATAGTGTCATCTTGGCAGTTGGACCATTCAGCAACCAGATGTTCCTCTCTCTGGTATCTTTCTGGTATGTTCTCTTGAATGTTGGCCTTGACAGTTGACTAGGCAAATGTTTCAGAGCACGAACACACAGTTCATACATTTCAGAGCTCTCTGCACTTTACATACACCCATGCTCGATAACAGGCAGGTTGCTGAGAGCAGCCCATCAACTCTTCTCTATGCTGTGCACATATGGCCGTTAACTCCTCAGAAAAAGAAACCCTTTATGTCTGTATTTATTAGTAAATGTTAACAAAGCCTAACAATAAAAATGCTATCCTTCATAATCCAATTTATGGTCTTTCAAACCACCCGAAGCCCCCTTGGCTACAGGCTTAAAACTTAAACTGTATGAAGAGAGGATTATTAATATATTTTGATAGTAGTTAAATAAATAATAGCATATAAGTGTTGTTTGATTCACCCGTCCCCACCAATGTCAAGAGCAAGCCTACGCCCTTGCTATTGAGTCTCTTTAATGTCTTCTAATCAATGTCAGGAGTTTTAAAGTCAGAGATGCTACAACACTTGCTTTTGCTGCCCTCTTCTGGAGACTCTTTATTCAGAATTAGACTTCAGACCTAAAGTTGACCTATTATGCCTATTTTAACAAGATGTAAAATAAGTTTCTGATGTCCCTAGAGTGAGTGTGTGAAGTTTCAGCTCAAAACACCACACAGATAATGTTTTCTAACTCTCTGAACCTGACCCTTTTGGGCTTTGATCCTATTTGTGCCATTTTGGTGACTGTGCCTTTACATTTAAATGAGGTTGTGCTCTTTTCAGAAGAATAAAATAAAAATCATAACAATACATAATAATTAACAGCAACAATCATCTAATTAACTCCATTATTCTATCATTTCACGATGGTTCATGCTTGTTCAGTGATGTTTAACAGGGGTTTACACTCACAGTGCTGGATCTCTTCTTCTTCTCCTGTAGAGCTGTAACTCTGAGAGGAGAGAGCGCAGATCTCTGGATCTTCACGACAGCACTTCCATATCCATGGGTCCTCTAATGCTGTCTGGAAGAAGAACAGGTCAAGATTTACATTGATTTTAATCATTAGTAAGGTGATATTTCTATCAGTGTTGTCAAAAGCACCAGCCTTGATACTATTCGGTACAACTTCCATTTCCAACATACAATAACCAATCGGTAGTCTTTAAGAACCTGCTCAACAGTGCACAAATACTAGCAGGGAATTTTTTAATTACAGTATTAGATAGAAATGACTGCCATACCATAAAATAACAACAGTTATACTATGTTGTAGTTCATTTATGGCATTATTTGCCCTGTTCACAGATCAGTGGGTGCCAGAAAAAGTGATGGAGTCTGAGGCGTCTTGTCTTTGTGCTTCACTGATGGCTCTGCTGGTTCATCTCATCAGTGTCTTCATCATCTTTTAGAGAATTATGCTTAATCTCACACTTGCTTGTTATAATCTTATATTAATGAATGTGGCATGGGAGCCAAACAGATTGTGGGTTTCTAAATGTGTGATTTTTTTAATTTATTTTATTATCACAGCAGTTTTATTTTGGGTCATAAATATAATTATTATTTCATCATTCATAAATCACATTTTACAAGTGAAAATAACAACTCATGTTTACTAGAGTCATGCGAAAAACAAAAAAGACTCACTCCTGTTCTGTAATCCCTCTTTAGTTTAATTAATCTTTAATAAACTAATATGTTTGTGAAGCAGTTGATGGAAGTGTTTCTGTAAAAGCCAGACTCACAGCATGTCACTACAATAATTTACTACAGTATACACTGCGTTTCGAATTATTCAAATTATATTTTTCACTTATTTTATAATTTACAATTACAATTAATAATTACAATTTTATTGAACAAACCTTCCGATAATAATAACAGCATTCATTTAAAAACTAAACTTATCATGCAAAAATCATTATGCATTACAGAGTTTGAAAACATTATAGTTTGTAAAGACCTGAAAATAGTAATTTGTTTAATTTTCAGACTTAAGAGGTCATATTTACTGCAATCAAAAGCTATTTTAAATCATAAACATCCTATAACAAGGGAAGTTACATGTTAAAAAAGTCCCCTTCTTTGATATCATCATTCTTGCATTCATTGAACTTGTAAGTTTTTGGATAGTTTCTGGTTAAATTTCTTCGCAGGTTGACAGAATTGCCTCACAGAGCTGCTGTTTTGATTCTAACTGCCTTCACCCTCATATACAGTTAAAGTCAGAGTTATTTGCCCCCTTTGAATTTTTTTCTTTTTTAAATATTTCCCAAATGATGTTTAACAGAGCAAATTTTCACAGTATGTCTGATAATATTTTTTCTTCTGAGAAAGTCTTATTTGTTTTATTTTGGCTAAAAACAGTTATACATTTTTTAAAGCCCATTTTAAGGTCAATATTATTAGCCCCTTTAAGCTATTTTTTTCTGATAGTCTACAGAACAAACCATCATTATACAATAACTTGCCTAATTGCCCTAACCTGCCTAGTTAACCTAATTAACCTAGTTAAGCCTTTAAATGTCACTTTAAGCTGTATAGAAGTGTCTTAAAGAATATCATGGTAAAGATCATATAAATCAGTTAATAGAAATGAGTTATTAAAACTGTCATGATTAGAAATGTGTTGAAGAAATCTGCTCTTAGTTAAACAGAAATTGGGGGAAAAATAAACAGGCGGTCTGATAATTCAGGGGGGCTAATAATTCTGACTTTAACTGTATATATATATTTTGCTTGAGGATGCTCCAAAGGTTGTCAATAGGGTTCAGGTCAGGGGAAGATGGTGGCCACACCATGTGATTCTCTCCTTTTATGCCCATAGCAGACAATGCCACAGATGTATTCTTTGCAGCATGAGATGGTGCTTGATGAAACAAAGTGGTCAGTCAGAAACTCAATATATTTTGATATATTGATTGATCATTTTCAAACTTTCAGCTAACCTAAAGGGGCCAACAGCTCTCTTCTCATGATTCCGGCCCAAAACATGACTCCTCCACCTGCTTGCTGAACGGCAGCCTTGTTGGGACAAGCTGCTGCTCTCCTAATCTGATGAAATTGTCATGCAGAACCCTTCCTCATTCTGCCTTTATCTGCAAAAACTCGCCTGTGATCTAAATCAGCCACAAATCTCTTCACAGTACAATGATCACACTTACATTTTCCTGAAATATCTAATGCTTTCATATCTTGTCCAAGGCATTTCAGTATTAGATGTATTTCGGCAGCAGAAAGATCCCTTTTCTTTTGCATATTGCTTGTGGCCTGCTTAATAATGTGGAACGTCCTTATAAAGCTGCGGTCACACTTGACTTTTCTTCCCATAGACTTCCATTCATACGCACGCAAATGCGTCAGACCAGAAACACAGGGTCATGCGTCAAGTTTCGCATGTCAGTGCGGTGCAAAGTTCAAGCTTGGTGAACTCTGACCTGCAAAATCACATCACTGGACTGCGTGAGACCAATTGAGGATCAAAACAGGACCTCTCTGGACAGAAATTAAAAACATGGAGCAATCGCTGGCTTTTTTAATGTCTAATCATCTTGTTTAATCCCGCCCCTTTTCGCAGCGCTGCACGACAAAATTTCGCACACACAAAGCCCGGTGTGACCGCAGCTTTAGTTAGTTTTCCTTAAATTGGCCTCACCTGGTAATCTAATTATCACAGTTGTCTGAGATTGATTTCAGTGAGCCAAACATCCCTGAAACACATTTACAATGCTTAAACCTAACTGGCATAGTAATTTGGAACACAGTGCAAAGTGTTTAATGAACATTAAAGCTGCGGTCACACTAGAGTTTGTGTGTGCGAAATTCTGTCGTGCGGTGCTGCGAAAAGGGGCGGGATTAAACAAGATGATTAGATGTTAAAAAGCGAGCGATTGCTCCATGTTTTAAATTTCTGTGCAGAGAGGTCCTGTTTTGATCCTCGATTAGTCTCATGCAGTCATGTGATGCGATTTCGCAGGTCAGAGTTCACCAAGCTTGAACTTTGCACCGCAGCGACCTGTGAAACTTGACGCATGACCCTGTGTTTCCGGTCTGACGCATTCGCGTGCTTATGAATGGAAGTCTATGGGGAGAAAAGTCCAGTGTGACCGCAGCTTAATGCAAAAACAACACTAAAATGATCCAGTCTATTAGGAGAACCCATTAAGAAAGCACAATTTATACAGAGTGGACAGTTTGTCTAGCTAGCAAACAAAAAATATACAGAAAGAAAACTAGAATGATGGTGGGACTCTGTCTTGGGGTGACTGGGCATGGGAACATGATGGTATCTGAAGTCTGCAAGACACAAGTGCACTAGAAAGGTGATATTTGTCCATATAGTCCTTAGTAGGCTCCTGCTGGTGTCAATTTTTGTGCCTGGCAGGACCCTACGCTCAGCTACTGAACACCACTTTATCCCAAAGAGGCACAAAATCTATAGCTAGGACATTCATCTTTAATATTCCATCCTGATATAATGTCTTGCCAAACACTACACACAAAACATCTGAAGAATCTGTTTCGTCAATACTTAATCACTTATTTCCACATCAGCAATTCTACAATTCTGAGTGTGCTTCACACAGGTGAGTGGGCTGGACAAACCACCTGTAGGACACACTCTCCACTCTTCATATGCACCAGACACTTTATTAATATCAACACTACAGTAAAAACATCTTGTGTGCTGTGTGCAGGTGAGTGGGCTGGACAAACCACCTGTAGGACACACTCTCTCCTCTCCATATGCACCAGACACTTTATTAATATCAACACTACAGTAAAAACATCTTGTGTGCTGTGTGCAGGTGAGTGGGCTGGACAAACCACCTGTAGGACACACTCTCTCCTCTCCATATGCACCAGACACTTTATTAATATCAACACTACAGTAAAAACATCTTGTGTGCTGTGTGCAGGCGAGTGGGCTGGACAAAGCCCCTGTAGGACACATTGTTTCCCATTTCGTTGTCATAGCCTTAATACACTGCTGCTCTCTGATGATTTGAGCGCTTCTTTTATCCTTTGAGTAAGTTGCTTTGGATGAAATTGTCTGCTAAATGACCCAATGTAAATGCTTTTTGACCCTGCATGCATATCAACCTGTTGGTGGGGACATAATAAACCAGAATATAAACCTTTTGTAGTCTATATTAGGGACACGTTAATGCTGTAATACAGGGGTGTCAAACTCAGTTCCCAGAGGGCCGCAGCTCTGCACAGTTTAGTTCCAACTCTAATGAAACACACTTGATCAAACTAATTGAGTCCTTCAGGCTTGTTTAAAACCTCCAGGTAGGCTTGTTGAAGCAGGGTTGGAACTAAACTGTGTAGGGGCTGCAGCCCTCCAGGAACTGAGTTTGACATCCCTGCTGTATTATGTGGAGGAGCAGTTCTAGAGTCTGGCCGCCAGAGGTCAGTATGCAGACTCAGAAAACTCAGACACACACAAGCAATGCATACTGCAAACACAACATGCAATTTAAAGCACAATTAAAATTAATTTTAATTTATACTATAAACTAAAACTATACTGAAAAGACACAAGAGCATTTAATATGGCATATAAATTTAGGTTTAAGTTTAGGTCTGAGATACTGACACATTGTGCTTTTCATACTGTATTCAACTGTAATGGAAAGTAAGCAGTCCTTGCTACTAATTTTGTTACAAATTTTACTCACAGACATCCTATAGTGTTTTCTTTTTTTCAAATTAATGTATATTTTAGGGTCATCATCTGTTTGCTGCCTTTTATTCCTTAGTCATTGTATTTCGAAGTTTTTGACATACACCAAATCTCAGACAAGGTAGACCATGGGTCTCAAACTGGATTCCTGGAGGGCCGCAGCTCTGCACAGTTTTGCTCCAGCCCTAATCAAACACAGCTGAACCAAATAATCAAGGTGTTCAAAAGAGTCTCGACCACCTTGATTAGTTGCATCAGCTGTGTTTGATTGGGGTTGGAGCAAAAGTGTGCAGAGCTGCGGGCCTCCAGGAATTGAGTTTGAGACCCATGAGGTAGACAAAAACAGGTTTTACCTCAGCACTTTAATTAATAGCCAATAAAGGCTTTTCTATTGATTATTGAGAAAGGTTTGAATAATTATGGACATGCCACTCTTTGTTTAAAGGTAAATATAAGCTGAGAACTATTTTTATTTACAACGATGCCTCTTGTACACCTGCAAAACAACTTGCTGGTTAGATAAAAGTCAGAATTTGCCAGAGGTATGAATAATTTCCAGCTTATTCCAGGACATTTCCAATCGAAGTGGAAATTTGCTGCATCATGGAGCTGAAATTATGAGGAACCAATGTATTCTACGCCAGCCTTACTAAAAGTGCACAATCACACTGGGTAAAACATACAGTGCATCCGTAAAGTATTGATAGGTCTTCACTTTTTTCACATTTTTTTATGTTCCAGTCTTATTCCAAAATGGATTCAATTCCTTTATTTCCTCAACATTCTACACACAATCCCCCATAATGACAATGTGATAAAAGAGTTTTTGAAATTGTTACAAATTTATTAAAAATAAAAAAAGCTGAAAGAAGACTTGTACATCTGTATTGAATACTCTGTTGATGCACCTTTGGCAGCAATTACAGCCTCAAGTCTTTTTGAATATGATGCCACAAGCTTGTCACACCTGTCTCTGGGAATTTTGGATGGGAAGCGGCAGTGTACAGCTATTTTCAGATCTCTCCAGAGATGTTCAATAGGATTTAGGTCTCGGCTCTGGCTGGGCCACTCAAGTCTATGTACATTGCTGCATTCATCTTTCCTCTATCCTGACTAGTCTTCCAGTTCCTGCTGCTGAAAAACATCCCCACAGCATGATGCTGCCACCACCATGCTTCACTGTAGGGATGGTATTAGCCTGGTGATGAGCGCTGCCTGGTTTTCTCCAAACGTAAGGCCTGGCATTCACTCAAAAGAGTTCAGTTTGAGTTTCACCAGAGCAGAGAGTTTAGTTTCTGTTGGTCTGAGAGTCCTTCAGATGCCTTTTGGCAAATTCCAAGCGGGGAGAGGCTTCAGTCTGGCCACTCTACCATACAGGCCTGATTGGTGGATTGCTGCTCAGATGGTTGTCCTTCTGTAAGGCTCTCCTCTCTCCACAGAAGAACGCTGGAGCTCAGACAGAGTGACCATCGGGTTATTGATCACCTCCCTGACTAAGGCTCTTTCCCCCCGAACACTCAGCTTAGATGGCCGGCCAGCTCTAGGAAGAGCCCTGGTGGTTCAGACATCTTCCACTTAAGGATGATGGAGGCCGCTGTGCTCATTGGAAATTTCAGAGCAGCAGAAATGTTTCTGTAACTTTCCCCAGCCTTGTGCCTCGAGACAATCCCGTCTCGGAGGTCTACAGACAATTCCTTTGTCTTCATGCTTGGTTTGTGCTTTGACATGCACTGTCAACCCTGGGACCTTATATAGACAGGTGTATGCCTTTTCATATCATGTCCAATCAGCTGAATTGACCACAGGTGAACTCCAATGAAGCTGCTGAAACATCTCAAGAATGATCAGAGGAAACAGAATGTACCTGAGCTCAATATCGAGCTTCATGCCAAAGGCTGTTAACACTGATGTACATCTGATTTTCAGGTTTATTATTTTAATAAATTTGCAACAATTTCAGAAACTCTTTGTTCACATTGTCATTATGGGGGATTGTGTGTAGAATGTTGAGGAAATAAATCAGTTTAATTTAATTTGGAATAAGGCAGTAACATAAACAAATGTGGAAAAAGTGAAGCGCTATCAATACTTTCCGGATACACTGTACTCACTACTCTTGAGTACTTTTAAAAGGGTTACTTTTTACTCATACCTTGAATATTATTTACAACAGATACTTTTACTCCACTTGCACTATATTTTTAGACAAGTAATGACACTTTTACTTGAGTATGATTTTTCAGTACTCTTTCCTTCACTGCTTGTTATATGCTGTATTGCCATTAGAGTCAGCAGCGCAACACGCAAGAGTGTAAAAGTGTTTTAGGAGCTTCATATGATTACAGCTGAAGTCACATGCAATGTTTAGACAGTTTTTTAGTTCATTTTCTGGACTTTGAATGCTTCAGGAGACTCGCTGTCTATGGAGGATGAGGGAGCTCTCTGATTTCACCCACAATATCTGTATTTTTGTTCAGAAGGTCTCAGAAGGATTCAGATTTCAGGTGGCACCAGACACTCTTAAATCACTCCATATTCTCTAGAAGAATTGTGTATTTTTGTGTAAGGGCATCACAGTGGCACAGTGGGTGGGCACAGGGATTGCCTCACAGCAAGAAGGTCACTGGTTCAAGCGGCTGGGCCAGTTGGCATTTCTGTGTGAAGTTTGCATGTTCTCCCCATGTTGGTGTGGGTTTCCTCCGGGTGCTCCGGTTTCCCCCACAGTCCAAACACATGCGCAATAGGGGAATTGAACTAAATTGGCTGTAGTGTATGAGTGTGAATGAGTGTGTATGGGTGTTTCCCATTGTTGGGTTGCAGCTGAAAGGGCATCAGCTGTGTAAAACATATGCTGGATAAGTTGGCAGTTGATTTTGCTGTGGCGACCCCTGATTAATAAAGGGACCAAGCCGAAAAGAAACTGAATGAAATGAATGCCTCACACAGGTGAGTGGGCTTGATAAACCACCTGTAGAAAAGCTTTGTTTCACCTCGCTGACACTTAAACAGAACTCTTACACCAGTTTTGCACCAGACACTTTCACTCCATATCTGTATATAAAACACTGTGCATTTCTGAGTGTGCCTCACGCAGGTGAGTGGGTTTGACAAACCACCTGTAGACACACTCTTCTCTCCATATGCACTGGACATTTTACTTAAACTCCACCTTACAAAGTCTCAACATGTTTTACCTGTGAATGTATCACACAACCATGCTGCACTACTGGTTTTCTTTGACCTCCTTTGCACAATATCTTACACAATCCTGCTCTGTCTTTTGTAAAAGTATGTGTACAGTTTACTTGTATAGTCTTAGGTTGTGTGTATAGTTGAGTATGTATAGTCTATAAAAATTTAGCGGAGCGCTCCGGTATGTTAGTTAGTATGTATACACATGTAGCTGAATCACAATAAAGCTTAACTTGACTTGAAGGTGAGTAACTAATAACAATAAACCTTTACATTAGCCGCTGGAGAGGAACATAGCCATTTTGTCTTGCTATATGCTTGGAGAGTTCATTCTCTTGTCTCGTGTGTTCATCTGTTGTCTCTTTTATTTTAAGACCTTATATTTCCACACTCTCAGAAATAAAGGTACACGAGCTGTCACTGGGGTCCTTTTCAAAAGCTACACATTTGTACCAAAAGGGTCCGTATTAATACCTCAAGGGTACATATATTAGTATCTAAAAAGTACAAAAGTGTTCCTTTGAAAATGTGTAGGTACTAAAATATACTTTAGATGTACCCATATGAACCCTTTAAGTACAAATGTGTAGCTTTTGAAAAGGAGCACACTGACAGCTCACCTACCTTTATTTCTGAGAGTGCATGATAATTTTTTTTCATAGTTGTATAAACTGTCTTTACTTTCGATTTTCAAGAATACTGACAGTCCAGGAAGAACAGACAATAGATTGCACAAAACAATAGACGATGTTCAGACAGAAAATTAATGATGTTAAGATTAATATCAGAGCTGATCTTAGGCTTATATAAGCTAAGCAAAACTTATGAGATAGTTCACTTAAAGAGAACAGTGAACAATGTGAACATTGCATTCTATAATAAATAAATAAATAAATAAATTAATAAATTAATTAACTGATATTATTAGCCCCCCGTTTATTTTTTTCCCAGTTTCTGTTTAACGGAAAGCAGATGTTTATTAATTTCTAACATTTCTAATCATAATAGTTTTAATAACTCATCTCTAATAACTGTTTTATTTTATCTTTGTCATGATGACAGTAAATAATATTAGACTAGATATTCTCCAAGACACTTCTATACAGCTTAAAGTGACATTTAAAGGCTTAACTAGGTTAATTAGGTTAATTAGGCAGGTTAGGGTAATTAGGCAAGTTATTGTATAATGATGGTTTGTTCTGTAGACTATCGAAAAAAAAATAGCTTAAAAGGGCTAATAATATTGACCTTAAAATGGTGATTAAAAAATTAAAAACTGCTTTTATTCTAGCTGAAATAAAACAAATAAGACTTTCTCCAGAAGAAAAAATATTATCAGACATACTGTGAAAATTTCCTGAATCTGTTAAACATCATTTGGGAAATAATTAAACAAGAAAAAGAAATTCAAAGGGGGGCTAATAATTCTGACCTCAACTGTAGATTTAATTTGTATTTAGTTGTTTTACTATAGATGTCGATGGTTACTGGTTTTCAGCTTTTTACAAAACATCTTCTTCTGTGTTCAACAGAAGAAAGGAACTCATTATGGTTGTATTTATTAGTGAGTGAATAGTGTGTGAAGCCTTATTTTTGGATGAACGGTCATTTTAATAAAAACTTTTTCATTCAACAAACAACAGTGAGTTCAAACAGTCAGTAATACAATGACAAAATGAAAATGGAAAACAAAAGCTAAAAAATAACACAAACGGGGTTTAAATTAAATGATTTTGTTTTCAAAATAGTAGTTTAATATGCAAAATATGCCAACATTTTTATTGAAGACACACAGTAACATATTTTTGTGATTCTCCTGTTTGTGTTAACGTTAGTGTTATTTTAAGACAGAACGCACGACAAACATTCAGTTTCATTTCTCATTTTCTGCTCGTTGAAAGGTGTACCAAGTGATTTCTAGCAAACGTCTGACAAATCAAACACACCCATAATCCAGCAGGAATTTATTCACATGTAATCGAGTGTTCTCACGAATACAGAGCAGAGGGTGTTATTATTGGAGCAAAGAGGGATTATATTTCTCCAATGTCCTCGTCTTAAACTGGCTTCCTGCATATGACAGTTTTTAAATAGCTGCTATTGTGTACAAAGCTGTCAGACTTGTCTGGCAAGAAAAGTATCTGCCTGTCTGTCTGTCTGTCTGTCTGTCTGTCTGCCTCTCTGTCTGTCTGCCTGTCTATCTATCTGTCTGTCTGTCTGTCTGTCTGTCTGTCTGTCTATCTGCCTGTCTGTCTGTCTGTCTGTCTGCCTGCCTGTCTGTCTGTCTGTCTGTCTGTCTGTCTGTCTATCTATCTGTCTGCCTGTCTGTCTGTCTGTCTGTCTGTCTATCTGTCTGCCTATCTGTCTGTCTGTCTGTCTGTCTGTCTGTCTATCTGTCTATCTATCTGGTCTTCTGCCAAAAGTACATTAGTAGCCCTCTGATCCCTTATGCTAGGTTCACACCAAAAGTAAAAGTATTTGCACAAGTAGATTACAAACAAAAAAATCCATGCAAACGCAGTAACAGAACCAAATTTCCACAGTGTAGAGCAAATGATGTGCAATTTGCCTCTAAAACGCAACAGTCGCCACCGCAGAAGGAACCACTAACTATTCCAGCATTTGTTTCCAGCTGCAACCCAGTACTGGGAAACGCCCATACACACTCATCCACACACTACGGCCAATTTAGTTCATCAATTCCACTATAGCGCATGTGGGACTGTGGGGAAACTGGAGCACCCAGAGGAAACCCACGCCAACATGGAGAGAACATGCACACTCCTCACAGAAATGATAACTGACCCAGCCGGGGCTCGAACCAGCAACCTTCTTGCTGTGAGGCCACAGTGCTAACCACTGAGCCAAAAGCCCTTTTAATGCTTTTAGAAAAAGCTGAGATGCTAAAATGTGTCAATGACAAGACTTGTAGTGAAAATACATTTCATAACCACACACACACACACACACACACACACACACACACACACACACACACACACACACACACACACACACACACACACACGGCATATGAATGATGTAACCATCAATGCAAGGTGTAACAATGACAATAATGCCAGCAATCCGGTTTATCAAATGAGACAGAACACTGAGGAGATTAAGTAATTAAGCTTTGAGTTCAGAGGCCTGAGTGTTTTTCCACTTCTGCCTTCAGATCAGTTTAAAGCTTTGTTTAGGAAGTATACTGTGTGTATGTTTAATATAAGTGTGATATAAACACAGCTCTGCACACGGTCTCATAATGAAAGTGAATTACAGCATCTGTGATTCTAAAAGTGGCTTAAAGCAGGGGTGCCCAAAACCAGTCGTGGAGTGCCGGCGTCCTGCATATTTTAGTTCAACCATATAAAAACACGCCTGAACCAGCTAATCAAGCTCTTTCTAGGTATCCTAGAAACTTCCAGGAAAGTGTGTTAAAGATAGTTAAAGCTAAACTATGCAGGACACTGGCCCTCCAGGACCGAGTTTGGACACCCCTGACTTAAAGCTTCATTTATTTTACAGAATATTATATTGATTATTCTCTAAGTTCCATGATTACTACACTGTAAACAATGTGGATGCCTTAATTTTTTAAGTTGAATCAAATAAACCAAATTAACTCTGGGGTTTAATTTCAGTATGATGATGTATTTCAAACTGAAATTGAATATTGAGTAGGGGGCGGGGTTTAATTTCAGTATGATGATTTATTTTAAACTGAAACTGAATATTGAGTAGGGGGCGGGGTTTTAATTCACTATGAAGATTTATTTCAAACTGAAACTGAATATTGAGTAGGGGGCGGGTTTAATTTCAGCATGATTTATTTCAAACTGAAACTGAATATTGAGTAGGGGCGGGGTTTAATTTCACCATGAAGATTTATTTCAAACTGAAACTGAATATTGAGTAGGGGCGGGTTTAATTTCACCATGAAGATTTATTTCAAACTGAAACTGAATATTGAGTAGGGGGCGGGGTTTTATTTCAGTGTGATGATTTATTTGAAACTGAATATAGAGTAGGGGGCGGGGTTATATTTCACTAAAATTATTTCAGCAGCACGACGAGAGGATGATCACTCGTGTACACAGGTGATGTGATGCGTGTGACAGTTAAAATGCGTGTGCGCTACCATTTATTTGCGCGAAGCAACCGTGCCTATAGAGGAAGTGCAAAAACTGGGCAAAAAGCGATGATCGAGCACCCACAGTCCTGCTGCTTTCAAGAGCTCGAGATAAAAAACACACACACACACACACACATATATATATATATATATATATATATATATATATATATATATATATATATATATATATATATATATATATAGTATGATGACGTATTTCTAACTGAAACTAAATATTGAGTAGGGGGCGGGGTTTAATTTCAGTATGATGATGTATTTCTAACTGAAACTGAATATTGAGTAGGGGGCGGGGTTTAATTTCAGTATGATGATGTATTTCTAACTGAAACTGAATATTGAGTAGGGGCGGGTTTAATTTCAGTATGATGATGTATTTCCAACTGAAGCTGAATATAAAGTAGGAGGCAGGGTTTAATTTCAGCATGATGGCGTATTTCTAACTGAAACTGAATATTGAGTAGGGGGTGGTGTTTATTGTTGTGCTCCGCCTTTCATCTTTCGCTCAAATCAAACTGAGGGGCGTGGCTAAGACTAATTCATGTAATCTGTCAAACTGATGTCATCAGAGAGAAATTGATGGGCTATAGATCAACCAAAGATTACCAGAACAATTTTTTTTTCAGTGGAGTAACTTGCATGAATTAACTGCTGGCTTCATGATTAACAGTGTGCGCTAGCAAAATAAATGAAATTTATGAATGAAAACCTTGTGTAACGATTAAAGCACTTAATATTCGTTGGACTTCCCACATGTACCAATGACAATATAGATACTCTTCTCTATTCTAAACATTGCAAATTTTGATTTCATGTGAGCAGTTAACTGACTAAATTGTAAGGTTAAAATAAGGTTAAATGAGTTAACCTTGATGCAGGTAATTGTTTTAAATGGCGCATATGATGAAAATCATCTTGTGTAAACTGTTTGGACAGAACTGTGTGTAGGTATAGTGTGTCCACAGTCATGTTGGAGTGATAGAAACACAACAAGTCTCTTTTTTAAATTCCCTGACATTACAATCCGAAGCAAATCCCAGTGATTTGGGGGTCCACCGCAATGTGACACAACAGTGCAGTTTTCTTTGCTTTGTATTGAGCAGTGTATATTACCTTATATCCTGTCATGTTTGCCTCAACTAGATGTGCCAAAACAGTGCAAAATTAAAAGTGTGTTTGTGCACTGCAAACTTTATAATAACTTTATACCCCTGCTTAATAAACTCCTCCACAAATACATCAAATAACCTTACCTGGTATTTCGACTCATAAACTGAATCTCTGCTTCATTGCTGTCTCTGTCACTGACTGCTGTTTATCTAACGCAAAATGAGAAGCAGTTGTGGGAACTGTGGGCGGGAACAGAACCAGCTCATTTGCATTCCAAGGCACAAGAAAAAACAGCTACAATGTAACTTTACTCCAGAATTCCTATACATTCGAGTCTGATGGGTATTTTGAGCTGAAACTTTACACACACCCTGGAAAAGGGGTAAAACAGCAGCCATTTAAGTTAAAATGACAGAAACAAAGAGTGCATCACTTGTTGAAATTTCAGTGCAGGTAACTTCCTATGAACTTTGTACCAAGCTGTACTGCAAACTTTGCAATGGCATTTGTGTGTGACTCCTCATTTCAGAAAGGCTTGAATAAACTCCACCACAAATACAACAAGTTGGGTAGCACAATCGCTTAACAGCAAGAAGGTTGCTGGTTCGAGCCCCAGCTGGGTCAGTTGGCGTTTCTGTGTGCTGTTCGTTTGGGTTTCCTCTGGGTGCTCCAGTTTCCCCCAAAGGTCCAAAGACTATAGGTGGTAAATCTATAGGCGCTATAGGACTATAGGGGAAGCGGGGAAGCTATATTGTCCGTAGTGAAGGAATGTGAATGGGTGTGTATGGATGTTTCCCGGTGATGGGTTGCAGCTGGAAGGTAATTTGTTGTGTAAAACATATGCTGGATTAGTTGGCGGTTCATTCCGCTGTGGCGACCCCTGATTAATAAAATGACTAAGCCAAAAAGAAAATGAATGAATGAATACATTTTGAACTGAATGTATTGCAGTCTCTGTCACTGACTGCTGTTTGTGTGTATTCTGGAGACACCAAAGGCTCATCTTACATCTTGAAAAAGGGGTCAAATAGGAGCCCTTTGAGTTAAATTGACAGAAAATGAACAAGTTTGCGTAATTTAGTGAAATTTTAGAGTACATTACCTTCTTTGTGCTTCGTACTACAGTCATTGTGCAAAGTTTCACTTTTAGTGAAAATCTGAAATGGACAAACTGGTTTAAGATATGTAAAGATTACTTGCTGTTCCAGTGTGCCTCCACCCAAACATATATAAAGGCTGCTGAGACTTTCAGTTCACATCTCTGTGTTCAACTTCGTTCAAGACACAGGTTTGCTCCGCAGCAGCATCAGACCACAGGTAAATCCAGTTCTCTTGGGCTCCAGTCCCGCTTTATGTTATTGCCTTAGATCAGACTTGGAGGCCACTGTTCTTATGAACATTAGCTCCAACTAGAGCATTCGTCAGTAAAAACTATAACTGAATATGTTCGCTAATGAACCTTTATCACATGATGAAAATAAGATGAGACACGATAAAAATGCTGGTTATTTGACGATGACTATAACTAAATTTTTAATGCAGTATTGTTGAATAAAAACAACACTATATGTGGTTTACAAAATAAACAATATGCTAATTTGTTCTAAGATTTTGTTTCATTTAGTTGCATTATTATGGTTTTGCAGTGAGGTTGCACTGTTTCTTGATATGTGATGCTATAATTTATGTAAGATGCTATAATATTTCATTTATATTTATTTCATTAAAATGTATGTGTGCGTACTTCTAACATGTTTGGTTGGTCAAATGAATGTAAATTCAAATCATCGCCTGGAATATATGTGTTAATGAGTCTATAGGATAATGATATAATATGATGAAGTGGGTATGTCTAAAAGAAAATGTTGGTTTTGTCTTTACTGCTAGATACTTATATTATACTGACTGGGTTAAATAGGATTGCATTACTAAAAACAATCTAAAATACAATTTTCATTGACTAAAACTAGACTAAAATGTCAGTTTTCGTTGACTAAAACTAGATGAAAATAGTCATGGATGAATCTGACTAAAATAAGGCTAAATGCTCAGACTTTTAGTTAACTCAAACCTGACTAGACTAGAAAGACTTTGGATGTGATTAAATGAAACTAAAGCATCAGCTTTACACAAAGACTAGACTAAAACTAAAACTGAAACCAAAAAGAACACTAGCCCCAACCAAGGTTATTTTAGTAAACAAAAACTAAATCAAATGAAGTTTCTGCCAACCCGACTCTACACCATAACTTTTCAATCCAGATGGACGGGGCAACCATCACTGCATCCAAAATAGTAAAAAGCCTTGGAGTAACGATTGATGACCAACTGAACTTCTCTGAGCACATTTCTAGAACTGCTCGATCTTGCAAATTCACACTCTACAACATCAGAAAGGTCAGACCCTTCCTATCTGAACATGCAGCTCAACTCATTGTTCAAGCTCTTGTTCTCTCCAAACTGGACTATTGCAACTCTCTGCTAGCCGGGCTACCAGCTAATTCTATCAAACCTCTTCAGCTGCTTCAGAACGCAGCAGCACGAGTGGTCTTTGATGAACCCAAAAGAGCACATGTCACTCCGCTACTCACCCGTTTGCACTGGCTGCCAGTTGCTGCCCGCATCAAATTCAAAGCTCTGATGTTTGCTTACAAAGCGTCCTCTGGCTTTGCTCCTCCTTATCTGCTCTCACGTCTGCAGATATATGTGCCCTCCAGAAACTTGCGTTCTGTGAATGAACGTCGCCTCGTTGTTCCATCCCTAAGAGGGGAGAAATCACTTTCCCGAACTCTCACATTCAATCTGCCCAGTTGGTGGAATGAACTCCCTAACTACATCAGAACAGCAGAGTCACTTGCTGTCTTTAAGAAACGACTAAAAACTCAACTATTTAGTCTCCACTTTCACTCCTAATCTGCAACTGCCTCTCTGGCTATACCACTAACTGTACTCTCTCTCTCTCTCAAAAAAAAAAAATTACATTACTAATGCTTTGCTTCTTAGACTTTACACACCTGAAACTTGTCTATAGCACTTACTCACTGCTGCTCTTATAGTTGTGTAAATTGCATTCTTGTCCTCATTTGTAAGTCGCTTTGGACGCTTTGGCGTCTGCTAAATGATGAAATGTAAATGTAAAACTATTGGTGATAAAGCATCTTTGGTAACTAAAATAACATTAAAAAAATCACAATAAATAAAAAACTAAATGAAACAAATAATTAGCAAACACACATCATCATTTTTAGGATTAAACTCTGGAAAATCTCACCTGCCCTTTAGAGAATCACCAGGGGCCTCATTTAACGCTGCGTACGCACAAAAACTTTGCGTACGCCATATTTCACGCATTTCTTGTGTGTGTTTGTTTTATTTCCATTGGCGACTCCTAGAGGCAATTGTGTTAAATTGCACACTACAAAGTATCTTTGAGCCGTGCAATGGCAGCTGTATGTGACGGGATCATCCGCATGTCCAGCAGGTATATAAGGTTTCCATACCATGCAGTTGACCAGCCAAACATTAAAGCGCAACTTGCAGAGATCGCCGGTTTTCCCAATGTAATCGGAGCGATCGACTGCACGCACATCGTTATAAAGGTGCAATCTGAAGATGAATTTGCATACGTGAATCAGAAACATTTCCATTCAATAAATGTACAGATAATGTGTGATGCTCAAATGCGCTTAACATAATACGCACACTTATTAATGATTCCGACTTGTCTTCCTCGTGATGAAGAGTAGGCAAAATCTGATATGTAGTGGGGAAATAAATAATGAGTTCATCAGACGCTAGATTCGAACCGGGTTCATAATCAATCATGTCAAAACATGTCGCCATGCGCTTTACTGAGCTACGCCACTCACACTGATGTTTACCGCTTTCTTTAGTTCTGTTGTCTCTGTCAATCAAATGGTGATGGGCTGGAAACACTCAACTAGCTTATTCCAATGAGGTGCGCTATTTGCATTTAGCCTAAATAGACACTACAAAAGTTTACACCTTTACATCAGACCATTTCTTATTTAATTCACTCACAGTGCGATGTTCAGACCCCACTGCGCTAACCGCGTCAGCTAAACTCTCCCACTCTATTTTCTTTCTTTTGTTATTAATTCCAGAGGACAAACTTGCTAATAACACAGTCTTTCTCCAGTCTACCTCCGATATGAGCACCTCCAATTCACATTCTGTGAAGTTTCTCTTCTTGCTTGCTTTTGTCATTGCTTTTTCATTTGGTTTTGCTAAAGTAGACTCATTAGCATATTTATACGGGGGAGGAGGCAGGGAGGGGTTTTGCGCTCGCGCACGTGCGCTCAGTTTCACGTTAATTCGGATGTACACAGAGAATATGCGTGGGATTCCCCGTTTCATACATCTGATTTTTTACACATTTATAGCTTTGTCTGTTTTAGTATGAATTCAACGCAAGTCTTCGTACATGAGGCTCCTGTAGATTAAGTTTTACAGACAATCACATCAGCCAAGAGCATTAGTATAAACAAAAACACATTTTCTACATAAACATAACACATGTTCTAACTTTACTTTAAAAAAGTACTAACATATTTTTACATGTGAATTGCTGTAGCAAAGTAATGCTTTATGACTCTGATGACTATACGTCATACAAATTAATGATAAGATTTGGAACCTAGAAAATTTAAGCTTTCAAATCACATATAGTTCGTCATGGTTGCTTTATGTCTAGACTACAATATTGTGGTTAAAATGTAACCCTAAATGTTCCCACAAGTTGTAGGGTGACAGTAAATGTGTTTTAATCAATTGGTCAATTACTCTGTAGTCATTCATTTTCCTTTGGCTTATATAGTCCCTTATTTATCAGAGGCTGCAGGGCTCGAAATTGCAACCGTTTTGGTTGCATATGCGCCCAAAATGTTATCCATGCAACCTTGAAATATACAGTCAAAGTCAGAATTATTAGCCGCCCTGAACTATTAGCCCTCCTGTTTATTTTTTCCCCCAATTTCCGTTTAACGGAGAGCAGATTTCTTCAACACATTCCTAAATATGATAGTTTTAATAACTCATCTCTAATAACAGATTTATTTTCTCTTTGTCATGATGACAGTAAATAATATTAGACTAGATATTCTTCAAGACATTTCTATACAGCTTAAAGTGACATTTAAAGGCTTAACTAGGTTAATTAGGTTAACTAGGCAGGTTAGGGTAATTAGGCAAATTATTATATAATGATGGTTTGTCAGAAAAAAAAAATAAAGTTAAAGAGGCTAATAATTTTGTCCTTAAAATGGTGTTTAAAAAATTAAAACTGCTTTTATTTTAGCTGAAATAAAACAAATAAGACTTTCTCCAAAAGAAAAAATATTATCAGACATACTGTGGAAATTTCCTTGCTCTGCTAAACATAATTTGGGAAATATTTAAATAAGAAAAAAAATTCAAAGGGGGGCTAATAATTCTGACCTCAACTGTATTTGGGAGCATTTGTCCGAGTACATACATTGTTGACGTGCGACCAGTTTTTACTGTAAAATTTTCACCGCATATGCGAACACATTCACGCAGAATGCATCTTTGTTCTTTTATTTGTGACCCATATCCAATTCCCGTGTTTACACTTGCTATACAATTTACGACGCAGCGCATGCGTAAAGGCAGGTTTTAGCATATGTGCCACACTGGCCACGATGGAAGAAATTGTCTTGCTTTTAGCTCTGCAAAATATGCGAAGTTTGCCCAACTTTAAAATGACTGAGGCAGAGGAGGAGGGAAAGGGCCGTAATCGTAGCTTGCGCCTGGTTTATATATGATGTTCTCCACCATTCAGAGGAATTTATGGGTACGATCTGGTCATAGAACAGATCCGATCTGTGTCACATATGAGCAAAAAAATCTAAATTGGGTCGCATGCAATCTTTGTTTATTAGTTTTGATCAGTGTTGAATTCAAATGCAGTAAATCTCTTCATATAAAACGTGTAGTAACTGTGCTCATAATTGTTGGTGGGTGCGACAAAATTTTGGCTGGTGCGCCTACATTTTTGAAGTTAGGAGCACCAGTGCTACCAAGCAAAATGGTTAATTTCGAGCCCTGTGTTGCCACAGTGGAATGAACTGCCAATTTTTCCAGCATATGTTTTACACAGCGGATGCCCTTCCATCCGCAACCCAGTACTGGGAAACACTTATATACTCTCTCTCTTACACACACACACACAATCATACACTACGGCCAATTTAGTTCATCAATCTCCCTATAGCATGTGTTTGGACTGTGGGGGAAACCGGAGCACCCAGAGAAAACCCACGCCAACACGGGGAGAACATGCAAAGTCCACACAGAAATGACAACCGAACCAGCGACCTTCTTGCTGTGAGGTCACAGTGCTAACCACCGAACCACCATGTCACTTGGTAATGAATATGCTGCTGCTTTGATTATCATGGCAGAGCAAGTACCGAGACCTGTTACTGACAGTATATACACAGACATACCATCCGAAATTTAAAGAGCTGCTGCTGCAAACATAATATAGGTAACCGCTGTAGCAGATCTAAACACAGGGGGAGCTGGGGTGGAAGAGGGTCTCCAAAACCGCACTGCAGCTTAACAGCATAGAATGATGCAGAACATTTAAACTAACGAGAAACAAGCTCATTGGCTACTGAGGCGACAGCAACCAATCTCCTGCACAATGAAGTTAGTGATTCAGGAGCAGATTAGGTGACCGTTAAGCAGGCTCACACGGAATCTGTGCGTGCAGAATTCCACAGATTTTTAGCCCATCATTGATTCTGTTTATTTACTTCAGTAAATGTGTGTAAATTTATATATATATTCAGTTTTTTTATTAATTTCAGTAATATTGTTGACTAACATGAAAATCTTCATATGATTTATTTACAATACAGTGTGTAAAGTAGTATTTTTTTGTCTTTTAGTAGATATATTATATCAGAGACTTGCTTTATTTATGAAATAAAGTGGATCTAATTGGATTTGCATTGTAAACATTAAATAAAAGTTAAAAAGATAATATTTTTTAGTTCATATATTAAAGTTTTAGTTATGATACTCCCAAAATCATTCCGCAGAAATCCACAGAATTTTAACAAAATTGTGTGCAGAAATAGCAAAAAATGCCCGCAGATTCCGTCTGGCCCTACCTATCAGTCTGCGCTCGCACAGATTTTCAGGGCAGAAATTGTACAAACTGGCATTCAAATCTTCTTCGCTTTTTTCTGCACAAGAAGTTTGGCCAGAGAAGTAATGGTTGTGTCCAACTGAGGCTGGTTTCTCTCGACATTTCTTTCCTTCACTTTCGTCAATTGGTGAAGTTTGTTCCTCCACTGTCACCACTGGCTTGCTTGGTTTAGGACTTGTGGAGCTGCGCATGGATGGATTTGCTCTTCAGTGTTTGAACTTTCAGCAGTGAAAATTAAACCACACTGAACTGAACTTCAAGTCTGAACACTGGACTGACACAGTTTCAGTTTACTAGAACTTCTATGTGAAGCTGCTTTGACACAATCTACATTGTAAAAGCGCTATAAAAATAAAGATCAATTAAATTGAATTCTCTTTTTTAGCAATGTCCATCTTTCAACTATCCCATTGATTACCAAAGAATAAAATCACTCCTCACTTCTGAAACCATTTCAATCGTATTTGCATCACGATAGGGAAAAAAAGGACAACCTTAATCTTCAATTTATGGCGACCTTAAATTTAAAGAATTAAAAGTATTTTTTGTCTGTGTTATGTAAAGGAATTTTTTGAGTCAATTAACTAAGAACCTTATTGAGTAATCAAAATACATTTAATTAAGTTATTTAACTACAAATGTAAAAAATGTTTCAAATGTTTTTTAAAAGTAACATACCCAGCACTATGTAAAACATTATATTAACATCTCTAAATGGTAAAACTGAAGAAGTGTTTGCAAACGTGCTCCACAAACAAACAGTAAAATCAAGCAAAACAACAAAGATGTTCATGTCTATTTACACTGTCTTCAGGTCACAATGAGGTTTCTGATCCTGCTGTGTGTGTCACTGCTGGCGGTCAGTGGTGAGTGAATTATAATCATTTTACCATGCGCATCAGAATCAATAATACAATATCAATATAACCACACAAATATCGCCTGTTGTTTGACATTATTTTATCAGATGCTGCACCAATCACCGCAACAACATCAAGTACACCCAACACAGCAACAACATCAAGTACTCCAACCTCAGCAACAACAGCAAGTACACCAATCACAGCAACAACATCAAGTACACCAACCACAGCAACAACATCAAGTACTCCAACCTCAGCAACAACAGCAAGAACACCAACCACAGCAACAACGTCAAGTATACCAACCACAGCAACAACACCAAGAACACCAACCACAGCAACTACATCAAGTACACCAACCACAGCAACTACATCAAGTATACCAACCACAGCAACAACATCAAGCACACCAACCCCAGCAACAACATCAAGTACACCAACCACAGCAACAACACCAAGAACACCAACCACAGCAACTACACCAAGAACACCAAGCACAGCAACAACATCAAGCACACCAACCTCAGCAACAACATCAAGTACACCAAACACAGCAACAACATCAAGAACACCAAACACAGCAACAGCATCATTTACACCAAACACAGCAACAACATCAAGTACACCAAACACAGCAACAACATCAAGTACACCAAACACAGCAACAACATCAATGACACCAACCACAGCAACAACAAGTACACCAACAACAAATACACAAACCACAGCAACTACATCAAGTATACTAACTTGTACTTGTACACCAAACACAGCAACAACATCAAGTACACCAAACACAGCAACAACACCAAGAACACCAAACACAGCAACAACATCAAGTACACCAAACACAGCAACAACATTAAGTACACCAAACACAGCAACAACATCATCTACACCAAACACAGCAACAACATCAAGTACACCAAACACAGCAACAACATCCTTTACACCAAACACAGCAACAACACCAAGAACACCAAACACCGCAACAACATCAAGTACACCAAACACCGCAACAACATCAAGTACACCAAACACCGCAACAACATCAAGTACACCAAACACCGCAACAACATCCTTTACACCAAACACAGCAACAACACCAAGAACACCAAACACCGCAACAACATCAAGTACACCAAACACCGCAACAACATCAAGTACACCAAACACCGCAACAACATCCTTTACACCAAACACAGCAACAACACCAAGAACACCAACACCGCAACAACATCAAGTACACCAAACACCGCAACAACATCCTTTACACCAAACACAGCAACAACACCAAGAACACCAAACACCGCAACAACATCAAGTACACCAAACACCGCAACAACATCAAGTACACCAAACACTGCAACAACATCCTTTACACCAAACACAGCAACAACACCAAGAACACCAAACACCGCAACAACATCAAGTACACCAAACACCGCAACAACATCAAGTACACCAAACACTGCAACAACATCCTTTACACCAAACACAGCAACAACACCAAGAACACCAAACACCGCAACAACATCAAGTACACCAAACACCGCAACAACATCAAGTACACCAAACACCGCAACAACATCCTTTACACCAAACACAGCAACAACACCAAGAACACCAAACACCGCAACAACATCAAGTACACCAAACACCGCAACAACATCCTTTACACCAAACACAGCAACAACACCAAGAACACCAAACACCGCAACAACATCAAGTACACCAAACACCGCAACAACATCAAGTACACCAAACACAGCAACAACATCAAGAACACCAAACACCGCAACAACATCAAGTACACCAACTACAGCAACAACACCAACCACAGCAACAACATCAAACACACCAACCACAGCAACAACATCAAACACACCAACCACAGCAACAACATCAAGAACATCAAACACAGCAACAACATCAAGTACACCAACAACAGTAACAGCAAGTACTCCAACCACACCAACAACAAGTACACCAACCACGGCAACTACATCAAGTACACAAACCACAGTAACTACATCAAGTATACTAACTTGTACTTGTACACCAACAACAGCAACAACATCAACTACACCAACCACAGCAACAAGTACACCAACCACAGCAGCGACATCAAGAACACCAACAACAGCAACATCAAGTACTTCAACCACAGCCACATCAAGTACACCCACCACCAAAACAACAACATCAAGTACACCAAACACAGCAACAACAAGTACTCCAACCACTGCAAAAGCATCAAGTACACCAAACACAGCAACAACACCAAGAACACCAACCACAGCAACAACTTCAAGTACTCCAACAACAGGAACAACGTCACGTACTCCAACCACAGCAACAACACCAAGAACACCAAACACATCTTGATCAAGCATTTTCAGATGATGTAGTAAATATAAATGGTTATAATATTTGTAGGAAAGGTAGAAATAACCATGGTGGAGGGTTTGCCATATACATTCAAAGTCATATTCCAGTAAAGATAAGGCAAGACTTAATGTCTGTAGATGTAGAGCTTCTGTGGCTACAAGTACAGTTACCATTTGTCAAATGATTACTTGTTGGCTGTTGTTACAGACCACGGTGTGCAAATTTGTTATGTAAGTGAATTGTGTGATAAGATTGACAATGTGTGTGTGATACTGGAAATGAAATTTACTTGATGGGTGGTTTAAATACTAATTAGATGTCTCAGGCCTGTTGCCTAAAAACTAAAGTGGTGAATGTAATTAATGCATGTCATTTAACACAAGTTATTGATCAACCAATAAGAATTCATTTAAATAGTCTTGGTACGAGAACTTTTACTTGTGTTGACCATATTTATACAAACTGTGTGGAAATGTGTTCTAAGGGTGTATCTGTTCCTATTGGGTGTGGTGATCATAATAAAATAGCGATTGCAAGAAAAACAAAGGAAGACCAAAAGTTATTTATAAAAGATCATACAGGAAATTTTGTCAGGACTTAATTTGCAATGAGTAACATATGATGGGCTGATGTTTACAAGGAAGGTCATCCTGATGATGCATTAGCAGCTTTTGAAAGGTTATTTTATTCTTTGGTGGATAAACATGCACCTATGAAGAAACACAGTGAAGAATATTAGGGCACCATGGATTGATAATGAACTGAAGAGCATGATAGCAGAAAGAGATGTGGCACAATACTGAGTGGATTGTTGATCTGGATGTGATGTATGAATTTTGTATTTTAATGTTTTATTGGTCTTGTTGTTATTAGGGCTGTCAATTGATTAAAAAGATTACCTAATTAATCACACTTTTTTTTTTGTAATTTATCATGATTAAAGGAGAAAAGCCGTATTTATTACAGAAATAAAAGCACAGGCATGTAAGTGCTATTTGAATTTCAAAACAATCAATGCCAATAGCAAACAAAAATGAACTCCATGTTGGATTCTAAGTGGACTACAAAAACAATCCAAAATACAGGCATTGCAGATAAAGAAAACTGAAAATTTTAATAATAATAAAGTATTGATATACAAAGAATTGTAGTCATTGTAAAGTTGAGAACATTAATATAAAGTAGTCTATTGACATTATCGAGGAACAATGTGGCCAAGGGGTACATCAAAGGCACCTACCAAAGACTATAGACTTCCTACAGGGACTTTGGTCACAAAAACTCTAAACATTTAATTCTAAACAGCTTTGAGGGATACGGACACCGCAAAGACTATAGAATACATATAGAATGCCTTAAAGAGACCGTCAGCTATGTCAGGTGTTTGCTCTTGTTGCTAGGAAATGCACACATGCACACACACATGCACACAATGCGCGCAGTACAGCACACCCGGTGAGTGACTCTCTTCAGATTCATCAACATGCACGATCGCGTTCATCAAATTTGCTTAAACTAAGTGTTCTAAAGAATGGCTGTATTTTACAAGCAAAGATTCTGACACAGCAAAGTGAAGCAGATGCTTTACAAAAGTTAGAGGGAAACACGTCAAACTTAATGACACATTAGAGGGCTCATGGAATCAACTTAAAGGCAGAGGAATGCGCTGTTTTTGACAGCTTGCGACATCATCTGGCACTTTCACTAAGTACATTTACATGGACACCGATACTCTGATTAAGATAATACCGATTAAGGGTCTACCATGTAAGCAGGGATTTTTGATTACCTTAAAGGATTATTAAAACAGCACTCTTCCAGCAGTCCTTACTTCATATTCTCATCCAGTAATTGTCACGGGGCATGATCAATATGTTGCTGAATGAAAGTGCTGAACTGCAGTTAAAGTCTAAAGATTAAAAATGAAACACCCCAAATTGCATGAAACTCTGGGGGAAACGCTGGATAGCCTGATGATGCCACATTAATTGTTTTATAGTGAAACTTTCCTTCTAAAAGCGCTTCCTTGGTCTTATCCATATTTCTTTGCACGTTAAACACACGCAGGGCCGAAGCAAGCTGAACTGGCGCTCTAGGCGAACGGCGATCACACTGCCCTCAACCCGAAAGTGAAAAAGAAAGTGACCGGTTTGCGGATGAAAGTGAGGACCGGGGGGTTCACGGACACCGCCCTCTCTATTCTGCCGCCCAGGTCGCCTCTATGGATGCGCCACAACAGGAAATAAAAAAAACTGCAACTGCAGTAATTGCGTTAATTTTATTTAACGAGTTAAATATTTCAAATTAATAGCATGCGTTAACGCACTAATTTTGGCAGCCCTAGTTGTTATGTATTGATGTAATTTTGTGTTGTGTTCGGTGAACCCCAGGAAGAATAGCCACTACCTTCCTTTCCGTCAAGATCACTTTCTATGCAATATAAATGAGAGTTAGCATACAGATGCGGTTGGCAACGTTGTTCTGTTTTAAGCATGCATTCCTTTTCATCTAATGCTGGTTCACACCAAAAGTGAAAAAAAAAAACTTACATAAATACAGAAAACATACAAAGTCAATAAAAATAGAGGTGAATTTCCACCATTGGCATCAATGATGCAGATTGCTGGTGCATTTGACAGAATCCCATGGATTTACACCTCTACCAAGCAAGTTCAGATAACTAAATTAAAGCAGAACATAGTGAAATAAGGAATTACCAATACTCGTGGAAGCTTGAGACAACAAGCTTGTTGTCCCTAAACACAGATATAATTCAGACTATGATACCAAAGAAAGCAAGACTGACTAAAGCAGGATGTTTTGTAATAGCAGAAACTAGGGATAATGCAAGGGACCCCTTACAGGAGGTAAATGACAGTGACAGAGTTCTCCCCAACACTGGGAAACATCCATACACACGCAATCACACACATACACTACGGACAATTTAGCCTACCCAATTCACCTGTACCGCATGTTTTTGGACTGTGGGGGAAACCGGAGCACCCGGAGGAAACCCATGCGAACACGGGGATCGTGCTACTCTCTGCGACGCCATATACATATTAGTACACCATTATTCCTGTAGTGTTATTGTAAAGTGTTACCAAATCTGGCTTGCTGATTATCATCATTGATTTCCCAATCCGACAGATGAAACTGAAAGTGAAAGTGGATCTGCTGCAGAACGGCGTCTCAATATCCAGCCGTTTCTCCTTCAGGGTGTTCGTCTTCAATGCAAACTCCAGCAGGCTTTACCTGCACTGTGCTGTTCACCTTTGCCTTCTGTCCAGCGACCACTGCGCACCGGTGAGGACACACACTGATAATGCAGGAATGGAGATGGAAAGTGTTTGATTTTTGGCAGGCAAATATCAATAAATGGACAGTTCAACCATTGTAGCTTATTCAAAACTACTGGAGGTTTTTCCTTCTTCTTCAGAGCACAAAATCAGATATTTTTACGAATGCTGGAAACTGGTAACTATTGATTTAGTATTTTTTTACTACAGTGAAAGTCAATGGCCACCAGTTCTCAAAAAATCCCATAAAGGGTTGGAATCACCTGAGGACTAGTAAATGGTGATTTGATTTTTGGCTGAACTGTCTCTTATAATCAGTTTTAATGTCAGGGATGCCACAACACTTGTGTTTGCTGCCCTCTTCTGGAGACTCTCTATTTAGAATTAGATCAGACTGAAAAGGAACCTATTATGCCTATTTTAATAAGATGTAAAATAAGTTTCGGATGTCCCTAGAGCGAGTGTGTGAAGTTTCAGCTCAAAACACCACACAGATAATGTTTTCTAACTCTCTGAACCTGACCCTTTTGGGCTCTTCTTCTTCTCCTGTAGAGCTGTAACTCTGAGAGGAGAGAGCGCAGGTCTCTGGATCTTCACGACAGCACTTCCATATCCATGGGTCCTCTGATGCTGTCTGGAAGAAGAACAGGTCAAGATTTAAACTAATTTAAATTAATATTCATTCATTCATTTTCATTCGGCTCAGTCCCTCATAGTAAAGTAATATTTATACTTGTGTAGTCAAAAGCACCCGCCGTGATACTATTCGGTACAACTTCCATTTCCAACAGCCGGTAGTGTTTAAGAACCTGCTCAACAGTGCACAAATATTAGCAGGAGAATTACCATTTTAAAATGACAGTATGAAATAGTTTCACTGTTATTTTTCTATGGTACATCAGTCATTTCTACGTTGTAGTTCATTTATGGCATTATTTGCCCTGTTCACAGATCCGTGGGTAGCAGAAAAAGTGATGGAGTCTGAGGCGTCTTGTCTTTGTGGTTCTCTGATGGCTCTGCTGGTTCCTCTCATCAGTGTCTTCATCATCTTTTAGAGAATTATGCCTAATATCAAGTCTGCATGTTATAATCCATCACAATCTCACGGCAATTCGTAACTTTTTGATTTAGTGGCTAATTCGTACGAATTTGTACAATCTAATTCGTACAATTTAGTACGATTTGCTCATCCGCCAATGACGGTTGGGTTTAGGGGTGGGGTTAGGTGCCACGCCTCCTTTTTAAAATCATACAACTTCGTACGACTGAACTCACGCACGAATTAGCCACTAAACTGTCAAAATGTAAAATACTTACGTTTTCTCGTGAGATCAGGCTGTATAATCTTATATTAATTAATGTGGCATGGGAGCCAAACAGACTGTGTGATTGTCACAGCAGTTTTATTTTGGGGCATTTATAATTATTATTTTATCAGTTATATACTATCATTAATCACATTTTACAAGGGAAACTAATAAAGGTAAACAGATTCATGTTTATTAGAGTCATGCAAAAAACAAAAAAGACTCACTCCTGTTCTGTAATCCCTCTTCAGTTTAATTAATCTCTAATAAACTAATATGTTTGTGTAGCAGTTGTTTTAAGTGTCTCTGTAAAAGCCCGACTCACAGCATACCATTTCACCTTATAAGAAAAGCAAGTAAATCATTACATTAATGCGTACAAAGATAAACTGGTCAAAAAAATGATAAAATCATATACATGTTGAATTTGCAGACTTAAGAGGTCATATTTATTGAAGTCAAAAGCTATTTCAATCACAAACATCCTAATAGAGAAAGTTAAAAAGTCTCCTTCTTTAGGATCACCATTCTTGCATCCATTAAACTTGTAAGTTTTGGATAGTTTCTGGTTGAATTTCCCTGCAGGATGTCAGAATAGTCTCCCAGAGCTGCTGTTTTGATTATAACCCTCATAGATACTTTGCTTGAGGATGCTCCAAAGGCTGTCAATAAGGTTAAGGTCTGGGGACGATGGAGGCCATGCCATGAAATTCTCTCCTGTTATGCCCATAGCAGACAATGCCACAGAGGTATTATTTTACCATGGAAGATAGAAATCCAATATATTATGCTGAGGTCATTTTGAAACCTTCAGAAAGATTCATAAATTACATAAACAGAAAAGTCTTAGTTATTTGTCCTATACTTGTCCTATCCTATACTTGTTCATTGTCATATGCTTACTATGTAATTAGTTATATAATTTTAATCATAATTAAATTATACTACTGTCACGACAGGGTACCACAAAAACAAGGCACAGATGCAAAGAGCTAGTGCCTTTAAGAGTCCTCATAAGTGCACTGCAGCAGGTGTGACAACTACAGCATAATTTTAGGGTATTCCAATAGTGTCTGGATGCAGCCTTAATGATGTAAGCTGAGACTGCATCGCTCAGAGATGCAATCTCAGACACAATGCACTCAATGGAGCTAATGACGTCATTGTGATATGTAGGGTTAGGTGAGCACATTTAAGAGCATTGGATGCAGCTCAGATTTCATCTGCACCAAGTCTGCAGCCAGATCCATCTCGGGTATTTAGAGTACCTTTATGTGCTAAATTGGAACAACTTCAAATGTACTTTGACTGTGTAAATTCATTACATGTTTGATTAATATTTAAAGCTTACATTATTTTTATGACACATAAATTACTACATATGTTCATTTGGAGCTGTTTCATTGTAAATAAACAGTTAAATGGCCAGTAATATGTTTTATTATTATTATTTACAAAAGATAAATTAAATAGTATACATTAGCAAACAGTTCAGTTTATTACAATTAAAAGCTAATGAAATAAATATCTATCAAATCATCAAGCTGTCAAATCTCACTAGCCGTTTCATCACTGTATAACTTACACATTCTGATTAAAGACCAACGAATGAATCCCTTATTTATTTAGATTTGTTTTCATTACATTAAATACCCGGTGTCACTTTAAAAATGCACAGATATAACGTTATAATAAAAGCTTTCGGTTGCTTTCCTAACTTTTTATGCTCATTTAGAACAAAATTAGTTGTCTTTGAAAAAAAAAAACATCGACATCTTTAGATGTTATTATTATTATTAATTATGTGTATATGTCTGTTCAAACAAGCACCCAAAACCCAGACTTTCACTCCGCTTCAAATCACGTGTGCAGAATCCATTTGGAAAACAGCGTCTATTGATCACTATGAAGTGCGTCAGCTGACAGTGTTGCAGTCAGCTATATGACTGTTTTAAGGATTGCATATGAAGGGGAGACTGCACCTGTAATGAAAAGGAAAGTGAATCCTGCCATTTTTTATATTTATTTTAAAGTGTTATAATGCCTAAACAAAGCGAAAGCACAGAAGAGACTCACATTTAAGAGCAAAGGGCGGCCCCTTGTGGTTCGGCAGTATGGGTTGCGTATAGGGAGGCTCAGCTCTTTAACGTTTATTTGCCACCGTTCAAAGCCTGAAAATCAGGAGAAATACGGGAAAACACTTTTAAGGGATGATAGCAGGATATAACTGTAAAATACGGGAGAATCCCGGGAAAACGGGAGGCTTGACAGGTATGACTAGTTAACTAAGATTGCACTAGCAGACCTCTTGCAAGTACACTTTTAAGACACTAGAGCACTATGGACACTAGGTCACTAGAAATTATAACTCTAAATTGGTTAAAAAGTCTGACTTATGCGTAAATTGTTGAATCACGAGCCCCATAATCGTTGGTGTTTTTGGGGGTTGGATCTGTGTCTATGTGTGTATGTGTGCGTGTTTTCTATTGTGTGCACTTGGATGGGTTAAATGCAGACATTAATTTCTCATTCCTTAACAAAGTAAATATTTATCATAAGTATAAGTAGGCTACTAGTATACTCATAAGTAGACTTGCTGTACGAATTACATTTAATAGCTCCCGGTGCGCTTATTATTGTAAAAAAAGAACCCACTAAACAAAAATAATATCGCCTTTTTTGCTTTTGGAACCCCAAAAGAGCTATGCTTGACTAGTTTTATAATCATATAAACAGCTTTATAATCAGCTTCTGCTTAAGTTAATTAAGGTTTTACAACTTTGAGCATGTTGCATAATTATAAAAGTGGTGCTTGTAGTTTGATAGTTAAATACGATTAATCACAGACAGAAAAGCAGGATAAAGCAATGTATGTGGTCCATGCACTTTGCATTGTGAGAGATTTTAAAGTTTAAACAAGAATCTCTAGATTCATTCTTGCTGTTATTTGCACTGTTTAATACTCAAATACCAGTCTGATCTCACGAGAAAACGTAAGTATTTTACGTTTTGTCAGTTTAGTGGCTAATTCGTATTAATTTGTACGAGTTCAGTCGTACGAAATTGTACGATTTTAAAAAGGAGGCGTGGCACCGAACCCCGCCCCTAAACCCAACCGTCATTGGCGGATGAGCAAATCGTACTAAATTGTACGAATTAGATCGTCCGAATTCGTCCGAATTAGCCACTAAATCAAAAAGTTACGAATTGCCGTGAGATTGTGATGCAAATACAATATACATCTGGTACTTTCTTCATTCTGCTCGAATACGTTTTCGGTCAAACGATTATGCTTTTAATAAATAATCAAACATTTTATTAATGTAAAATAAAAAATTATATAAAATATATTTATAAAAAACTTTTAATCAATATGATATAGTTATAAATATATAAAATATACATCCGGTTAATTGAGTTTTAAATAAATTATGCAATTAAAAATAATACATTTGAATAAAACTGATACTAATTAGATTCAAATATAAGGCGTATGGTTTTATGTCAGGGATGCTTCAGTACTTGTTTTTAGTGCCCTCTTCTGGAGACTCTGAGCACTTTGCCATGTGTCATCATGCTTATTATATAGTGGAAACAGTAATTAAATGCGTGTCATTATAGACATCTCGTTCTTAAAATGACACCTCTTTAATTTTTATGTTAATCCAAAAAATAAAATGAAAATGTGAGATTGATTTCACTGCTCTTCGCGGGATAGTAACTTTAATCAGAGTATTTATTTAAATTATAGAGGTTAAAAAGTGAATAAAATTAGTTAAAGACTCAATCTCTATATATTTAGCCATTACTTGTAATAGGCTAAACTATTTAATTTATTTGCAAATTCATTCTATTGTATGCTATTTTTTTCTATATGTTTTTTCTATATTTCTTTTTTCAAATGTATTTTTACTACAAAAATAAAAATAATAATAATCTGAATGAACAGATTTTCGAGTTCGGGGTTATTTGGGGGATTAACACATTGAGAGGAGTTCAGGGCCTAAAGTATGTTAACAAATGGAAGGCTTAAGGTTATCCCTTATCTTTTACATCAAGATGCTATCAGATACGCATGCAAGTTCAAGAGATTCAACTCAGGTGGAAAACGAGATAAAAAACATCTTGTGATTTGTGAGGTGACTGTGTTAAGTCTAGCCACGCTTAACTGTCAAACTAAGAATGTTAAAATACATCACATATATTATGCACCATACAAATTGTGCTGCTGTCTGAATGTATCTGCTATATATTTTTATTGTTGTGCATATTTAGGAAACTTTTTAGTGGAGCGTGTTGTTGTGAGCTCAAAAGCTAAGACCAGGAGACTCTCGGTTTTCTTCAAGCAGGATTCTTTACTGATTCACAAAAAAGTCTAACTGTGCGTTCACACCGAAAGTTGTGGGAGCGTCCAAGGTCGCTCTGGCTGCCCTGATGACAATGCTGTCAAAATTCGCTACATTAATCTCATATTTAAAGGAGCCGTTGCAGCATATCAGTTACATTTCCACATAAAACAGGCTTTCTAGCGTGAAAATGTGTGTTTTTATCAAATTCATTTAACAATGGAAGATGGAGTTGCATGTGGTGTAGCTTTGCTCCACTTGATTATACAGTATGTCCATATGTCTGAAATACCCTGAAGCATCAATACTGTTTTGTCCTGTCGCATGAGATTCACGCTTTTTTAAAGATGAATATATATAACATTGATGCACATCAGTAACTCACCAGTGACTTATTTAATGTATGTTCATGTAAGAAAACATTGTAAATAATTGAAAATCTGGCGACCGCAATCATCAACCCCCTGGGAACAACTGTGGTCAGAACCAAAGTTCACAGGTCTGTGCTCTCTGAACTCCTCTCAAGTGGTGGACTTCTTCATTCCGATTGCTTGCCGTCGAACCGCATCACAGCTCATTACCATAAAGTTGACTTGATTTTAACTGTCCTCGACGCCCACACCGGCAAAGACGAGTCGCGCTGCTCCTCGCCGCTGGCTCTCATTGAAAATGAATGACTTCCGGCTACTTTAACGCTCTCGCCGCTTTAGGTGTGAATGTACGGTAAGAGAAGTCTGAATCAGTAGATTTACCATGTATTTAAATACATTATTAGGGGACTGATTGGTGGAGACAAATCTAAGTGAAGTTTCATAAACTAATTTTGAGAGGAGCACGTGATATGATTGAGCACGACTGGCTGCTCATCTGTAATCAGTAATAATCCAATCAGAGTGATCCAAACTTACAAATGGATAGATTTTCTCCCTACTGTTCTATCTTTGTTTTAGAAGAACCCCCTCTTCCACCCCATCTCCTCCTTTTCCTCCCTTTTATAAGGGGAGCTCTCGAGACCTACCTGATCTCAAACCCCCCTGTTAACGCTAAGCATATCTAAGTGTGAACTCTGGAAACAACGTATACAAGATCTTGTCCAGATGCTGAAGTTTCACCCACCCAGATCTAATCAACAATAGAGTCCGATCAGCCTGAGTGCTGCCCAAACTTTCAGAGACAAAACTATCCATTGAACTTTAACATCTGCATTACTTTGGTACCCAAAGTACCAAACCACACATTTTAGTCCTATTTCACGGTTTATGGGTCTGTGTGTTCTTTCTGTGTGTTATGTGTCATGCCATGTGTGTTGTGGTGTGCAGGGGTGTGTGTCTATTTACATTTTTGTGTTGACAGCGTGCTATCTTTGTGACAGTGTGACATCTAGTCAGCTGATTTAATCAGCACCCACCAGCTGATCCTGATTTCACTGGCTATTTATTCAGTCTGTGGTTACTGTTGGTTATCAGTCTGTTGTTGTTTTTGTGTCTGTCTGTTGTTTCTCAGGATTCTCTGCGTTCTGATCGTCAGACGACGACTTTGTTTGGCCAGTTGGTACCCTTTGTTTTGGACACTTTTCTAGTGTTTCTGGCTTCCAGCCGTTTTGTATCCTTTGATACTTGGTTTATTTTTCCTTAATAAATTCATTCGCAATTGGATCCTCTCTGTCTGGTGACGTGACATTTTGAAATATAAAATGTTCATTCATTCATTCATTTTCCTTCAGCTCAGTCTCTTTCAGAGGTCACCATAGCAAAATGAACCCCCAAGTACTCCAGCATATGTTTTAAAAAGCAGATGCCCTTCCAGCCGCAACCCAGTACTGGAAAACACCCATATACTCTCGCATTCACACACACACTCATACACTGCGACCAATTTAGTTAATCAATTCCCCTATAGCGCATGTGTTTGGACCAGAGATGTATAGTAACGAAGTAGAACTACTTCACTACTGTACTTAAGTACTAAAAGGCAGTATCTGTACTTTACTGGAGTATTGTTTTTTTCTCCTACTTCCACTTTTACTTAAGTACATATTTTCGATGAGTTTAATACTTTTACTCCGATAGATTTTTTTATGAGCTGCATCGTTACTCGTTACTAGAGGTGTCAAAATGGTCGATATCGGTTCAGTAATAGATCATAACGGGTTATTATGTACTGACGTCATTTATCTCCTATGTGCGGTGTCGCAATACTATGGCGAAGGACGGAGGCGCGAGGGCGAGTGAAGGCGGCACAGCACACGAGCCGCTATTTCACTACTACAGAGAAATGTTGTGAGACTCCATCTCTGCCTCTCTCACTTTGGACATTTGACCCGCTGGCCTGTTTGTGAGGTAACTTTTGGCTATTGGCTGTTAAAGCGATACTTGTGGATCCAGACCTGGGCGTGTATGAGGTGCAAGTTT
Source organism: Danio aesculapii (assembly GCF_903798145.1). Lineage (NCBI taxonomy): Eukaryota > Metazoa > Chordata > Actinopteri > Cypriniformes > Danionidae > Danio > Danio aesculapii. The sequence continues at coordinate 5,931,290 of NC_079437.1, read as the reverse complement.
TCTCCACTGTGTCTATTATAGATTACCTGTGATAACCGCGTATTATACATACATAGACTGTAACCGCGGCTGTTCTTCCTGCCGTCAGTGAACAACGCTTTCATTTCTAAAGCCGATAGCAGCCCTTTCTGTTGAGAAGGTGAAGAAAATAACCAAATAATAACTGCGTTTAAAAAGCACGCGGGAGAATATTTACATTAGTTTATTTGCTATAAATGCTCCTGCTGTCTTCTGTGCATGAGTTTTGTTTGATACATTCAGAAAGAGTGTTTTCTTTGAGCGGGTCAAATTAAGGGGACAGTTCATATATATTACTGCTGTATTAAAGGACACAATTGTATTACAAGTAACCATTTAACTGTCACACCAAGAAAAAAACCAACATTTTCCCCCAACACATCCCATAATTTCTAAAATATCAGCCTCTACCAAATGGTTGAGATGTTGGTTTATGGTAAAAGTACCAGAATGAATAAATATACTATAAAAATATGAAGTTTAGGACCAATTTAATTAAAACATAATCAAAATGAAACATTTTTGAATACTAAATCATAGCCATAAGCCATAAAATATTTCAGATTTTCATTTAACACAGTAATATACACGTTTTCTTTTTTTTACAATAAAATCAAAATCAAGTGAATTAGAACGTTCGTTTACAGCGTTTACAACCAGTAAATTGTGCTCCGAAAATGGGTTTCAATAGCGTTTTGAGTGGATTATGGACTGTTTTTGTGACACACAACTTTGAAAGGTGTGTGTTAAAGCTGTTATAATCTGTCAGATCTGTGGTTTAAGCGTGAGAGAAAAACAGTATTGTAAGTCATGTTTCTTTTTGTTCTGCTTAATGACGTGCCCCCAAAAAAGAGATTTAAAATAAACAAAACAATATGATGTCTTTTGACTGCATTCTTTAATAACTACATTACACAATACTTGTACTTTTACTTTCAGTACTTGAGTAGTAAATTTTGAAATAAACTACTTGCAATACTTAAGTACAAAAAATGTTGAATACTTTAGTACTTCCACTTAAGTATGGTGCTTAAAGAGCACTTCAACTTCTACTCAAGTCACTTTTTGATAGAGTACTTGTACTTTTACTTAAGTCTGGGTCTCTAGTACTTTATACATCTCTGGTTTGGACTGTAGGGGAAACCGAAGCACCCAAAGGTAACCTACACCAATATGGGGAGAACATGCAAACTCCACACAGAAATGCCAACTGACCCAGCTGGGACTACAAGCGACCTTCTTGCTGTGAGACAACACTGAGCCACCGTGCCACCCTAATATAAAATTTTCATTCATTTTCTTGTCGGCTTAGTCCCTTTATTAATCTGGGGTCACCACAGCGGAATGAACCGCCAACTTATTCAGCATTTGTTTTACGCAGCGGATGCCCTTCCAGCCGCAACCCATCTCTGAGAAATATATCAAACGTTAACATCCCATATTATTTTGTTAGGGTAACCTGCCAATTTTGCCCCCTTATATCAGTTGGTTTGGGCATGTGAACGCTCTGATCTGTGCCAAAACAAGAGCAGAGCAGTTTAGAGCACTTTAGTTGTTGAGAGAAAGCAATTCGATCCCACAAACTAACAACCCAGGCTATATCAGTGTATTATGGATGTGTAATAGGCATATATTAACTATAAGAAGTGAGAATGATGAGTTGAGATATAATTATACTGGTAAAAGTGTGCTTTATGTTGAATAGGAAAGTGAAAGCATGCTCTCTAACTGAACTATTAAATATATATATATATATATATATATATATATATAATATCATGAACTTTATGGCTAAGTGGACTTCTGATATAGAATCGATATATATTTTACAACCCTTGACAAATGAAATGAGGCTGTGTGTGAGAAATTTTTACCTCTGATTTAAATTTGATGATGATGTCTGTGGGTGTCAGTGCAGCTTTTAGCTTATAATGTCTTCTTATCATCATAAATTAAAATAAGGTAATTAATAAAATTAATTTAGTATGACAGCTGAGCAATGTAAAATAAACCCTGAAACTCTGACCTATGCGGGGAGAGTTTACTCACACGTGACTTGTTTTAATAATTTTTGGTCCTTTTAGAACTTTTGCTGAACAAAACAATCGATCTACAGGTGTGAAAGTACACCTAGGGCCCTATCATCCACCTGGCGCAATAAAGCGCAAGACGTGTTTGGCACGATTTCTTGCTATTTTCAGACCAGCGCAACCCTGATTTTTACGTTCGGCACCACAATAGCAAATTAATTTGTGCCACTTTGTGGACTCATGGGTGTGCTGGTCTATAAAGGAGGTGTGTTAAGGTGTATTGTTGGCACGTTGCTATTTTGAAGAACCACGCCATTGACCAACTGAAAGCTGCTCTAAAGTCCAGCACAGAGCGCGTTAGTTATACTCCTATGCAGGTCTAAATGCTTACACATTGCTGAATACACACAGGATGCACAAATATCTTTACAGATTAAAACAATTAAAGGATTAAAATGATACAAACATTATTATTTCCTACATCAATATAAACACCACTGCCTTCATGCCTTCTTCATCTCAGGTTTTTTTTTCTGTTTATTCATTACAATTTGCATTCATATAATGTTATTATTATTAGCAGTATTATTTATTATTATTATTATTATTATTATTAGCATTATTTCATATACGCATATTTATTTTAAGTTTAGATTTGTCAACCAGTGGGGTTTTGGAGACGTCTGCAAAACCATATGGGGCATCAGAACAGGACGTGTGTTTGGATATAACTCAGTGTTTTGACCACACTTCATTATTATTGTTTATTTATTCGTTTGCTGGAGATTAGAACTGAATTTAGAAATAGTTTTGAAGCAAATCTTTGTGCTTAACAAACTAAATTAAATACATCGGCTAATGAATGACTTCTCGTTTTCTTACTCCACCAAAGTAAAGAGTAAAAGTAAAGTAAAGTGAAAGTAAAGAGGCTGAATGGGGGAGGCTCGTTTTTTATCCTCGCGCTGCAGATGGTCTGTTTAACTGTTTTCATGCTAGTGAAGCATTCAGTTTTTCCACTTACAAAGTCCAACATGCAAATAGCAAATGCAGCATGGAGCAACGTAACTGAATCTTAAAGGGAATGAGAGATGAGACTCTGATTGGTTTAATACAGGTTATGCTCAAAACAGACCCAGAACTCATTAAGAGAACAAGCACAACCCTGTTAGACCATGCACCGGGGCGCAGAGCTTATTTTTTCGTTCTTAAAATAGCAAAAGTTGATTCGAATACACCCTTAATGCTTTTGCGGCATGAGCTTTAGACTTTTAGCCTAGATCGTTAAAATAGAGCCCTTAGTGTCAGATTATTTATTATATAACGATGGCATGCTGGTTGGAGGACCGCCGGTAAATTTTAGCTTATATGGCCCCAAGAGACTCTAGAATCACTAATGGGATAACAGAGTCCTTTTACAGTTTCCCTGGAGCTTCTTATGGCAACAGCCGAGCCACTGAAATCACATAGAAGGTGTTGACAATGTTTTTAGTCACTTTTTTGGACAGTTTTGGAAATGTTGCTGTCTATGGAGGATGAGGGATCTCCCTGAGATTTCACCTAGAATATATTCATTTGTGTCTGAAGAGACTCCCAGGGGAAGAAGGAGAGTAATTAATAACAGAATTTTCATTTTTGGGTGAACTAACCCTTTAAATTCTCCACCGTGAAGGGAAACAGCTATAACTGAGCTATTTTGCGTCTTGTTGTAAGCACACAGGTGGAGCGTTCACTCTCTTATCAGATGATTTCCTCAGCTTCTGTTTAGTGAAGCACGTGCCTCATTGTTTTGCACCCACATGACACAAGGCATGCGTGACTTTTGTTTTACTTTTGCGATCACTTTTCAGCATTTTTCACAGTTACGTAAATTAACATGCTTGAAAAAGATCTTGCTATTTACTTTCAGTTTTGAAGAATGTTGCCACTCTGGTTAAGCAGTTTTTACACAAAACAATAGATGGTGTTCAGACAGAAAGAGCAGTGTTCAACTTAATATCAGACCTTATCCTACACCTGTGGGGACCTTAAGAAAAACTTTGTGGATCAAAATGAAAGTTCATCAAATGAACATTTTGTCATTATTTACTCACCGTTCACTTGTCACAAGCCTGTTTGATCTCCTTTCCTCTGCTGAACACAAAAGAAGATCATTTGAAGAAAGCGCTTTACTTGTAACCATTTTCCTACTATGGAAGTCCATGGCTAGCAGTTTTTTACACAGTTTGTGTTTAACAAAGGAAAGAAACTCAAAGGTTTGGATCCACTTGTGGATGAGTAAATGTGCCATTTTTGGATGGACTCTCCACAACAACAAACAAACAATGAGTTGCAACAGTCAGTAATACAATAAAAAAATTAAGACAGCAAACAATAGGATAAAGACAAAAGAAAACATTTTTTAAATTGAAAACAATAGTCAATTATACATAAACTGAATAATCAAAGTGAATGTTTGTCATTGTATGAATTAAACTTACACTAAGTTTTATAGCTAAACTCTCAGAAATAAAGATGTAAATCTGTCACTGGTTCATAACAGGTCCTTAAATGTACATAGTATTACCTAAAATGTACAAATGTGTACCTCACATAGACTGCCAAAGATATGGACATAGATCTCTGAAGAGCACAAATGAAGCAACAAGTAGGGGTGGACAACCATCAACATATTGTTTGCAGGTCATCGCACCCACCAGGTGTGAACACACAAAGGCAAAGAAGCGGAGCATGAGCGGAGCTACAGACACCTGCTAACATTTTGCTTAGATAGGCTTTTCATTGGGAGAAACGCTTAATACTCTATTACCTGCGACTCGTTTGTGTTCTGACCACATGTACTTGGCTGTACACTATATCAGAATGTGAATTACTTTTAAATACTTCAAATATAGTGTGTGTTAGTAAATGCAAGACTATTGATGAACTCCAGCACAACACTGTATGACAACGCTTCAGATGACTGTTCTAGAGCCTACAGCTAATCAATCTGTCATATTCTGGAGTGCTTTACAGGTCTAAAGAAAAATATTAATGATAAATGATCTTAAATAAAACAAATACATTTATAGAGATGGTATACAAGTATGTAATTTCACTCACCTGGGAAATGGAGGCAACTTGAATGGTTTGTGAGCACAATTAAGTGCACACAGCATGCTATAGTATCTGATAATTGCAGGAAATAATCCCAAAAGGCAGCTGACTGTGTAAAGCCACATAAAACAACACAAAAATACGATGAATATGCCGAGATCAGTGGCTAATCTGCCGGAGTCAGCTGAGGTGATGAGACAGCGAGCAGTGACACCTAGCTGTCACTCAAGTGGCCACGCCCTTAATTATGCAAACTTAATATAACTTAATAAAAACTAAACGGATGAGTTATAAAAAATATTCACCCCCCTCACAGTTGTCATGAAGGGTAATATTAGCTACATGCATCAAAGCCATCATTTGTACCAGGCTGTAAACATGTTTTTATCAGCTGTAAAATTGGCCAATTTACCAATGCAGTCAGAAATCATCTGGATTTGCTGGAGCCAGCCCCCCAAAGGCGAGTCGATGAATTGCAGTTTTAGTTACTTCCGTATTGGCTTTCCAAAGGAGAGCGGGAGTTTGCCACATGGTACCTCATAGATACCTTAACGGTAGAAAAGTATACCCTAAAAGTACTAATGTCCACCTGTAGGCTTTTTGCAGTACTTCTGAGTGTGCAGTCAGTGAAGAAAAGTGACCGATTTGCTGGTTTTCTTGTTATTCCCTCATTTGCTGTTCAACATTAAATGGCAGTGTCACTTTAACACCAAATGCACAGATTAAAACAGCAATATTTGACAAATGATGTTTCAAATTCAAGCGAGTTTTCTCCTAAACACTTGCAAATATAAAGAAAATAATAAACATTTGCGACAGTGTTGATGCCCCTGCTCTGTTTACCGCCTTCACTCAGAAATGCTGCAGCGAGGATAACCAATCGCATTTACACAATTTCATTACTACTGTAAAGTTTAAAACAGCTGGAACTGTGTACGAGGCTTCATCTTGATTTGCACCAAAATACCTTAGTGACCATCTGATTCCTCAAAGGCCCGCGTCAATCGAAAGTGATGCAACACTTTTAATGTCTTTATTATTTAGTTGTGTTTCTATTGTTCTGGGGTCCGTTCTTCATAGGTGGATTACTCAGTTAGCTGGATTTGGATATTGATGATTTGACATGATCCAGGATCGGTTAGTTCTTCAAAATTGATCTGAGACTTGTTGTCATAGCAACAGTTCTGGTAGCTCAAACCTGCTAGGGAGCAGGCTCATTCATATAAACAGGATTAGATCTGGTCAGTTCAAGCAAAGATATTACTGAAAGTATGTACCGAATTCTGATATTTTCTTACAGTGGTTATATACACTTGGGAAAATAGTAAATATAATTTTTAAACTATATATATATATATATATATATATATATATATATGTAAAGTTATATATAAAATATATATTTTATTAAATATATGTTAATAAAATGTATGCAATCTGCACTCCGAAATAAAGTACAAAGACTGCCACCTGGTGGTTTAAAGAGAAAATTTATTGATATGAACTTTTTAGATACAAACTAGATACAAACGTGTCCATGCACAATATTCAATTTATATATTTTGTTAAAAAAGGACAATAATTTATGCGGTCATGCACGTTTTGACCGCTAATATGCCAGTAATTTAATGCTTCGCAAAAGTTGAAGACACCTTTACCGATATAAAAATGCTTTTTTGATGCAAAATTAATACAGTTACTCCTTACGCCCATTAAAAAAACTCGAGTAGGCCTGGGCTACTATAATAAACAGAGTCTTCTCTAAATGTAGAACTAAATACATTGATATGCACTGAAATACAAGATGAATACTCTCGACACATGGAAGTGTAAAGCCTGTAGCAACAACAAAAGTGGAAAGTTATTGCGTATCATATTTAACAAACCGTTTACTGCTAATTTTATGTCTTTTTGTTTACATGGATAATTGAATATTAATCAGATGATGCCATTACGCTGCTGTGCCGTCAGCCAATCGTTGCATTGCTGATCATGATTTCGGCAATCAATAGATCTGTCCTTCACAACACATGCAGCGCTCTCAGATCAGCTCATCCAGATATTTTAATCTGATTCGTGAACTTGTTTGAAGAACTAAATTAGCCAGAGATCAGTTATCAAGAGGAACAGATCCAGGATCTGCCAAATCATCTTAGACCATTTAAGTGAGGTTTGAAGAACAGACCCCTGGTCTATTTTTAAATCGTAAGTTTCTGAAAAAAAAAAAAACAATTTTGTACAATTTCTAAATATTTTTGCTTTCTTTTGTTAAACTTTGAATGTTTCTGAAGTGTTGCTGTCTATGGAGGATGAGGGAGCTCTCAGATTACATCTGAAATATCTTAATTTGTGTCTGAAAATGAATGAAATGGTGGAGTAATAACAGGATATCCATTTTTTGGTGAACTAACCCTTTAAATTCTCAACTGTGGAGGGTAACATAGGTAGCATGAGCTAATATGAAGTCATTTATTCATGCTGTGCTCATTAACACCCATCCGTCTTTGACAAGACCCGAGGAGAAAATAAATAAGAACTAATTAGACCTTGAATGTCCCACAAACCCCTGCAGTGCACACAACCACAAGAAACATTCTGCACTTTTACCTTTTCAAAAAACTTCATTCTTCATTCAACTTTAGAACTGGATTCATAAGTATTTTTCATATGGGCACAAAAAATGTCCCCACAAAGTCAAAAATGACTGGCATTGGTAAACTGCAGGGACATTTGGTGCACATAACATAATAAAAAACCAATATACAGTTTGTACAATATAAAAACAATGGAAACCTATGTATTATCCCCATAATTCACAGAAAAAAACCTGTGTGTGTATGTGTGTGTTTGTGCTAGGGTCCAGAGGCACAATTTATAGCATGATTCTACCAATTTAAATATGCAAATATCTAATGATAAACAATCTCTATAATAATAATAATAATAATAATAATAATAATAATAATAATAATAATAAAAGCATTTTGAGTTTCTTATATTTTTATTTATTCATTAATTTCCTTCAACGTAGTCCCTTTATTCATCTGGGGTCGCCACAGCGGAATGAACCGTCAACTATTCCATCATATGCTTTACAGAGCGGATACCCTTCCATCTGCAACCCAGTACTGGGAAACACCCATACACTCTCACATTCACACACATACTCAAATACTACGAACAATTTAGTTAATTAATTCACCTATAGTGTTTGGACCGTGGGGGAAACCAGAACACTTCAACACAGGGAGCACACACAAACTCCACACAGAAATGTCAAAATGACCCAGCCTGGGCTCGAACCAGCGACCTTCTTGCTGTGAGGTGACGGTACCAACCACTGAGGCATCGTGCCGTCCCTCTTATATTTGATCATTTTTGAAAATTATTAACGGCTATTATACAGTAGCTTTAGATTATTATAGATAGCATGTCAAACCTGTGTGTGTGAAGTGAGTTTACAGTGACGTGATGTTGAGTATTCGTGTTCAACGACTCATGAACGTGAAAAAATAAACAAGCCATAATAATGAGTTGACTTCAGTTCGTATCAGTCATGCACGTGTGGACGTTGAAGCTACCACAAAACAATTATCATTTCCATCATGTTACTTTACGGTGTGTAAAAATGAGAATAATGCTGATCATCGAGTTTTACCAAACATTCAGACGAGATAAAATCAAACCGTCAGTTTTCCATTCCAGCCTGTAGATCATTTCTTCTTGTTTATTGTATGTAGTTTATTTAAATGCACACAGCTCTGCAATCCCGTTCATAATGAATATAAATGATTAAAAGGTCACACTTTAAAATAAAGCTTTAATTCTGTCACATGATAAACAGACCTTTATTAATGTTAATTTATATATATGTTGTATTTTTAGTGAAGTTTCACTAACTAATTTCGAGAGGAGCACGTGATATGATTGACTGCAGCTGGCCACCCATCTACATTCATTAGTTAGCCAATCAGATTAATCCCAACTCACTATAAATAGCCTAGCTAGAACTACACTCTTATCTTCGTTTTCCGAAGAAACTAACGACAAGTACACTCCAGCTCCTCCGAAAGCTACTCTCGGTCAAACCAACCTTCTACTATTTCAACTACAATACCACACCACCCTTACCATCATCGTCAACTACAACAACAAGAGCGGAGGCGGCGGAGATCACAACAGCAACAGTGCAGCTACGGACAAGAAAGAAAGCTCCACGCTTACTGAAACATCAGTCCCATCTCAACAACATCCAGCTCAACCTGGAAGTCAACCCAAGACTGAGGCTCCAGTAAGAGGCCAAAAGCTTATTCACTCCAGCCAGAACACAATGTTTTATGCAATCCCCATCTCCCGCTACTTCAAACCGCCACGTACCTTCTCCAGCGTCATCATACGTCTCTCGTATCCAACAAACGACAGTCACCGAACCAAGACGCCGGAACCACAATTCCATACCGCTGCATTAAACCCGAAAAGACCTTACGAATCCACGTCTTCACTGACTCCGCCTCTCTAGGACAGAACAACCACATGCTCCTGCCACGCCCCCTAAACCCTACGTACTACAGCCTGCAAACACTGCGCCACCCCGGGCCACCAAAGAAAGCCCTAAAGCAATCTTGGAATCGGACATCCTGCAGCCATCATTACTTTTAAACATGAATAGGACTAATCTCCCGGACAATAACGCAACTCTTCTAGCCTGCAGCTCCCCAATCCAGTGCAAACTCCAGCCCTCCTCTTCCAGCAATCCTTACCACTCTAAACCCTCTTTAATTCTCTCTTCCTCCAAACATCCTACATTAACCAAGCTCATAAGAATTATCCATCCCAAGATCCACCGGTTATGTACCCGCCCCTCTACCCTGCTATAGACACTATCCCCGCTCTCCCTCCTCTCACTTCTACACACTTGCAACTAATGCGCCGACGCATACGCCATAAGCCAAGTGCTAAGTCTAGTGAAAACAGAAATTACTTGTCAACTTGTCAACATTTTTAATCTTTTTACTGAACTACGTTTGCACCCTGATCTAATTTTTCTGAATTTCTCATTCCAGGTTTGTATAACGGATCCAAGCCCGGAATCTTGACGCTACCTTCATATAACCTCACCAGCCCTCCGCCAACGCTGAACCAGAAATCACAGAGCTATTAATAGAAAAAGAGATCGACAATAAATTCATGTTCGGTCCCCTTTTTATCGCTCCCCCGTCAAGCACATTCACATTAGCCCTACTGAAATGGGCTTTAGAACGTTTCTAAAAACATCTAAAAACGGATCTTTCATCTCCTCATAATTCCGCCTTTTTGAGCATTATTCATTATGCCTAACGAAGATACCATAAACCAAGAAATCTCTCTAATTAATCTAGTCGGCTGCAACACTTGGCTTGCAGTCGTCATCACCCCCTCCTTTTAAGTCATTCCATTAAACCCTGATCTCTGGTATCACCGATTTCTGGCTTTAATCAGACATCACAATTCTACTTCGCAGTCTGTCTAACATTCGAACGCAGAAGTAACCACATTTATGCTTCAGAAACTAGTTGCGTAGTTCTCACCAATAACTACGGCATTCGCACGTATAGTTCATCTACTAGATGATTACTTATATCTCTCCCCCTAATATCCTCCAGCCAAAACTTAGTGACAAGTCTTTCTAATATTGGCATTCCCATCGCGGAAAAACCTCCGGCTCAAGCACTTCTATAAAATTCCTAAGCATCAATTTGGATTCGCAGAATTGCAAACATCCATACCTAAATAAATCGACTGAAATTTAGTTCCCTTCTATATTCTTGAAGAAACAAGATCGCGCTAAGCACAAACTGCTGTCCATCTTAGGACATCAAAACTCACACGCGCATTATCCCGCAGGGATGCCTTTTCGTCACTCACCTCCTTCAACTCGCAGCATCAGTCCCCGGATTAGATGAAAATGTATCTCTATCCGATCTCGGCCATAACAACTCTGTCTGAAGGGCGTCGCGCACCGGAGGCACCGCTCAGCATGGCGATGGGGTGCGCACATGACAGGGGATAGTAGACTAATGCACACCAGACACGCAAATTCATGTTATTCATATGAATGAGCTGATTGCCTTTCTGAAATTATTGATCTTGTCAGTAAAGAAATGAGCAAAATAATTACATTTGCTTTCAGAGAGTAGTTCACGACTGGGGGAGTTGTGAGTCTCTCTATCGTTGCAAAGAGTTTACGAGCATTATTTACGTCGCTGTTTATAAGGCTTGAAAAGAAAGTCTGCCTAGCAGTGCTTAGTTCCATACTAAAAGCACGAAGACTGTCTTTATAGATATTATAATGGACTACTAGTTTCGTCTTTCTCCACATACGCTCAGCTTTTCTGCACTGTCTTTTCATCATTTGTACTCTTGGTGACCATGTCCAAGATCCTTTTTGCCTGCCAGTTCTCTTTCTGACTTTAACAGGAGCAATGACATCTATGACATTCTTAACTTTAGAGTTAAACAAATCAAGGAGAGAATCAACAGAGTCTGCAGATATACTTGGTGCTAGCGATATGGCCTTCATAAACTGCTCATTAGTGTTCTCATTTATGCATCTCTTTCTGACAGAGACAGATCTGTCTTTAATAGCTGGAGTGATCAATATATCAAAGAAAATACAGAAATGATCAGATAGTTCAACATCCTTAACAACAGTTGATGAAATGTGTAAACCCTTAGTTATAAGTAGATCAAGAGTGTGTCCACGATTGTGTGTGGGTCCTTGAACATGCTGAGTCAGATCAAAAGTGTTCAAAACAGTCATCAGTTCTTTTACAGCATTGATTTCTGGATTATCAATGTGAATATTAAAATCCCCAGCAATGGTAAAATAGTCAAATTCAGAGGTTACTAATGATAACAGCTCTGTAAAATCATCAATAAAAGCTGGAGAATATTTTGGAGGTCTGTAGATAATGATCAGTAAGATACGTGGAGCACCTTTTAGTGCTATACTCAGATATTCAAAAGACAAAAAGTCACCAAATGACACTTGTTTACACTCATAGACATCTTTAAACAGGGCAGCGATGCCTCCACCTCTCCTATTGGCTCTGCAAACACTCAAAAAGTCAAAGTTTAAAGGAGCTGTTTCATTCAGAACTGCTGCACTACAGCTGTCATCTAGCCAAGTTTCATTTAAAAGCATAAAATCAAGGCAATTTGTGTTGATAATTGACTAAAAGTGACTTATTGTTGAGTGATCGGATGTTTAAAAGTGCTAACTTAACAGTTTTAGCTATTTTTGCTACAGTAGTCTCAGATTTATATTTAATAGACACAAGATTTGAGTGATTTGCTATACGGCCTGAAGAAGTCTTCGGTTTTCTGTCACGTAGTACAACACATATATGTAAGCTACAGGTGAAAGTAAAGAATGAGGAGGCTTATCTCGCAATCTTGCACTGTAGATGCTCTGTTTCACTGTTTACTCTCTAGTGAAGGGTTCAGTTTTTACACTTACAAAGTCTGTCATGAAAATAGCAAATGCGCTATGGCACGATGCAACTGATTCTTAAAGGGAATGGGAGATGAGACTCTGATTGGTTTATTCTCAAAACACACCTATAACTCATTAAGAGAATAAGCTCAACCCTGTTAGACCATGCGTCACGGCGCAAAGTGGATTTTTCCATCCTCAAATAGCAAAAGTGGATTTCGACACGCCCTTAATGCGTTTGTGCCCTGAGCTTTGCACTTTGCGCATGGATCTTTAAAACAGAGCCCTATGAGTCTAATTTCACTTTACCTTTAGGCTATTGACCTTTATCTACAATGCGGAAATGCACTTGCTTTTGTAATTTGTTTTAGAACTTACAATACAGTTGTGTATGGGAGAAATGGCAGAAAGCAGTCAAACTACTTGCTCTACAAACAAGTGTGTCTATGACTATACATAAAAAGTAGAATAATATAATAAGATGTCATCAGTTTGCAACAGCGAACAGCATTTAAAAATGAATGGAAGTGAATGAGAGTAGAAATCTCCAGCCAAAAACATTCCAATGGTTGCCCACTTGTCAAGAATAAGGTCAATATGAAGACACAAAAACTTATTTTACAAGAAAAGTGTCTACTGAACACTTACGATGTCTATAGTTTGGCCAGATATCCCGGTTTCAGACTACTGAAAGTATTGTTTCCTGCACAGCCTGCTGGATGTGCTCATGCATTTACAGTGTTGGACTATCATTTTATGAATATTGCTATTTAAGATACAGATCATTGCAAACTATTTTCCACTATTTATAGGGCGTATATTTTTCTACATGTAGTTTTGACGTCCTTCAGGAGTAATCAAATGTTAGTAAGTCAATCTCCACAGTGAATAACTTATCTCATAATGTTGCACAATTAAAATAAAAATATGTTGGCATGACTTATTGTACTAAGCTGGCATTGTACAAACTTTCTTTTTATACAATGGCACAGGAAAATGGAAAAACTGGTTAAAGGTGTTTAGAGATCACTTGCGGTTTCAGTGTCTTGTGCATATAAATAAAGGCTGCTGAGATTGTTCAGCTGCTGAAGAGACACAGGTTTGCTCCGCAGAAGCATCAACACAGGTAAATCCATACTCTTCGGGATCCAAGGACTCTTGACATTAATGTCTTCTAGTATGGCAAGTAGAAACTTAATTACTTTTTAAGAACAGTGGCCTTTCAGAAGATTAGACACGGATGCCTTGGATGAATCCAAATTATTTTGTACAGCCAGCATTGGGTGTAATAAGTTACAAACTAAGTAAGTCTAATTAAATTACTTTTCCAGTGAAAAATTAAAGGGAAAAATTACTGTACATTTTTAGATTAATTTAATTACAGAACTTGCTTAAATTATTGTCCATGAATTCAACATTTATGTATAAATCAATTGAGGGAAGCAATGGAATTGTATTTTGCTATACAAATATATCTGGAAGAATAATTATATTTATCAACTAAAGAAACTCACATTTATAAAGATGATCAAACATGATTAAGAAACAATGAATTGAGTTGAAAATGAATGATAACATACTGGATGTATGAATCATGCTGTTATTGCTTTGAATAACACCATTTTGAGTATAGACTACTTTCTTCCTTCTGTTGGGATGTCTTTGCCTACTGCTCCGCTCTTTGCACTCTTGTTTTTAGATTTAATACTCTAATTTTAACTTGAGCCTATTAGCACAGAGCTTAAACAACACAGCTTGAAGATCAATATTGAATCTACAAACTTTCTGGAAATAGCTTTACCAACAAGAGGGGAATTGTCAACTAAAAAATCCTCCCGCTACCAGGCGCTTACATTCCTGAGATGGGAAAAACACTGAAAACACAGACGGCTGTGAAAATGGCTCTGGATTGGATTGATTTAGAATCTCACTGCTGTACAAACTGCCACAGACGTCTACAAAAGATTGCAGTTCTTGAAACAAAGTTACTTGCAATCTGACAAGAACTGCCGGATCACGTGCCCCAAAGGGTCCCACTTGCACTCACTTTGCAACAGTAGAAAGACTAACAAATCCTCCCTCTACCTTAAAGGGAGAGGTTACTATGTCAGTATAGGTGACCATAGGTCACCTCATTGGATTTGTCAACAGAGATGAGGTTCTCAAGGTAAATGCGTACCTTGGCTCTAAAGGACAAACAACAGAAAATAAGGTCAAGAATCTTGGTGTGACTCTGGAGTCAGATCTGAGTTTCAGTAGTCATGTCAAAGCAGTTAGAAAATCAGCATACTATCATCTCAAAAACATTGCAAGAATTAGATGCTTTGTTTCCAGTGAAGACTTAGAGAAACTTGTTCATGCTTTTATCAGCAGCAAGGTGGATTACTGTAACGGCCTTCTCACTGGGCTTCCCAAAAAGACAGTCAGACAGTTGCAGCTCATCCAGAACGCTGCAGCCAGAATTCTGACCAGAACCAGGAAATCAGAGCACATCACACCTGTCCTCAGGTCTTTACACTGGCTCCCAGTTACATTCAGAATAGATTTTAAAGTATTATTACTGGTCTATAAATCACTAAATGGCCTAGGACCTCAATACATTACAGATATGCTCACTGAATACAAACCCAACAGATCACTCAGATCTTTAGGATCATATAAACTAGAACTTCCAAGAGTTCAGTCAAAGCAGGTTAAATTGGCTTTCAGCTACTACTGTACACCCCCAGATATGCTCCAACATTAGGCGCATTCACATCAAGACTGAAAACACATCTGTTTAGCTGTGCCTTTACTTAATGAGCACTGTGCTACATTCGACAGATCGCACTATTATGTCTTTCTTTTCTTTTTCATTATTTTCTTTTATAACTTGTTTTAACACATTTTAATCTGTTTTTAATCATTTTTATTCTATGTTTTTATATATTTTTTATATTTATTTATTTTATTCTTGTTTATGTAAAGCACTATTACCAATATGTGTGAAATGTGCTATATAAATAAACTTGCCTTGCCTTGAATCTATTCTTGTCTCTAACCTCTCTCTTTTTATGCTGAGTAATTCTGTTTAGCTAAAATGTTGTTTGTTAGTACATTGCTTTAGAAGATTACCTTTTTAAAAAGAGAGCTAAAAGGCCATGTTTTACTCAAGCTTAAAGAGTTTAACTTCTATGTGAAATAGAGTTTTCAAATTTTTAGGTAATTAAAATCCTTTGAGTAAATAAATTTGTTCCATTACAAAAGTAATTTAAATACAACGGTATTGATGTAATACTTAGAAAGTAATTACCCAACACTGTGTAAAAACTCTGAATGTTAAAACTGAAGTGATGTTTGCAAATGTGCATCATAAACGAACACAAAAAATCTAGCAATATATCTGATGGAGACCTTTCGTTTCTATGTACACTGTGCTATGTGTTTTCAGGTCACAATGAGGTTTCTGATCTCACTGTGTTTGTTGCTACAGATGATTAATGGTGAGTGATTTGTAATCTACCATTTGTTTCAATGAGTCAATGTGTAATTAAATCCAACCCGGGCTCATTCTAATTACGTACCCCTGTGTGCATTTCTGGAGAGCACCAAATACATCCCAGGAGCCACGTATTCTTGCAGTTTTTGTTTTTGCAAATCCACTAGAGGTCGCTGTTTATGCTT
Organism: Danio aesculapii; assembly: GCF_903798145.1. Taxonomy (NCBI): domain Eukaryota; kingdom Metazoa; phylum Chordata; class Actinopteri; order Cypriniformes; family Danionidae; genus Danio; species Danio aesculapii. Next base: position 5,915,012 of record NC_079437.1, on the reverse strand, counting down.
TTTCAGATGTCAAATTTCTCTCATGAGTGGCATTCGTGCCTGTTGTTCTCACGTTAATCCACCAGAGGCCGTTGTCGACTGACTGACTGACCAGCCAATCGACTGTCCAATCAACTGACCCATCCTCACCCTTCTTAAACCAATCCAAAAGTGTTTTCAAAAACACAGATTGACCCGCACCCACCCACTTCCCTATACCCAACCAACAGTTTTAAAAAGCAATCCAGAAAAAGAACAGATTTTACCCCATTTTCACTTTATTTACTTTATCTTTTGGCTTCTGTTTTTGTCTAACACGCTTTCTGAAACCAATCTTTGCCGGACTCAAACCCCATCTTTTTTGGCTAGCTCCTCTCTGCGTCTCAAGTCCGCTGACGTACATGGCGAGATAACTAAATGACTAATAGCAGCAGGAAAGCCATCCACACTGAGGTAAGTGGTCAGTTGGTAGAGCGAAAAGGAGCAGCGTCATACCGCCCCGTAGCGTTTGTTTTAAAGACGAAATGCAGCCATACCTACTTTTCTCTACATAATTCGCAATCTCCAGAAATGTATATAGGGCTACGTTTTCAAAATGAGTCTATGTTGATTAAAATATTATGATCAAGAGACAAATTTGTTTCATAGCTTGCTTGTTTTATCATCTCTTTTCATCTTTTGCTTTTCAATCATTATTCAGACATCAGATTAATAATTAAAAGGTCCACCATTGATACAATTAAAAATAAATGTGTGTAATGCCTTGATTCACTGAAAAAAAATATACAACCCTTAGTTTGCTGAGAGTTAAAGATGAAAGGAGGAGCTATAAAATAAAATCCCACCCCTACACAATAATCCACTTAAGCCATACCTGCCAACACTCCCGTTTTTCCCAGGAGTCTCCCGTATTTCAGACCCATCTCCCGTTTTGTTCTATCTCCTGGAAAACTCCTGGAATTTAACCCCACACCCCCCTCTCTTCAGTTCGCGGATCACAACCAATTACATAGACATCAATACTCTGATTTTAAAAAGCTTAAGACAATACGCTGATTAAGTCTACAATGTAAACAGATTTTTGATGACCTTAATTGAACCAAACAGCCATAATTGAACTACAGAACAGAAATCAAATCAAGATGTGGAGTTTTCCTGTTTTTGTGAAACTACTGAAGTGCAGTACAGACATGTCAACACCAGAATCAAACTATTACCATCATGAAGGAATTTTCGCAGCATATATCGAAACAAGATGCTCCGTACAGACACAGCTGTTTGACACTATTCTCTATTCTTACTTCATACTCGCACCCAATACCTCAGTTTGTCACGGGGACATGAATGAAATGATCCTGAATGAAAGTGAAACTGTCAAACTGCAGTCAAAGTTGAAAAAGTAAAGATGAAACATCTGAAATTACATGAAACTCTGGAGGAAACGCTGGTGTGTTCAGCTATAAATAGGCTATGAGCAATAACTGTTATGACTTTTTGATCATGCCCTTTTCCAGTGTGGAAGACACTGCGTTTTCATTTAGGTTTGATTAATAATTAATTATTTGTCTACATATTTGTTGTGAATTTAGTCAGCATGACAGTGCAACTTGGTTTCAATTCAATTCATGTTTATTTCTCTAGCCCTTTTACAATGTAGATTTGGTCAAAGCAGCTGAACACAGAAGTTCTAGTAAACTGAAACCGTGTCAGTCCAGTTTTCAGAATTTAGGTTCAGTTCACTTCAGTGTGGTCTAATAGTCACTGCTGAAAGTCCAAACCCTAAACAGCAAATCCATCGATGCGCAGCTTTACAAGTCCCAAACCAAGCAAGCCATTGGCGACAGTGGTGAGGAACAAACTTCACCAATTGACAAAAGTGAAGGAAAAAACCTCGAGAGAAACCAGGCTCAGTTGGGCAAGACCATTTCTCCTATAGCCAAACTTCAGTATTTCTCATGTCCAATAAAGATCAATGAACTCATCCATTGGTCATCTTTTAATCTTCACCCAAAAAAACAAAATAAAATACATTAAATTTAATCTCAAATATCACTGACCCTCCACTGTCTTTCAAAGAATGCACTGCTGCCTGACTTAACAGACACGATTCCAGAACCAGTGCACAATTTTAGCATGGTACATTTTTTCACTGGAAAATGTACAGAATATTTATCTAAACAACACATACGAATAATGTAAGTTCACAAATGCAAGCAATCCAAAACAAACCATGCAAAACTCAAATGCACCATATAACATTGCTTATTGATTCAGGACAAAATAGGCTCCAACAGTCAGATTACCCAACCCATCCTCAATCCACTCAACTGCCATCCTGACAGAAGTTACTGTATTGTTAATGTCAAATTAGTGACTAACAATGAGAATATATGTATTAATGTACATAACTATTATAACTATTTTTCAACTTCAGGTTCTTCCAGCTATGACCCATGCTCTAACTACACCGCTCTTAATGAATTCTGGAGAGACATAAAGCCAAACTTTTACAGCCTTTCCTATACTACACATGATGACACCCTTGTTGAATGGAGTGGCTGGTATCGGCTGTATCTGAATGGACAAAGTGCCCAGATGTCTGAGTGGTGTGTGAGCGCTACACACTGTGGTGGAGAAACTGGACTGTCTCTCAATGGTTCTCATCCCAGACTTGAGGAAGGAATCGTGACCCGTAAAGTGGTGGGAACTAATGATTGGTGGTGGACATGGTCATCTTCCTCTTGTGGCAGCTATAAATCTAAATCCATTAGAGTCAAAGCTTGTCCAGGAGATTACTACGTCTATGAATTTGTCAAACCTAATACTACAATCCCCAAGCCAATGTATTGTGCAGGTGAGTCAATATGATGAGACTATTCTTTATGTGTAATTTAACACCATTAAACAGTCGGAATCAACACTGTGCAGTTCCTCAAATCCTGAAACCTATCAAAACTATCAAAGCTTCCCTCATTTTGATCAGACAGCACACCACCAATTAATCCAATCATAAAACTAAACTTGCTCTAAACTTTCTTTCAAATTCCCTGACAGTTGCATACCAAAACATCACCAGTGACCCCTGCAACAACTATCAGTATCTGGATCGTCCCTGGAGAGGCAACAATGAAAGTGGAGATGGCATTTGTGATAGAGGTTTCACATGGAATGGCTGGTACCGGCTCTTCTACTATGGAATGGACATCCAGATCCCAGAAACCTGCGTTCTTTCTGACAGATGTAACACCTACATCACTCTGACACTCAATGGTCCTCACCCTCAGATTGAGGATGGAGTGGTGATCAGGCAGGTCTGTGGAGCAGCTTACGACACTCGCTGCTGTGTCTACAAACCGAAGCCCATCAGAGTGAAAGCATGTCCGGGGAATTACTATGTCTATGAACTTGTGAACCCAGACGTTTGGTGTGCAGGATACTGCACAAGTAGGCTACCATGCTTTTTACCACTTTTTAACAATATCCTATTTATTAAATAAACTATTTAATATCATTTCATCCATTTTCCCCCAGATATTAGCACCATTTCACAGCCGGCCACCACTATAAGTCCAGTTTTAACCACTCTATCCAGCAACAACCAGAGTATGTTGGTAATCATAATAATAATGGCTCATTTCAACTGAGTGTTACAGTATGGTAAAGTACAGTACAGTATGCTTTATGTCAGTTTCCACTGTCAGAAGTTGAGAATGGTACTAAAATAGTGAACAGTACCGTAAAATGATGGCGTGCAGCAATAAACCATTGTTGACCCGAGCTCAAAAGATGCTTGTCGTCTTATTGTGACAAACAGCCACATGCCAAGAAGAACAGGATCTGCTGTTTGTTTTCTGTTGTTTACTGGACTGTTCATATGTTGTGTCTAAATGTGTGTAAAGCACAAGACATGTCAAAAGAAGATGAACGAACATGATCACAACTTTCTACCGCACACTGTGCCTACCAAGTTAGGCTACTGCTGGCACTGGAACCCATATCGCATTGTACTGTACCCTATTGCAGTGGTTTTCAAACTGGGGTCCAAGATGGAGCTAAGGGGGCCGCAAATAAATTCTAGATGAGGGGTAATCAATGGGCCCACCTGGAATAAATTTGTGTCCTGCGTAATTCTGTAGGTTAATGTATTTCTTTATTATAATCTGAGCTCAAAAGTACAGCAAATATTAAGCTTTACGTTTGTGTCATTTAAATGCAGTTGACGATTTCGCACGCAGGAAAAGAAGCGCAGCGCAGTGACGCTATGCACTTTTATTGAGTAAGCACTTCCGGCTGGGCGCTTCCGGTGATTTTTGGCGCTCGTCTGCTGCACTTGACAGAGTTTACGTTTCACTTACGCTTATCTCGTTCACGCCTAAACAACTAAATGAATGCTCAGGTCTATTAAACTGACTATATTTCAGTTAAACACATGGTCAATAAGAACATTATCGGTGGCTGAAAGCTCTTCCCTGTATATGGCAGTTGCACTGCTAAGTAACCGATCGGCTGGGCTCTGCGGAGTGTGCGCCTCTCTGCGCAGGCTTCACTCATAGGAAATGAATAGCATTTTGAAGACAGGCTTCACACTTTGCATTATACAAATATCAGACGGTCCTCTTTGCAGCATGGCAAACAAACAATTTAAAATTGTGAAGCAAAAAGTGCTGCAATAACAATGAATGGAGCTGTCATCACATCAGCGAGTTGACGGAGTTTCACTCCTGTTACAGCTGGATGAGCTCTGCAGATGACCTCTTACTCACATTGGTTAAGAACTGGATGATTAAAAAACTAAATCGTATACACCCTGAGTAAAACCACTATAGCCTATAAAAATTATAATGTATCGTTTGTGTTATATTATAGGGCTAATGAATTATTAAATATGCAAATGTATTAGTGCTCTATATTTAATGGAGCTCAACATATCTGCTCAAACTTTAAAACTCTGAATATATTATTTTCAAGATGTTAATCCACTTGTTCCCACATGTTTTTAATGTAACTAATTTAAATGTAATGTTCAGTATTATTATTATTAATAGAACTAGTTGGTAATGAACATTTTAAAGTCAGCAAAGCTGCTAAAATTATGCAAAGTAAAACTTGTGGTTGTTTGCATTTTAAGTGGTTTAAATGTGCCTCTGAACTTGAATACTCATTCTAGAATGCATTTAGGAGTTTATTTTTTATCAGTAAGTCAGGATTGTCGACCTGAGTAAATTATGATGAGCACAAAAAAAAAAAGGAATAAAAATAAACAAAACTTCAACACACTGAACCACTACAGCCTCCATTGTAGTATTGCTAGTTACAACAGTACAGTTAACTGTTAACCATTAACAGGCTGATGAACAACAAGCTTTGAATCTTTAGATAAATCCAGACTCTCAGCTGTAAGGGTAAATACAGGAAAGCCTAGCTGTGCATAGACATAAAAAAAGCATAAATAAACTGTGTAAATGTGATGACTCGACCACAAAATATGCCTTGATGGAATCCAGTGAGAGCAGACCACAGTGAATACTGCGCTTGAAGATTTGATCAATAGATTGAAGCACTGAACCATGTCAGCTCAACTGACATCTCACAAAAATTAATCCAGAGCAGGAACAGTAAAATTTAAAATGTTTTAGGTTTCAAGAGTTCACACTTTGCTCACGATTTATACATAGCTTGTTTGGCGTGCTGTCCCGGGAGAAAGCCCTGAGCTCATGGTATCCTCGAGCCCAGGGCTCCCTCCTTTCAAAGGGCGAGGGGAGACTGAGCTCAGGTCGATCTGAAACTCTCCCGCTGCTGAGGCCAAGGTGAACTTCCTGAGAGTAAGACATTAGAAAAAAGATTTAGGCTTATTTTATCTATAATATTGAGCACATTTGGATGGTGGGAGGATACCAGGGAACCCGGGGGAAACCCGCACGGAGAACATGCAAACTCCGCACAGGAACACCAGATGGCCCAGTGAAGACCCAACGCCATTGGCATTCTTGATGCGAGGCAAACGTGCTAGTCACTGGGCCACCGTGCCGCCCATTCTGGATAAAAGGTGGAAGAAGTGTAGGAGGGGGGTTTCTTCCAGACGAAGATAGTTGTAGAGAGGAAATGAGGATATATATAGTGACTTGGGATCCTTTGATTGGAGGATCATGATTAGCTAATGTGGACCAGCTGGGTCAATCATGAGCACATGCTCCTCTCGAAATTAGTTTAAAACTTAAACTTTACAAAGTTGTTAATTTGAGATGGGGTTTTTTTGGTGTCGTTTTTATTTTTTGGGGGTCCCCAAAAGAATTCGCCCTACACAAACGGGCCCTCGGCTGAAAAAGTTTGAAAACCTACTGCCCTATTGTATTGTACTGTAAATGGTCAGTAGAAATGAAGCATGCGGTTTGCACATATGAAGTTTTTCTTGTTAAAGATGCTTTGTTTTGATCTTGTCATCTCTCACCATCAGATTATGACCCGTGCACTAACTACAAAACCATCAACGACTACTGGAGAAATGTAATTGGTTATGGGCATACAAATGGTCTCAATGCTGATTATGATGACACTCATGGTAACTGGGATGGCTGGTATCGACTCTACCTTAATGGGTTGAGCGCTCAGATGCCTGAATGGTGCGTGTCTAACATGGCATGTGGAGGTTTTAGTTCTCTCTGGCTTGGTGGATCTCATCCTCAGGTAGCAGATGGAGTTGTTACTCGTGACATTTACGGCTCCCACTTTGAGCAGTGCAGTTACTATAGATCTGACCCAATCCAAGTCAAAGCATGTCCTGGTAAATATTACGTCTACAAATTTACCAAACCTCGACTTTCAATCCCAGCTCCCGTATATTGTGCAGGTACATCCTTTTTTATCTTATACTGTATCTGACAGGCATATTGGGAATTATTGTCGGTTTTCATATCATTGTCTTGAAGCCATTCCACTGTGGTATATCATGCTCTGTTTCTTCTTTTCAATAGTCCGTTTCACCCCTCCAAGTGTCGACCCCTGCAACAACTATAACAGTCTGAATGACACTTGGAGAGCAACAAATGTTTCCCATGACTGGAACATTAGAAATTGTGATAATTTCCAGGGCTGGTACAGACTGTTTTATAATGGTCAGAGTGCTCAGATGTCAGAATCCTGCGTTAATCAGTGTGGCACTCTTTTCCCAATGTGGCTCAACGGCTCTCATCCGCAGCTGGAAGATGGAGTGGTCATGCGACACACATGTGCATCCTATTTAAATGACTGCTGCTATTTTAAATCTATTCCTATTCAAGTCAAGGCTTGTCCAGGAAATTACTATGTTTATGAGTTTGCCAATCAAATATTTTGTGGAGCGTACTGTGTAGGTGGGTGTTTACTTATATGTATTCGTCATTTACATTACTGTCTTTCTCATTGATATACATAAAATTTCTCCAATGTCAGATATCACAAGACTTGGTGCAGCCTATTTAACAACGGCAACAACACCAAGAACATCAACCACAGCAATAACAACGTCAACAACACCAAGAACATCAACCACAGCAATAACAACGTCAACAACACCAAGAACATCAACCACAGCAATAACAACGGCAACAACACCAAGAACATCAACAGCCATTACTCGCCCAAACACTACTGGTATTGTTTTGGTTCTTAAAGTTTTAATAGTATTTCTGGACCGGCACTTAATAACACAATTTCTCACTATGACACACAATCAACTCATATCAAAAGTAATTCATAATTCAGGCTTAGTTGCATTGAAGACGCTTACTTTTTCAGAAGGAGCACATGTTCGAAGTTGAAAAATTTAGGAGCACATTAAAGAATTTTAGGAGCGCAGTGAAAATGTATAAAATAAATAGCGTTTTACCTTAAATAATGTTTGAATACAATAGGCACACTAGTTTTTTTTACTGTAACTACAGCAGTCTCTTTAAATAGTGTTTAATAATTATTTATAATATAAGCTGTGGGCAGCACGGTGGCGCAGTGGGTAGCACAATCGTCTCACAGCAAGAAGGACGCTGGTTTGAGTCCTGGCAGGGTCAGTTGGCGTTTCTGTGTAGAGTTTGCAAGTTCTCCCCGTCTTGGTGTGGGTTTCCTCTGGGTGCTCCTGTTACCCCCACAAGTCCAAACACATGCACTATAGGAGAATTGGGTAGGCTAAATTGTCTGTAGTGTATGAGTGTGTGTGTGTGAATGAGTGTGTTAGATGTTTCCAAGTCATGGGTTGTGGCTGGAAGGGCATCTGCAGCGTAAAACATGCTGGATAAGTCGGTGGTTCATTCTGCTGTGGTGACCCTTAATTATAAAGGGAGTAAGCCAAAAAGAAAATGAACGAATGAATGAATTTAAGCTGTGTGGAGTTTAGCTAGCAGTCCACAGCAGGACTGGGATCAAATTGCTCTAATAAAGGCCTCTCTAAACTGATCAGAATCAAGTCTTCAGTTGTGGACATGTATAGGCAGCTTCTTGTTCAATTTTTGATCTGGTTTTGATCTGAAAAAGAATTTTTCACACTGGACAGCAGAAATAGGGCGTTATTATTAAGTTAATGTTAAGTTAATAAAATGTGCAGTAGTTTAATCTGTGTTTGTATCATAAGGTTGTGGCTGTATTAATGGCCCCAAAAAAAACATTGTTCATTTTCTTATATATATATATATGCATTAGTTTGAAACACAGCTTTTCTCCACAGCACATAAAAAATGTGACTTTTAAGAATAATTTTATGAAAATTAATGTATTTGCATAACATATTCTACCGATTCCACCCTACTTCCCACATGGGAACAGTAAGACAATTTAAAGAAAGACACAACTGCAAACTCATGTGCAAAGCTGACACTGTTTATCAGAGCACTTTATCTTTCTGTGGAACGGCTGGTACAGGCTGCTCTTGAGAGGTCAAAATGCTCAGATGCCAGAATCCTGTGTTAATCAGAACATGTGTGGCACCGAAGAGCCATTTTGGCTTAATAGCTCTCATCCACATCCGGAAGATGGAGTGGTCACTCGTCAGGTCTGTGTTTCTTCATCGGAAGGCTGCTGTCGTTACACCTCACATCCTATTCAAGTCAAAGCCTGTCCAGGAAATTACTATGTTTATGAGTTTGTCAGGCCAATGTTTTGTGGAGTTTATTGCGCAAGTGAGTATTTACTTCAGCATGATTCAGTCAGTTATCTCTCTGTTTACTTTACTAATACTGATACTTGTTATTAATGACAGATGTTACAGTCTCTTCAACCACAACTACAACATCAAGAACACCAACCACAGCAACAACATCAAGAACACCAACCACAGCAACAAGTACACAAACCACAGCAACAACATCAGGTACACCAACCACAGCAACAACAATAAGTACACAAGCCATACCAACAACAGCAACTACAGCAACAACATCAAGAACACCATCCATAGCAACAACAGGACCCAGAGCAACATCATTAAGAACACAAACGACACTACCAAGTTCTACTGCTATAACAAACACACCAATAACAACAACCATCAATCCCCTAATAGCCTAATTGTCTTGCTTTAAATATATGAACATATTTTTGAATGTGTTTTTAATTTAGATTATCTGTTTACTTCTTGACCCTCCATTAACCATGCAAAAAGTCAACTCTTATCAAGTAGTATTTTCTGTCAAGATCATCATCAGATGCTGAAACGTAGCCAGTGCCCCAAACAGCCTGAACGGAAGTGTCACAAAGTGATGCCATCCAATTGAAAGGCTTTTTTTTTTAGCCTTATGACCATGCCCGATTGGTATGACCATGCCCGGTTGGTATGACCATGCCTGTTTTGGTCTCGATATGGTGCTAAATTAGTTAGTACGACCGGGTAGGGTGAGAACACGTCAGAATACTCATGTTGAAGGTATCCTCGTTGGTAACAAGCGTAGCCTTGGTAACAAACGTAGCCAGTGTCACCTCCTCCAGCTCCCTCCACAGCTTCAGCAGATTAATGTGGTATATTTGATGTGAACCAGCCCTGTCCGAACGCGCTAATCAAGATCTCTGACTTGTTGTGTGACCACAAACAGCCCTTGCCACTTGGCGAGTAATTTAGAGCTGGAAGTGAGTAGCAGTAAAAGGACTTTATCTCCTTGTGAAAATTGTAGTAGTTTAGTGCCCCTGTCATAACAGCGGCATTGGTCATCCTGGGTCTTAAGCAAATGCTTCATATAAAGCCGCCCAAGTGTGTGGAGTTTTTCTCTAAGGGCCAGAAAATATTGATTTCATTTTTACTCTTTGAAGGCTCGTCCTCCCTAGCCTCTCTGATGACATTCAAAAGCCCTCAGGGCTGCCTGCCGTAGACACTGGTGCCATTCGATTTAATGCCCAACAATCTGTAAAGTTTGTGCAATGTGCATGCATAACATGAACGCGGTGCATTGGTCAGTGAGGATCTCTTTGGGGATCCCCACTTGGGTGATTATAGGGAACAGAGCTTCCACCACACTCTTTTTCGAGATGTTATGGAGCACTACTGCTTCCGGGTACCAGGTTGGATAATCAACCAGGACTAATGCAAAACAGTGCCCGCATGCGGATCGCTCTAATGGCTGGCTTTTGGGGTGGCCGGTGAGTTCACCAGTTGACATTCACGGCATGCAGTGCACCATCTGCTGACATCCCTGTGAATGCCTGGCCAAAAGAATCAGGTCAGTAAGAATCTCTTAGGTGAACCCCACTCGGGGGATTATAGGAAACAGAGCTTCCGCAACACTCTTTGCCATGATGTTATGGAGCACTACCGCTTCCGGGTACCGGGTTGCATAATTATCCAGGACTAATGCAAACCAGTGCCCGCGTGCGAAATGCCTCAATAGTAACTTTTGGGGTGGCCGAAGAGTTCACCAGTTGACATTCACAGCATGCAGCGCAGCATCTGCTGACATCGCCGTGAATGTCCGGCCAAAAGAATCAGGTCATAAGGTGATTTAGAGTGGCCGCCTGACCTAAATGTCCAGTCATAGGATTAGAATGAGCCACCTGGAAAAGCATTTCCAAACGAGTCTTTGGTATTAATAATTGGGTTGTATCTTCCTTTGTTTGTGTGTCTTGGGTTACTTGATACACCCTGTCACTGATAATTGCAAAATATGGTTAGAAGAGAGGCCAATCAGGCTGGAGGTTTTGCCCATCAATGACATGCACTTTTTCAAGTGCATGTCTTAGTGTGTCATCACGCGACTGCTCCAGAGGAAAGTCTTTGCACCAGAAAATTCCCGGCCCTCCCCGAGTCAGTGCGTGACGGCATCACTTGGAATTTCCCCACCTGAGCGACCCGCTCCCTATCCAGGGATTTCTTTTTCCAAGAATCGCCTATCCACCTGAATTGGATATCTACAGCCATTAGCAGGTAGTGAATTACATCACCGTGCACACACCTCACCCTTATCGTGCGGCTCGTATCCAATGTTGGGTATTTGAAGCAGGCCTTGGTGTATAGAGGTCTGGTTACACACAGAATCCACGCTTGGTATATACCTCCTTTTATACTGACAGGTATGCAATATAGCCGTCACAACCTACCTAGAAAACGTTCCAGCCATCATGAAGCAGCCATCTGCGGCAGGCGGCACAGAGCTACTGAGCGAACACAAAGGGCTGACCACTTTCCACCAGTTCTAGTGACTAAAACCGCTGATGCTGCTCCTCTGAGTTGCAGCCGGTCCGCTGGAGAATGGCTCACTTAAGATGAGTGTACTCCAGGAGATTCTGGGCTTGTAGCTGCTGTGCGGCGATCTGGGCTTAGTAGATAGAGTGGACATTCTGACAGCAAAGTTTCTTCTTCCCGGGTTTCGGCACCACTGTAATATAGTTCGTTGTTGTCGTGGGAAGAAAAAGACAGGGTCGGCGATTCAAGTAAGTAAATGTCTTTATTTTTAATAATGGCACAAAACATGCAGCGGGGTGTGTGTGCTTGCTCTCTCCTTTCCTGGCTGCTCCCTCTCCTCTCCTTAAGAAGGGTGTCTCTCCAGCCCAATCACTAGAAAAAACAGGTGGTATTTATTATCTTTGATTGATCCACTGACTAGCCGCCGGGCTCCGAGCATACTCCCACCCCCATTGGGTGTTCATGCTCACCTCCCCACAGTGAGTAAACTAGAACAAGTAATGTGGTGCAACACATTTGGTGTGAACGCAGCATTAACATCCTAGCATGGACAAGAACAGGGAGCATCGCAATAACTCCCAAAACATACAATTTATCAGCATCACCCAATATAATAATGTTGACGACACTAGAGAAACAAGGAATTACCAATACCTGGGGACGCTTAAATACAGATATAACTCAGACTACAATACTGCAGGAAACAAGATTGACTAGAGCACAATATTTTTGTAATAGCAGAAAGAGGTAAATGAGAGTGACAGAGTTCTCTTCTGTTACAGGCAGTGCAGAAGAGTAGCATGCCACCTTGAATGCATTTGCCTAAATTCATTCATTCATTTTCCCTCGGTTTAGTTTCATTATTCATCAGGGGTCGCCACAGCAGAATGAACACATACACCATGGCCAATTTAGTTCATCAATTCACCTGTACCGCATGTGTTTGTACTCTGGGGGAAACCGGAGCACCCGGTTGCCAACATGGGGAGAACATGCAAACTCCACACAGAAATGCCAACGAGCCCAGCTTGGACTCGAACAAGCGACCTTCTTGCTGTGAGGCAACAGTGCTAACCACTGAGCCACCATGTAGCCCTTGCCTGAATATAATTAAGGGGAAAAAAGGAGCTTAAAACTATATATGCATGAGCATAGTCAATTATTCATTTCCCACTCATGCACAGCCATTCAGAAAGCACTGTCCTTGGTTAAAGTAAAAGTATCTGAAGTCACTTAGTAGTAACAAGTTGTGTAGATCTAATGGTTAGTTTTAGCCATGTTTGTAAGCAAGGTAATGTTTGTAATTTTATTTCCCACCTTAGGTGCTATGGATCCCTGTTCTGAAATCAGTTGCTCTGAGGATGAACACTGTGGGGAAAAACATGGCGTTTATGGCTGTTTATGTGACACACATCATAACGAATCACATTCTGACTCTTTTGGTTAGTTTCATTTAAAAACTTGCCTTTTAATAGCATTTCAAACAATTCTGATAGGAATAATCTTTTGTTTGTTTTCTTTCAGATTTCTCAGAAAGCTGTGAAAGCAGCTCCGGCTTCATGTCTGTGTCTCGCTGTCAGCTCTTTGAGGCTGGTTTTCCAGCTGATACCCTACATCTGAATGATCCCAGCTGCAGAGGAACCGTCCGCAACGGCAGAGTGGAGTTTCAGTTTGATAACGATGAACACATCTGTGGGACAAAAGTTGTGGTAAGATTCATTAAGTCTAAATTATTCAAGTATACCATCCAAACATTTGTAGTGCCTGAGCTGAAGATCAATATCTGACAAAAAAATTAAGTAACACTTAAATATCCAAATGCCTATGAGAGGCACCAAAGCCTAAAGCATGATACACCCAGAACAAACCCATAATTCATTTAGAGAAAAAGGACGACACTTTTAGACCATGTGCCGGGTTCACTGACAGTTTTTCCCATCCTTAAAATAGCTAAATTTATTTCGGATACACCCTCGCACCATGCGCTTTACACCATCAACTTAGATTGTTAAAATAGAGAGCCCTCTATGTGTAAATAACTCACTGTTCATGATGCTGCCACCATTCTCCATCCTTAATATCCTACTTACACTACTTTACTTGACTTTTATGATTATGTAGTAACAAATATGACTTTCATATCTTGACTTTAGCTTTTTTTTTGTCCACAGGCCAATGGCACACACTTCATCTATGATAACTGTATTCTGGGGACACCGAGGTTAGAAGGCTTCATCAGCAGAGAGAAAGCTCTGAAGCTTTCTTTCAGCTGTGCTTACCCGCAAGCACAAACTCTTTCCATGAATGTGGAAATCAACCCACTGGAGAGGTACGAGCCAGTTAAACTATCATAAACATACCAATAATAGCTAGAGCAGAGGTAAAAACATTTAGCCAGTGATGCTAAATAGATTTGAATTTATACTGTACCCACAAAGCAGAGTAACTCTAATACAGCTAGGCGTAAAGCCTGGTAAGTTCCTGGATGGTAGACCTCCTGGGAAAGCTAGATTGCTGTTTAGGGGCTTTTAGTCAGGTCAGTCATTTATAAGGGATTTATAAAGCATAGTCTTCACTTTAGATTAGGTCACAAAACCTGATGAAGTTGTATTAATAATAAGCATTTATTAGCATGCAGAGTAACTATTAACACATAAGGTATATAAATGTTGATTTGAAAAGTTTATTAATCATGTGCTTACTCGATCTGAATGATCTGAAGAAACACCAGCAACTCTTAAATAACTGCTTTGTAAATAATGCAATAATGTACTTACTTACTCCTGGGGCCATTTATATCGAAGTTGATATTTGGCCGCACCATGTTGGTGTTTCGTAACATCTAGTTTTTATGAGGTGAATTTTAAGCCCAATGCTCAACATTCTACCTGGAGGACCAGGGCATACACACACACACACACACACACACACACACACACACACACACACACACACACACACACACTACAGACAATTTAGCTTACCCAATTCCCCATATAGCGCATGTGTTTGGACCTCGGGGGAAAGCAGAGCACCCGGAGGAAACCCAAGCCAACACGGGGAGAACATGCAAAGTCCGCACAGAAATGCCAACTGGCCCAGTTGGGACTTGAACCAGTGACTTTCTTGCTGTGATGAGACAGTGTTAACCACTGAGCCACCGTGCCGCCTAATGCAATAATTTAGTAGTGAAAATAAGCACATTATGTTATTATACAGTCAAGAATGCAGCATTTATAACTGTAGTTATAAACCATTTACTAATGCATATTAATGTAGAGGTAATGATTTACACATGATTAATTAACTATTTGCTAATGCTTAATAAATGATTCATAATGTGCCGTTATTACACATTTTTACCCATATTTCTAGTTGGGAGTACTATCTGCATGTTTGCCCTCTCTCACTATTTCAGCTGGCGCTGGCATGCTCCATATAAACGGCTGACTAATTCATTAATTGATCATTTTACAGCATTGTGCACAAGAGTCTTCCAGCGGGTGAAGGGAGATACCGTGTTCGGATGATCCCTTATCAGGATGATGAGTTCACACAGCCCTCCAATGGAAGTGTGGAGGCAGAGCTGGACCAGGAGATGCATGTGGAGATTCGTGCGGAGGGGGTCGACAGCCGCCAGTTTGCCCTGGTGATGGACACGTGTTGGGCTACACCTGTGAATGATCCCGACTACAGTCTCCGCTGGGATCTCATCATTCATGAGTAAACAAAAACAACATTTTAAGTGTATTTCAGCGCTGAATTTTCAGTATTTCAGTACTGAAGCACAGGATTCCTTTTAGTTTGATTCGTATGAGGAATACAGATATGTGCTGTTTAACTGGAGATGACTATATAGGATGTATTTTAAGATACCATCTGGGGGAATACTTAACAATAACAGTCCATGAATAATGATGTATTAATATGTACTAAACATGACTTTATTATGAATTATTGATGAGTTAAGGTACATGCTAGTGTAACGGATCTGCTTTCCACGTAATAACACCGAGACGACACCAAGAGCTGCTTTCCTTGATTTTATTTAGTCCTGCAGAAGACAATTAAACACAAACATGTTGTCCTCTGGCTGTAGTGCACATCTGACCCCCTCATCAATACACAGCAGCATTGTGTGGTCAGATTAATTATTTTCTCAATAATATATGTAATGACATTTGATAAATTTTACAATTTATACACAATTACACACATAATCTCTTATAATTTGACACAGTTACAACAAAATGAACCTTTTTCTTTATCATTAGAAACCAAACTTTACATACAAAAATCATAGACTGTAAAATATAAGGATGTAGCATCCGTGACGTCACCCATAGGTTTCTGAAGAGCGCAAAAGAAGCTACAAGTAGGCGTGGCCAACCGTCGCCATTTTGTTCGCGCGTCATCGCACCCACGGCGGGATACCAAACAAGGGCAAAGAGGCGGAGAGTGGGCGGAGCTACAGACACCTGCTGGCACTTTGCTTAGACCTGGCAGACAGACTTTACTATGGGAGAAACGCTTGATACTTCATTACCTGCGACTCGTTTGTGTTCTGACCACATGTGCTTGGCTGTACACTATATCAGTAAAGTGTTTAGACTTTCAAAAACACTGTAGTAATACATTGAGCCACTAAACATTGCTCTTATGACGTTTTTCTACAGGAGGAAAACGCAAAATACTTCCAAACACTTCAAATATAGTCTGTGTGTGTTAGTAAATGCAAGACTATTGATGAACTCCAGCATAACACAGTATGATAACGCTTCAGATGACTGTTCTAGAGCATACAGCTAATCAATCTGTCACATTCTGGAGTGCTTTACAGGTCTAAAGAACATTATAAATGATAAATGATCTTAAATAAAACAAATACATTTATAGAGATGGTGTATAAGTATATAACTTTACTCACATGGGAAACGGAGGCCACATGAATGGTTTGTGAGCACAATTAAATGCACACAGCATCCCAAATCATCTGATAATTGTAAGAAATAAGTCCAAAAGGCAGCTGACTGTGTAAAGCCACATAAAACAAAAGAAAAATACGATGAATATGCCGAGATCAGTGGCTAATCTGCCGGATTCAGCTGAGGTGACGAGACAGCGACCAGCGAGACCTAGTTGTCACTCAAGTGGCCACGCCCTTAATTATGCAAACTTAATATAACCTAATATAAAGGAAATGGATGAGTTATAAAAAAATTCACCCCCCTCACAGTTGTCATGGAGGGTAATAATAGCTATATGAACCAAAATCGTTCTTTGTACCAGGCTGTAAACACCTTTTTTTCTGCTGTAAAGTTGGCCATTCTAACAGAGGGCTCAATTGCAACTTGCTCTATTATGGAGCCAGGACTAGCGGAATTTTGATGAATTGCAGTTTCAGTTACTTCCGTATTGGCTTCCCGAGGGAGAGCGGGAGGTTGCCGCTTGACAAAAATGTATGTGTAAAAAAATAACGTACAACAGAGCCACCATGTGGACAGCTAAAAATGTGCGTTTAGTTAAACAAAATGCAAACAAAAAGGACTGTAAAACGTACCTGCAGAAGACAATTAAACACAAATATGTTGTCTTCTGGCTGTAGTGCACATCCGACCCCTATAGTCACAAAATAACAGAGTTTTCGCACTGAGAAATAGAGTACAATGAAGACAAAATGGCGATTTGTCAATGTTAATCATTAGAAAACTGCCACAAACTTAATTCAGAGATAAAAGCAAACAAAAATAACATAATAATGTAATATAGTTTCCATGAAATGACAACCACTTGCTTTAGAGCGCTGAAATACACTCAGGAGCAAAGCTCTGCACAACCTACCCTCATCAATACACAGCAGCATTGTGAGGGGGGAGGAGAAAAGACGAACTATGGCAACACAAGAGGTACAAAAAGGGGCGATGTGCAGGTTTATCGTTGCCATTGAAAATAAATAAAAACGATTGCAAAATGTGTTTTCAAAATGATCAAATTCACAAATATGAAATAAAACCTTTAAATAAATAAAAAGCACAATATAATTTGAAAATGTTATAATTTTAACAGAGTGCAATAGTAACTCTGTTACACTAATCATGAACTATCTTTAACTACAACATGAGTCACGCGAGTTTATGTGTGAAGAATACTTAGTACATGTTTGTTAATGAATGTATTAACACTTTAAAGCTAATGTGTTAGCATAATTAACAAACATGTACTAAAAGGTAATTAAGGTAGCCATTATTCACACACAAATTGTGTTGTAGTTATGCCTTAACTCATTATTCCTACATATTAACGTTTAATTTACACAGTAGTACATCATTATTCCTGTAGTGTTATTGTAAAGTATTACCAAATCTGGCTTGCTGATTATCATCATTGATTTCCTCAGATGTCCCAATCCGGCTGATGAAACAGTGGATCTGCTGCAGAACGGCGTCTCAATATCCAGCCGTTTCTCCTTCAGGATGTTCGTCTTCAATGCAAACTCCAGCAGGCTTTACCTGCACTGTGCTGTTCACCTGTGCCTTCTGTCCAGCGACCACTGCGCACCGGTGAGGACACACACTGATAATGCAGGAATGGAGATGGAAAGTGTTTGATTTTTGGCAGGCAAATATCCTTAAATGGATAGTTCACTCAAACATTATTACTATTTTCTCCCTCTTAGCTTATTCAAAACATCCTGGAGTTGTTTTTCTTCTTCTGCTGAACATAATAGGTTCCCTATTATGCAGGGGCGTAAATTTAGGGTGGACGGTGGTGATGCGTCCCCACCAATATCCACCGACCAAAGAAATGTCCTCACCAATAATTTAATCCACTTTAAAAAAATAATAATAATAAAATAATAATAAAATCACGCTGTCAATATTAACTTAGACACTCAAGCTAAATCACGTTCTCTCCTTAAGCCCTCCCGCCCCTAAAACGCATATGGACATTTTGATTGGCTGTGCCTTTCCCTCCTATCATGTGAGAGGCTGTGGCTGTCTTCAGATACAAGCAGCGCCAAATGCAGTGGATTATTTTCTCCCGTGCAAGAATAAGCCGTGTTGGGTGACACACAAGCGAGGATGGCGGCGACAGAAAAAAAAAAAGGTGGACATAATGTTACCCCTAGTTCGTTAGAAAGAAAATAAAGAAAAAGGACCTCCACTTAAGTAACCTTTATTAATTACACAAAAACACTTTGGTAGCAGGTGAGCAGATTAATCAAACGTGCAATATTTTCAAGCTAATTTGGGGCATACCCCAGTCTTAGATAATGTGCAAATATGCAATACTCCATTGTCTTTACAATAGTAATTCAAAACAGTGACATAAACCACTCCTGAAACAGAGCCAGAAAAGACACCCTTATTACACTACTATCAATATCAAAGCATAAAACATTTAAAATACAACATCCATCACAAACCTTTTAAACCTCAAAGACAGCCCTTACAATACACGTACAAAATACAAATACAAATAAACAGCATGTAGCAAACATGTATCGCAATCATTGATCACATACCTGGACACCCAGCTGTTACCCAGCATTAGCAACACCCAGCAACACCTGCTGCAGATATCTCTGACTGCACATCTTATATTAATACACATGATTACAGGCATTACCCCACTTAAAACATCACATAACATGATTCTTCAAGCTTAGCTGTACCTCAAAAACCATTGACGCTGCCCAACCTTCCATAGCTGGTCCACATTATCTGATCGGCGTTGTCTGCCTGGCGTGCACGCCACACTTCCTCCTCACAACTGCCGCTCCATTCATAACAGCAGCGTATGACTGGAATTTACTGTATTTCACGTAGCCTGCCCCATTACCAAAATACTCTACAGTTTACAACAATTACAATAAGGTGCTTTTGTTCAACGACAGTGTGTCATAATGAAAGTTCACTACTGAATGAGTTTATCATAACACCGTTAATGCTCGTGTTTTCTCCTGCTTTGATGCACAGTCAGTTGTTATAGCAGACTGATATAGGCTAGTCTTTGAATAATATGCGCTGAAAACTAATTGCAGAATAAACAGCTAAAGTATGTAATCCCGCCAGTTCTCAAATCTCTCAGAGTAGCATGTCCAATTTCAGTTGAAACTATTTATCTGAAAAAATACAGCCTGTGTATAGGCATAATACTGATATATGAGACATGCTATGGCTAAAATAAGTCTTTATTAAACACTCTTTATCAGTTAATAAACATGTTTTAACCAAGCGGCAACCTCCCGCTCTCTCTCGGGAAGCCAATACGAAAGTAACTGAAACTGCAATTCATCAAAATTCCGCTAGTCCTGGCTCCATAATAGAGCAAATTGCAATTGAGCCCACTGTTAGCATGGCCAACTTTACAGCAGAAAAAAAGGTGTTTACAGCCTGGTACAAAGAACGATTTTGGTTCATATAGCTATTATTACCCTCCATAACAACTGTGAGGGGGGTGAATTATTTTATAACTCATCCATTTCCTTTATATTAGGTTATATTAAGTTTGCATAATTAAGGGCGTGGCCACTTGAGTGACAGCTAGGTCTCGCTGGTCACCGTCACTTCCCCTCGGCTGAATGCGGCAGATTAGCCACTGATCTCGGCATATTCATTGTATTTTTGTGTTGTTTTATGTGGCTTTACACAGTCAGCTGCCTTTTGGACTTATTTCTTACAATTATCAGATGATGTGGGAGGCTGTGTGCGCTTAATTGTGCTCACAAACCATTCACGTGGCCTCGTTTCCCATGTGAGTAAAGTTATATACTTATACACCATCTCTATAAATGTGTGTGTTTTATTTAAGATCATTTCTCATTAATATTTTTCTTTAGACTCGTAAAGCACTTCAGAATGTGACAGATTGATTAGCTGTAGGCTCTAGAACAGTCATCTGAAGCGTTATCATACAGTGTTATGCTGGAGTTCATCAATAGTCTTGCATTTACTAACACACACTATATTTGAAGTGTTTGGACGTATTTTGCGTTTTCCTCCTGTAGAAAAACGTCATAAGAGCAATGTTTAGTGGCTCAATGTATTACTACAGTGTTTTTAAAAGTCTAAACACTTTATTGATATAGTGTACAGCCAAGCACATGTGGTCAGAACACAAACGAGTCGCAGGTAATGAAGTATTAAGCGTTTCTCCCAAAGTAAAGTCTGTCTGCCAGGTCTAAGCAAAGTGCCAGCAGGTGTCTGTAGCTCCGCCCACTCTCCGCCTCTTTGCCCTTGTTTGGTATCCCGCCGTGGGTGCGATGACGCGCGAACAAAATGGCGACGGTTGGCCGCTCCTACTTGTAGCTTCTTTTGCAGTGTTCAGAAACCTATGGGTGACGTCACGGGTGCTCCGTCCATATATTTTACAGTCTATGCTTTTAACATTACACTCAGGCCTGTAGCCAGCTTATTGAAAGGGTGTTTTTTCTGAAAAACTCAACCTTGTTGCAGTTATTTGCCGGATTTCTATTTAATTATGCATAATATTGCATTTTACTGACATTTTAAGAACTAATGTTTGCTGGGTTATCTTGTCAGATGGTTAGCATAACCACATTTTTTTGATGTACCAAAAATATTTTCAACCATTCTGTCAAATTGCTCACTATACTATTTTACTATTTTTACTGTTTATTCACAATAATGCATAAAGTTATTTTACAGTTATATAAATGAAAATGGAAAAATATGAAAAAATACTTATTTTTAAAATACAAACTTATATTTATTTTATTAATCATTACATTATTATTTTTTTTAAGAAATCTGTTAAAAGCTTGTTTAAATTAAACACTGAAATGAAAATGAAAACTGGCCAGAACATTCAACTTTCCTCGGTCAGAATTTGGCCATTTTAATAATATGAAAAATGTAAAAATAATAATAATAATAATTGTAGGACTTAAATGGTCCATTGCATGTTCAAAAATTGACGGAGATCTGAGTTAAAAATTAAGAAGTTTTATTTTGAATGCAAAAAGTTAGAGAGTACCAGTTCTGCGCAGGAGAGATGTAATTTAAATTCAGCTCCTGCCTTATTGGGGCTCATCTTCATGTTTTTATACTGTCTTTCACACACTATCTAATCCCAACCCTATTGACTTATGTGTCATCTTGGCAGTTGGACCATTCAGCAACCAGATGTTCCTCTCTCTGGTATCTTTCTGGTATCTTCTCTTGAATGTTGGCCTTGACAGTTGACTAGGCAAATGTTTCAGAGCACGAACACACAGTTCATACATTTCAGAGCTCTCTGCACTTTACATACACCCATGCTCGATAACAGGCAGGTTGCTGAGAGCAGCCCATCAACTCTTCTCTATGCTGTGCACATATGGCCGTTAACTCCTCAGAAAAAGAAACCCTTTATGTCTGTATTTATTAGTAAATGTTAACAAAGCCTAACAATAAAAAATGCTATCCTTCATACTCCAACTTATGGTGTTTCAAACCACCCGAAGCCCCCTTGGCTACAGGCTTAAAACTTAAACTGTATGAAGAGTGGATTATTAATATATTTTGATAGTAGTTAAATAAATAATAGCATATAAGTGTTGTTTGATTCCCCCGTCCCCACCAATGTCAAGAGCAAACCTACACCCTTGCTATTGAGTCTCTTTAATGTCTTCTAATCAATGTCAGGAGTTTTAATGTCAGAGATGCTACAACACTTGCTTTCGCTGCCCTCTTCTGGAGACTCTCTATTCAGAATTAGACTTCAGACCTAAAGTTGACCTATTATGCCTATTTTAATAAGATGTAAAATAAGTTTCTGATGTCCCTAGAGCGAGTGTGTGAAGTTTCAGCTCAAAACACCACACAGATAATGTTCTCTAACTCTCTGAACCTGACCCTTTTGGGCTTTGATCCTAATTGTGCCATTTTGGTGACTGTGCCTTTACATTTAAATGAGGTTGTGCTCTTTTCAGAAGAATAAAAAGTAAAAATCATAACAATACATAATAATTAACAGCAACAATCATCAAATTAACTCCATTATTCTATCATTTCACGATGGTTCATGCTTGTTCAGTGATGTTTAACAGGGGTTTACACTCACAGTGCTGGATCTCTTCTTCTTCTCCTGTAGAGCTGTAACTCTGAGCCGCACAGGAGAGAGCGCAGGTCTCTGGATCTTCACGACAGCACTTCCATATCCATGGGTCCTCTAATGCTGTCTGGAAGAAGAACAGGTCAAGATTTACATTCATTTCAATCATTAGTAAGGTGATATTTCTATCAGTGTTGTCAAAAGCACCAGCTACTATTCGGTACAACTTCCATTTCCAACATACAGTAACCAATCGATAGTGTTTAAGAACCTGCTCAACAGCGCACAAATATTAGCAGGAAATTTTTTAATTACAGTATTAAATAGAAATGACTGCCATACCATAAAATAACAACAGTGATACTATGTTGTAGTTCATTTATGGCATTATTTCCCCTGTTCACAGATCAGTGGGTGCCAGAAAAAGTGATGGAGTCTGAGGCGTCTGGTCTTTGTGCTTCACTGATGGCTCTGCTGGTTCCTCTCATCAGTGTCTTCATCATCTTTTAGAGAATTATGACTGTATAATCTTATATTAATGAATGTGGCATGGGAGCCAAACAGATTGTGGGTTTCTAAATGTGTGATTTTTTTATTGTATTATTGTCACAGCAGTTTTATTTTGGGTCATAAATATAATTATTATTTCATCAGTTATATACTATCATTAATCACATTTTACAAGTGAAAATAACAACTCATGTTTACTAGAGTCATGCGAAAAACAAAAAAGACTCACTCCTGTTCTGTAATCCCTCTTTAGTTTAATTAATCTTTAATAAACTAATATGTTTGTGTAGCAGTTGATGGAAGTGTTTCTGTAAAAGCCCGACTCACAGCATGTCGCTACAATAATATTGTGCATTGATGATCAAACTGCTTTACTACAGTATACACTGCATTTCGAATTATTCAAATTATATCTTTCACTGATTTTATAATTTACAATTACAATTAATAATTACAATTTTATTGAACAAACCTTCCGATAATAATAATAACAACATTCATTTAAAAACTAAACTTAACATGCACAAATCATTATGTTTGTAAAGACCTGAAAATGGAATTTTCAGACTTAAGAGGTCATATTTACTGGAATCAAAAGCTATTTTAAATCATAAACATCCTATAACAAGGGAAGTTACATGTTAAAAAAGTCCCCTTCTTTGATATCATCATTCTTACATCCATTGAACTTGTAAGTTTTTGGATAGTTTCTGGTTAAATTTCTTCGCAGGTTGACAGAATTGCCTCACAGAGCTGCTGTTTTGATTCTAACTGCCTTCACCCTCATATACAGTTAAAGTCAGTGTTATTTGCCCCCTTTGAATTTTTTTCTTTTTTAAATATTTCCCGAATGATCCAGAGCAGGGAAATTTTCACAGTATGTCTGATAATATTTTTTCTTCTGAGAAAGTCTTATTTGTTTTATTTTGGCTAAAAACAGTTATACATTTTTTAAAGCCCATTTTAAGGTCAATATTATTAGCCCCTTTAAGCTATTTTTTTCAGATAATCTACAGAACAAACCATCATTATACAATAACTTGCCTAATTGCCCTAACCTGCCTAGTTAACCTAATTACCCTAGTTAAGCCTTTAAATGTCACTTTAAGCTGTATAGAAGTGTCTTGAAGAATATCATGGTAAAGATCATATAAATCAGTTAATAGAAATGAGTTATTAAAACTGTCATGATTAGAAATGTGTTGAAGAAATCTGCTCTTAGTTAAACAGAAATTGGGGGAAAAATAAACAGGCGGTCTGATAATTCAGGGGGGCTAATAATTCTGACTTTAACTGTATATATATATTTTGCTTGAGGATGCTCCAAAGGTTGTCAATAGGGTTCAGGTCAGGGGAAGATGGTGGCCACACCATGAGATTCTCTCCTTTTATGCCCATAGCAGACAATGCCACAGATGTATTCTTTGCAGCATGAGATGGTGCTTGATGAAACAAAGTGGTCAGTCAGAAACTCAATATATTTTGATATATTGATTGATCATTTTCAAACTTTCAGCTAACCTAAAGGGGCTAACAGCTCTCTTCTCATGATTCCGGCCCAAAACATGACTCCTCCACCTGCTTGCTGAACGGCAGCCTTGTTGGGACAAGCTGCTGCTCTCCTAATCTGATGAAATTGTCATGCAGAACCTTTCCTCATTCTGCCTTTATCTGCAAAAGCCCGCCTGTGATCTAAATAAGCCACAAATCTCTTCACAGTACAATGATCACACTCACATTTTCCTGAAATATCTAATCTTTCATATCTTGTCCAAGGCATTTCAGTATTACATGTATTTCGGCAGCAGAAAGATCCCTTTTCTTTTCCACATTGCTTGTAGCCTGCTTAATAATGTGCAACGTCCTTATTAAGCTGCGGTCACACTTGACTTTTCTCCCCATAGAGTTCCATTCATACGCGACTCAGACCAGAAACGCAAGGTCATGCGTCAAGTTTCGCATGTTGTTATGGTGCAAAGTTCAAGCTTGGTGAACTCTGACCTGCGAAATCGCATCACTTGACTGCGTGAGACCAATTGAGGATCAAAACATGACCTCTCTGGACAGAAATTTAAAACATGGAGCAATCGCTCGCTTTTTTAATGTCTAATCCTCTTGTTTAATCGCGTCTCTTTTCGCAGCGCCGCACAACAGAATTTCGCACACACAAACCCGTTGTGAGCGCAGCTTTAGTTAGTTTTCCTTAAATTGGCCTCACCTGGTAATCTAATTATCACAGTTGTCTGAGATTGATTTCAGTGAGCCAAACAGCCCTGAAACACATTTACAATGCTTAAACCTAACTGGCATAGTAATTTGGAACACAGTGCAAAGTGTTTAATGAACATTAAAGCTGCGGTCACAGTAGAGTTTGAGCTTGCGAAATTCTGTCGTGTGGCGCTGCAAAAAGAGGCGCGATTAAACAAGATGATTAGCCATTAAGAAAAGTGAGCGCTTGCTCCATGTTTTACATCTCTGTCCAGAGAGGTCCTGTTTTGATCCTCGATTAGTCTCATGCAGTCATGTGATGCGATTTCGCAGGTCAGAGTTCACCAAGCTTGAACTTTGCACCGCAGCGAACTGTGACGCATGATTAAGAAAGCACAATTTATACAGAGTGGACAGTTTGTCTAGCTAGCAAACAAAAAATATGCAGATAGAAAACTAGAATGATGGTGGGACTCTGTCTTGGGGTGACTGGGCATGGGAACATGATGGTATCTGAAGTCTGCAAGACACAAGTGCACTAGAAAGGTGATATTTGTCCATATAGTCCTTAGTAGGCTTCTGCTGGTGTCAATTTTTGAGTCTGGCAGGACCCTACGCTCAGCTACTGAACACCACTTTATGGCACCATCCCAAAGAGGCACAAAATCTATAGCGAGGACATTCATCTTTAATATTCCATCCTGATATAATGTCTTGCCAAACACTACACACAAAACATCTGAAGAATCTGTTTCATCAATACTTAATCACTTATTTCCACATCAGCAATTCTACAATTCTGAGTGTGCTTCACACAGGTGAGTGGGCTGGACAAACCACCTGTAGGACACACTCTCTACTCTTCATATGCACCAGACACTTTAATAATATCAACACTACAGTAAAAACATCTTGTGTGCTGTGTGCAGGCGAGTGGGCTGGACAAAGCCCCTGTAGGACACACTCTCTCCTCTCCATATGCACCAGACACTTTATTAATATCAACACTACAGTAAAAACATCTTGTGTGCTGTGTGCAGGCGAGTGGGCTGGACAAAGCCCCTGTAGGACACATTGTTTCCCATTTCGTTGTCATAGCCTTAATACACTGCTGCTCTCTGATGATTTGAGCGCTTCTTTTATCCTTTGAGTAAGTTGCTTTGGATAAAATTGTCTGCTAAATGACCCAATGTAAATGCTTTTTGACCCTGCATGCATATCAACCTGTTGGTGGGGACATCACAAACCAGAATATAAACCTTTTGTAGTCTATATTACTTTAATGCTGTAATACAGGGGTGTCAAACTCAGTTCCTGGAGGGCCGCAGCTCTGCACAGTTTAGTTCTAACTCTAATTAAACACACCTGATCAAACTAATTGAGTCCTTCAGGCTTGTTTGAAACCTCCAGGTAGGCTTGTTGAAGCAGGGTTGGAACTAAACTGTGTAGGGGCTGCGGCCCTCCAGGAACTGAGTTTGACTCCCCTGCTGTATTATGTGGAGCAGCAGTTCTAGAGTCTGACCGCCAGAGGTCAGTATGCAGACTCAGAAAACTCACACACACAAGCAATGCATACTGCAAACACAACATGCAACTTAAAGCTCAATTAAAATTAATTTTATTTTATATGATAAACTAAAACTATACTGAAAAGACACAAGAGCATTTAATATGGCACATAGATTTAGGTTCAAGTTTAAGTCTGAGATACTGACACATTGTGCTTTTCATACTGTTTTCGATTGTAATGGAAAGTAAACAGTCCTTGCTACTAATTTTGTTACAAATTTTACTCACAGACATCCTATAGTGTTTTTTTTTTTTAAATTAATGTATGTCTTAGGGTCATCATCTGTTTGCTGCCTTTTATTCCATGGTCATTGTATTTCGAAGTTTTTTACATACACCAAATCTCAGACAAGGTAGACCATGGGTCTCAAGCTGGATTCCTGGAGGGCCGCAGCTCTGCACAGTTTTGCTCCAGCCCTAATCAAACACAGCTGAACCAAATAATCAAGGTGTTCAAAAGAGTCTCGACCACCTTGATCAGTTGCATCAGCTGTGTTTGATTGGGGTTGGAGCAAAACTTGTGCAGAGCTGCGGCCCTCCATGTATTGAGTTTGAGACCCATGAGGTAGACAGAAACGGGTTTTTACCTCAGCACTTTAATTAATAGCCAATAAAAGCTTTTCTATTGATTATTGAGAAAGGTTTGAATAATTATGGACATGCCACTCTTTGTTTGAAGGTAAATAAAAGCTGAGAACTATTTTTATTTACAACGATGCCTCTTGTACACCTGCAAAACAACTTGCTGGTTAGATAAAAGTCAGAATTTGCCAGAGGTATGAATAATTTCCAGCTTATTCCAGGACATTTCTAATCGAAGTGGAAATTTGCTGCATCATGGAGCTGAACTTATGAGGAACCAATGTATTCTACGCCAGCCTTACTGAAAGTGCACAATCACACTGGGTAAAACATACAGTGCATCCGGAAAGTATTGATAGCGCTTCACTTTTTTCACATTTTTTTATGTTACAGTCTTATTCCAAAATGGATTCAATTCCTTTATTTCCTCAACATTCTACACACAATCCCCCATAATGACAATGTGATAAAAGAGTTTTTGAAATTATTGCAAATTTATTAAAAATAAAAAAAGCTGAAAGAACACTTGTACATCTGTATTGAATACTCTGTTGATGCACCTTTGGCAGCGATTACAGCCTCAAGTCTTTTTGAATATGATGCCACAAGCTTGGCACACCTGTCTTTGGGAATTTTGGATGGGAAGTGGCAGTGTACAGCTATTTTCAGATCTCTCCAGAGATGTTCGATAGGATTTAGGTCTGGGCTTTGGCTGGGCCACTCAAGTCTCTGTACATTGCTGCATTCATCTTTCCCTCTATCCTGACTAGTCTTCCAGTTCCTGCTGCTGAAACACATCCCCACAGCATGATGCTGCCACCACCATGCTTCACTGTAGGGATGGTATTAGCCTGGTGATGAGCGCTGCCTGCTTTTCTCCAAACGTAAGGCCTGGCATTCACTCAAAAGAGTTCAATTTGAGTCTCATCAGAGCAGAGAGTTTAGTTTCTGATGATCTGAGAGTCCTTCAGATGCCTTTTGGCAAATTCCAGGCGGGGAGTGGCTTCAGTCTGGCCGCTCTACCATACAGGCCTGATTGGTGGATTGCTGCACAGATAGTTGTCCTTCTGTAAGGTTCTCCTCTCTCCACAGAAGAACGCTGGAGCTCAGACAGAGTGACCATCGGGTTATTGATCACCTCCCTGACTAAGGCTCTTCTCCCCCGAACACTCAGCTTAGATAGCCGGCCAGCTCTAGGAAGAGTCCTGGTGGTCAAACATCTTCCACTTACGGATGATGGAGGCCGCTGTGCTCATTGAAGCTTTCAGAGCAGCAGAAATGTTTCTGTCACCTTCCCCAGCCTTGTGCCTCGAGACAATCCTGTCTCGGAGATCTACAGACAATTCCTTTGTCTTCATGCTTGGTTTGTGCTTTGACATGCACTGTCAACCCTGGGACCTTATATAGACAGGTGTACGCCTTTTCAGATCATGTCCAATCCACTAAATTGACCACAGGTGAACTCCAATGAAGCTGCTGAAACATCTCAAGAATGATCAGAGGAAACAGAATGTACCTGAGCTCAATTTAGAGCTTCACGCCAAAGGCTGTCAATACTGATGGACATGTGATTTTCAGCTTTATTATTTTTAATACATTTGCAACAACTTCAGAAACTCTTTGTTCACATTGTCATTATGGAGGATTGTGTGTAGAATGCTGAGGAAATAAATCAGTTTACTTTAATTTGGAATAAGACAGTAACATAAAAAATGTGGAAAAAGTGAAGCGCTATCAATACTTTCCGGATACACTGTACTCACTACTCTTGAGTACTTTTAAAAGGGTTACTTTTTACTCATACCTTGAGTATTATTTACAACAGATACCTTTACTCCACTTGCACTATATTTTTAGACAAGTAATGGCACTTTTACTTGAGTATGATTTTTCAGTACTCTTTCCTTCACTGCTTGTTATATGCTGTATTTCCATTAGAGTCAGCAGCGCAACACGCAAGAGTGTAAAAGTGTTTTAGGAGCTTCATATGATTACAGCTGAAGTCACATGCAATGTTTAGACAGTTTTTTAGTTCATTTTTTAGACTTTGAATGCTTCAGGAGACTCGCTGTCTATGGAGGATGAGGGAGCTCTCTGATTTCACCCAACAATATCTGTATTTTGGTTCAGAAGGTCTCAGAAAGTTTGGATTCAGTTCCTGGTGGCACCAGACACTCTTAAACTACTTCATATTCTCTATAAAAGAATTGTGTATTTTTGTGTAAGGGCATCACGGTGGCACAGTGGGTGGGCACAGGGATTGCCTCACAGCAAGAAGGTCACTGGTTCAAGCGGCTGGGCCAGTTGGCATTTCTGTGTGAAGTTTGCATGTTCTCCCCATGTTGGTGTGGGTTTCCTGCGGGTGCTCCGGTTTCCCCCACAGTCCAAACACATGCGCTATAGGGGAATTGAACTAAATTGGCTGTAGTGTATGAGTGTGAATGAGTGTGTATGGGTGTTTCCCATTGTTGGGTTGCAGCTGAAAGGGCATCAGCTGTGTAAAACATATGCTGGATAAGTTGGCAGTTAATTTTGATGTGGCGACCCCTGATTAATAAAGGGACCAAGCCGAAAAGAAACTGAATGAAATGAATGCCTCACACAGGTGAGTGGGCTTGATAAACCACCTGTAGAAAAGCTTTTTTTCACCTCGCTGACACTTAAACAGACTCTTACACCAGTTTTGCACCAGACACTTTCACTCCATATCTGTATATAAAACACTGCATTTCTGAGTGTGCCTCACGCAGGTGAGTGGGTTTGACAAACCACCTGTAGACACACTCTTCTCTCCATATGCACAGGACACTTTACTTAAACTCCACCTTACAAAGTCTCAACATGTTTTACCTGTGAATGTATCACACAACCATGCTGCACTACTGGTTTTCTTTGACCTCCTTTGCACAATATCTTACACAATCCTGCTCTGTCTTTTGTAAAAGTACATGTACAGTTGACTTGTATAGTCTTAGGTTGTGTGTATAGTTGAGTATGTATAGTCTATAAAAATTTAGCGGAGCGCTCCGGTATGTTAGTTAGTATGTCCACACATGTAGCTAAATCACAATAAAGCTTAACTTGACTTGAAGGTGAGTAACTAATAACAATAAACCTTTACATTAGCCGCTGGAGAGGAACATAGCCATTTTGTCTTGCTAGATGCTTGGAGAGTTCATTCTCTTGTCTCGTGTGTTCATCTGTTGTCTCTTTTTTATTTTTAGACCTTATATTTCCACACTCTCAGAAATAAAGGTACACGAGCTGTCACTGGGGTCCTTTTCAAAAGGTACACATTTGTACCAAAAGGGTCCGTATTAATACCTCAAGGGTACATATATTAGTACCTAAAAAGTGCAAAAGTGTTCCTTTGAAAATGTGTAGGTACTAATACATACTTTAGAGGTACCCATATGAACCCTTTAAGTACAAATGTGTAGCTTTTGAAAAGGAGCACAGTGACAGCTCACCTACCTTTATTTCTGAGAGTGCATGATAATTTTTTTTTCATAGTTGTATAAACTGTCTTTACTTTCGATTATCAAGAATACTGACAGTCCAGGAAGAATAGACAATAGATTGCACAAAACAATAGACGATGTTCAGACAGAAAATTAATGATGTTAAGATTAATATCAGAGCTGATCTTAGGCTTATATAAGCTAAGCAAAACTTATGAGATAGTTCACTTAAAGAGAACAGTGAACAATGTGAACATTGCATTCTATAATAAATAAATAAATTAATTAATTAATAAATTAATTAACTGATATTATTAGCCCCCCGTTTATTTTTTTCCCAGTTTCTGTTTAACGGAAAGCAGATGTTTATTAATTTCTAACATTTCTAATCATAATAGTGTTAATAACTCATCTCTAATAACTGATTTATTTTATCTTTGTCATGATGACAGTAAATAATATTAGACTAGATATTCTTCAAGACACTTCTATACCGCTTAAAGTGACATTTAAAGGCTTAACTAGGTTAATTAGGTTAACTAGGCAGGTTAGGGTAATTAGGCAAGTTATTGTATAATGATGGTTTGTTCTGTAGACTATCGAAAAAAAAATATAGCTTAAAAGGGCTAATAATATTGACCTTAAAATGGTGTTTAAAAAATTAAAAACTGCTTTTATTCTAGCCGAAATAAAAAATAAGACTTTCTCCAGAAGAAAAAATATTGTCAGACATACTGTGAACATTTCCTGAACCTGTTAAACATCATTTGGGAAATATTTAAAAAAGAAAAAGAAATTCAAAGGGGGGCTAATAATTCTGACCTCAACTGTTTATTTAATTTGTATTTAGTTGTTTTACTATAGATGTCGATGGTTACTGGTTTTCAGCTTTTTACAAAACATCTTCTTTTGTGTTCAACAGAAGAAAGGAACTCATTATGGTTGTATTTAATGGTGAGTGAAAAGTGTGTGAAGCCTCATTTTTGGATGAACTGTCATTTTAATATGAACTGTTTCATTCAACAAACAAACAGTGAGTTAAAACAGTCAGTAATACAATGACAAAATGAAAATGGAAAACAAAAGCTAAAAAATAACACAAACAGGGTTTAAATTAAATTATTTTGTTTTCAAAATAGTAGTTTAATATGCAAAGTATGCCAACATTTTAATTGAAGAAACACAGTAACATATTTTTGTGATTCTCCTGTTTGTGTTAACGGCAGTGTTACTTTAAGACAGAACGCACGACAAACATTCAGTTTCATTTCTCATTTTCTGCTCATGGAAAGGTGTACCAAGTGATTTCTAGCAAACGTCTGACAAATCAAACACACCCATAATCCAGCAGGAATTTATTCACATGTAATCGAGTGCTCTCACGAATACTGAGCAGAGGGTGTTATTATTGGAGCAAAGAGGGATTATATTTCTCCAATGTCCTCGTCTTAAACTGGCCTCCTGCATATGACAGTTTTTAAATAGCTGCTATTGTGTACAAAGCTGTCAGACTTGTCTGGCAAGAAAAGTATCTGCCTGTCTGTCTGTCTATCTATCTATCTGTCTGCCTGTCTGTCTGTCTATCTATCTGGTCTTCTGCCAAAAGTACATTAGTAGCCCTCTGATCCCTTATGCTAGGTTCACACCTAAAGTAAAACTATTTGCACAAGTAGATTACAAACAAAAAAATCCATGCAAATGCAGTAACAGAACCAAATTTCCACAGTGTAGAGCAAATGATGTGCAGTTTGCCTCTAAAACTTAAGCTTCGAGTTCAGAGGCCTGAGTGTTTTTCCACTTCTGCCTTCAGATCAGTTTAAAGCTTTGTTTAGGAAGTATACTGTGTGTATGTTTAATATAAGTGTGATATAAACACAGCTCTGCACACAGTCTCATAATAAAACTGAATTACAGGATCTGTGATTCTAAAAGTGACTTAAAGCAGGGGTGCCCAAAACCAGTCGTGGAGTGCCGGCGTCCTGCATATTTTAGTTCAACCATATAAAAACACGCCTGAACCAGCTAATCAAGCTCTTTCTAGGTATACTAGAAACTTCCAGGAAAGTGTGTTAAAGCAAGTTAAAGCTAAACTATGCAGGACACCGGCCCTCCAGGACCGAGTTTGGACACCCCTGACTTAAAGCTTCATTTATTTTACAGAATATTATATTGATTATTCTCTATGTTCCATGATTACTACACTGTAAACAATGTGAAGCCTTAATTTTTTAAGTTGAATCAAATAATCCAAATTAACTCTGGGGTTTAATTTCACCATGATTTATTTCAAACTGAAACTGAATATTGAGTAGGGGCGGGGTTTAATTTCAGTATGATGATTTATTTCAAACTGAAACTGAATAAAGAGTAGGGGCGGGGTTTAATTTCAGTATGATGATTTATTTCAAACTGAAACTGAATATTGAGTAGGGGCGGGGTTTAATTTCAGTATGATGATTTATTTCAAACTGAAACTGAATAAAGAGTAGGGGCGGGGTTTAATTTCACCATGATTTATTTCAAACTGAAACTGAATATTGAGTAGGGGCGGGGTTTAATTTCAGTATGATGATTTATTTCAAACTGAAACTGACTATTGAGTAGGGGCGGGTTTAATTTCACCATGATTTATTTCAAACTGAAATTGAATATTGAGTAGGGGGCGGGGTTTAATTTCAGTATGATGATTTATTTTAAACTGAAACTGAATATTGAGTAGGGGGCGGGGTTTTAATTCACTATGAAGATTTATTTCAAACTGAAACTGAATATTGAGTAGGGGGCGGGTTTAATTTCAGCATGATTTATTTCAAACTGAAACTGAATATTGAGTAGGGGCGGGGTTTAGTTTCACCATGAAGATTTATTTCAAACTGAAACTGAATATTGAGTAGGGGCAGGTTTAATTTCACCATTAAGATTTATTTCAAACTGAAACTGAATATTGAGTAGGGGGCGGGGTTTTATTTCAGTGTAATGATTTATTTGAAACTGAATATAGAGTAGGGGGCGGGGTTATATTTCACTAAAATTATTTCAGCAGCACGACGAGAGGATGATCACTCGTGTACACAGGTGATGTGATGCGTGTGACAGTTAAAATGCGTGTGCGCTACCATTTATTTGCGCAAAGCAACCGTGCCTATAGAGGAAGTGCAAAAACTGGGCAAAAAGCGATGATCGAGCACCCACAGTCCTGCTGCTTTCAAGAGCTCGAGATAAAAAACACACACACACACACACACACACACACATATATATATATATATAGTATGATGACGTATTTCTAACTGAAACTGAATATTGAGTAGGGGGCGGGGTTTAATTTCAGTATGATGATGTATTTCTAACTGAAACTGAATATTGAGTAGGGGCGGGTTTAATTTCAGTATGATGATGTATTTCCAACTGAAGCTGAATATAAAGTAGGAGGCGGGGTTTAATTTCAGTATAATGATGTATTTCTAACTGAAACTGAATATTGAGTAGGGGGTGGTGTTTATTGTTGTGCTCCGCCTTTCATCTTTCGCTCAAATCAAACTGAGGGGCGTGGCTAAGACTAATTCATGTAATCTGTCAAACTGATGTCATCAGAGAGAAATTGATGGGCTATAGATCAACCAAAGATTACCAGAACAATTTTTTTTTCAGTGGAGTAACTTGCATGAATTAACTGTTGGCTTCATGATTAACAATGTTCGCTAGCAAAATAAATGAAATTTATGAATGAAAACCTTGTGTAACGATTAAAGCACTTAATATTCGTTGGACTTCCCACATGTACCAATGACAATATAGATACTCTTCTCTATTCTAAACATTGCAAATTTTGATTTCATGTGAGCAGTTAACTGACTAAATTGTAAGGTTAAAATAAGGTTAAATGAGTTAACCTTGAGGCAGGTAATTGTTTTAAATGGCGCATATGATGAAAACCAACTTGTGTAAACTGTTTGGACAGAACTGTGTGTAGGTATAGTGTGTCCACAGTCATGTTGGAGTGATAGAAACACAACAAGTCTCTTTTTTAAATTCCCTGACATTACAATCCGAAGCAAATCCCAGTGATTTGGGGGCCCACCGCAATGTGACACAACAGTGCAGTTTTCTTTGCTTTGTATTGAGCAGTGTATATTATCTTATATCCTGTCATGTTTGCCTCAACTAGATGTGCCAAAACAGTGCAAAATTAAAAGTGTGTTTGTGCACTGCAAACTTTATAATAACTTTATACCCCTGCTTAATGAACTCCTCCACAAATACATCAAATAACCTTACCTGGTATTTCGACTCATAAACTGAATCTATGCTTCATTGCAGTCTCTGTCACTGACTGCTGTTTATCTAACGCAAAATGAGAAGCAGTTGTGGGAGCTGTGGGCGGGAACAGAACCAGCTCATTTGCATTTCAAGGCACAAGAAAAAACAGCTACAATGTAACTTTACTCCAGAATTCCTATACATTCGAGTCTGATGGGTATTTTGAGCTGAAACTTTACATACACCCTGGAAAAGGGGTAAAATAGGAGCCATTTAAGTTAAAATGACAGAAACAAAGAGTGCATCACTTGTTGGAATTTCAGTGCAGGTAACTTCCTTTGAACTTTGTACCAAGCTGTAATGCAAACTTTGCAATGGCATTTGTGTGTGACTCCTCATTTCAGAAAGGCTTGAATAAACTCCACCACAAATACAACAAATAATCATACTTATTTTGAAGTGGGTAGCACAATCGCTTAACAGCGAGAAGGTTGCTGGTTCGAGCCCCAGCTGGGTCAGTTGGCATTTCTGTGTGCTGTTCGTTTGGGTTTCCTCTGGGTGCTCTAGTTTCCCCCAAAGGTCCAAAGACTATAGGTGGTATGTCTATAGGTGCTATAGGACTATAGGGGAAGTGGGTAAGCTATATTGTCCGTAGTGAAGGAATGTGAATGGGTGTGTATGGATGTTTCCCGGTGATGGGTTGCAGCTGGAAGGTAATTTGTTGTGTAAAACATATGCTGGATTAGTTGGCGGTTCATTCCGCTGTGGCGACCCCTGATTAATAAAATGACTAAGCCGAAAAGAAAATGAATGAATAAATTTTGAACTGAATGTATTGCAGTCTCTGTCACTGACTGCTGTTTGTGTGTATTCTGGAGACACCAAAGGCTGATCTTACATCTTGAAAAAGGGGTCAAATAGGAGCCCTTTGAGTTAAATTGACAGAAAATGAACAAGTTTGCGTAATTTAGTGAAATTTTAGAGTACATTACCTTCTTTGTACCTCGTACTACAGTCATTGTGCAAAGTTTCACTTTTAGTGAAAATCTGAAATGGACAAACTGGTTTAAGATATGTAAAGATTACTTGCTGTTCCAGTGTGCCTCCACCCAAACATATATAAAGGCTGCTGAGACTTTCAGTTCACATCTCTGTGTTCAACTTCGTTCAAGACACAGGTTTGCTCCGCAGCAGCATCAGACCACAGGTAAATCCAGTTCTCTTGGGCTCCAGTCCTGCTTTATGTTATTGCCTTAGACCAGATTTGGGGGCCACTGTTCTTATGAACATTCGCTCCAACTAGAGCATTCGTCAGTAAAAACTATAACTGAATATGTAATTTGTTATAAGATTTTGTTTCATTTAGTTGCATTATTATTATTATTTTGCAGTGAGGTTGCACTGTTTCTTGACATGAGATGCTATAATTTATGTAAGATGCTATAATATTTCATTTATATTTATTTCATTAAAATGTATGTGTGTGTACTTCTAACATGTTTGGTTGGTCAAACGAATGTAAATTCAAATCATAGCCTGGAATATATGTGTTAATGAGTCTATAGGATAATGATATAATATGATGAAACGGGTTTGTCTAAAAGAAAATGTTGGTTTTGTCTTTACTGCTAGATACTTATATTATGTTGACTGGGTTAAATAGAATTGCATTACTAAAAACAATCTAAAATATTGACTAAAATGTCAGTTTTTGATGACTAAAACTAGATGAAAATAGTCATGGATAAATCTGACTAAAATACGGTTAAATGCTCAAACTTTCAGTTAACTCAAACCTGACTAGACTAGAAAGAGTTTGGATGTGATTAAATGAAACTAAAGCATCAGCTTCACACAAAGACTAGACTAAAACTAAAACTGAAACAAAAAAGAACACTAGCCCCAACCAAGGTTATTTTAGTAAACAAAAACTAAATGAAATGAAGTTTATGCCAACCCGACTCTACACCATAACTTTTCAATCCAGATGGATGGGGCAACCGTTACTGCATCCAAAATGGTAAAAAGCCTTGGAGTAACGATTGATGACCAACTAAACTTCTCTGACCACATTTCTAGAACTGCTCGATCTTGCAGATTCGCACTCTATAACATCAGAAAGGTCCGACCCTTCCTATCTGAACATACAGCTCAACTCATTGTTCAAGCTCTTGTTCTCTCCAAACTGGACTATTGCAACTTTCTACTAGCCGGTCTTTCAGCTAACTCTATCAAACCTCTTCAGCTGCTTCAGAACGCAGCAGCACGAGTGGTCTTTGATCAACCCAAAAGAGCACATGTCACTCCGCTACTCACCCGTTTGCACTGGCTGCCAGTTGCTGCTCGCATCAAATTCAAAGCTCTGATGTTTGCTTACAAAGCGACCTCTGGCTTTGCTCCTTCTTATCTGCTCTCACTTCTGCAGATGTATGTGCCCTCCAGAAATTTGCATTCTGTGAATGAACGTCGCCTCGTTGTTCCATCCCTAAGAGGGAAGAAATCACTTTCCCGAACTCTCACATTCAATCTGCCCAGTTGGTGGAATGAACTCCCTAACTACATCAGAACAGCAGAGTCACTTGCTGTCTTCAAGAAACGACTAAAAACGCAACTGTTTAGTCTCCACTTTCCTTCCTAATCTGCTACTGCCTCTCTGGCTATACCACTAACTGTACTCTCTCTCTCTCTCTCTCTCTCTCTCTCTCAAAAAAAAGCATTACTAATGCTCAGCTTCTTAGACTTTACACACCTGAAACTTGTCTATAGCACTTGTTCACTGCTGCTCTTATAGTTGTGTAAATTGCTTCCTTGTCCTCATTTGTAAGTCGATTTGGATAAAAGCGTCCGCTAAATGACTAAATGTAAATGTAAAACTATTGGTGATAAAGCATCTTTGGAAACTAAAATAACATAAAAAAATCACAATAAATAAAAACTAAATGAAACAAATAATTAGCAAACATACATCATCATTTTAGGATAAACTCTGGAAAATCTGACCTGCCCTTTAGACAAACATCAGGGGCCTCATGTATCAACGCTGCGTATGCACAAAAACTTTGCGTATGCCAGATTTCACGCTCACGTTTGGATTTACTTACTATGAAATGAACGTGAGAATGTGCGTTGGTCCTGGCGTATGTGTATTTCTTGTGTGTGTTTGTTTTATTTCCATTGGCGACTCCTAGAGGCAATCATGTTAAATTGCACACTACAAAGTATCTTTGAGTCGTGCAATGGCAGCTGTATGGGACGGGATCATCCGCATGTCGAGCAGGTATATAAGGTTTCCATACCATGCAGTTGACCAGCCAAACATTAAAGCGCAACTTGCAGCGATCGCCGGTTTTCCCAATGTAATCGGAGCGATTGACTGCACGTACATGGCTATAAAGGCGCCATCTGAAGATGAATTTGCATACATGAATCAGAAACATTTCCATTCAATAAACGTGCAAATAATATGATGCTCAAATGCGCTTAACATAATACGCACACTTATTAATGATTCCTACTTGTCTTCCTCGTGATGAAGAGTAGGCAAAATCTGACATGTAGTGGGGAAATAAATAATGAGTTCATCAGACGCTAGATTCGAACCGGGTTCATAATCGATCATGTCAAAACATGTCGCCATGCGCTTTATGAGCTACGCCACTCACACTGATGTTTACCGCTCTCTTTAGTTATGTTGTCTCTGTCAATCAAATGGTGATGGACAGGAAACACTCAACTAGCTTATTCTAATGAGGTGCGCTATTTGCATTTAGCCTAAATAGACACTGCAAAATTTGACACCTTTACATCGGACCATTTCTTTTTTAATTCACTCACAGTGCGATGTTCAGACCCCACTGCGCTAACCGCGTCAGCTAAACTCTCCCACTCTATTTTCTTTCTTTTGTTATTAGTTCCGGAGGACAAACTTGCAAATAACACAGTTTTTCTCCGGTCTACCTCCGATATGAGCACCTCCAATTCACATTCTGTGAAGTTTCTCTTCTTGCTTGCTTTTGTCATTGCTTTTTCATTTGGTTTTGCTAAAGTAGACTCATTAGCATATTTATACGGGGGAGGAGGCAGGGAGGGGTTTTGCGCTAGTGCACGTGCGCTCAGTTTCACGTTAATTCGGATGTACACAGAGAATATGCGTGGGATTCCCCGTTTCATACATCTGATTTTTTACACATTTACAGCTTTGTCCGTACGCAATGTTTTAGTATTAATTCAATGCAAGTCTTCGTACATGAGGCCCCTGTAGAGTTTTACAGACAATCACATCAGCCAAGAGCATTAGTATAAACAAAAACACATTTTCTACATAAACATAACACATGTTCTAACTTTACTTTAAAAAAGTACTAACATAGTTTTACATGTGAATTGCTGTAGCAAAGTAATGCTTTATGACTCTGATGACTATACGTCTTACAAATTAATGATAAGATTTGGAACCTAGAAAATGTAAGCTTTCAAATCACATATAGTTTGTCATGGTTGCTTTATGTCTAGACTACAATATTGTGGTTAAAATGTAACCGTAAATGTTCCCACAAGTTGTAGGGTGACAGTAAATGTGTTTTAATCAATTAATCAATTACTCTGTAGTCATTCATTTTCCTTTGGCTTATATAGTCCCTTATTTATCAGAGGCTGCAGGGCTCGAAATTGCAACCGTTTTGGTTGCATATGCGCCCAAAATGTTACCCATGCAACCTTGAAATATACAGTTAAAGTCAGAATTATTAGCCGCCCTGAACTATTAGCCCCCCTGTTTATTTTTTCCCCCATATTTCCGTTTAACGGAGAGCAGATTTCTTCAACACATTCCTAAATATGATAGTTTTAATAACTCATTTCTAATAACTGATTTATTTTCTCTTTGTCATGATGACAGTAAATAATATTAGACTAGATATTCTTCAAGACACTTCTTTACAGCTTAAAGTGACATTTAAGGCTTAACTAGGTTAATTAGGTTAACTAGGCAGGTTAGGGTAATTAGGCAAGTTATTGTATAATGATGGTTTGTCAGAAAAAAAATAAAGTTAAAGAGGCTAATAATTTTGTCCCTAAAATGGTGTTTAAAAAATTAAAACTGCTTTTATTTTAGCTGAAATAAAACAAATAAGACTTTCTCCAGAAGAAAAAATATCATCAGACATACTGTGAAAATTTCCTTGCTCTGCTAAACATAATTTGGGAAATATTTATATAAGAAAAAAAATTCAAAGGGGGGCTAATAATTCTGACCTCAACTGTATTTGGGAGCATTTGTCCGAGTACATACATTGTTGACGTGCGACCAGTTTTTACTGTAAAATTTTCACCGCATATGCGAACACATTCACGCAGAATGCATCTTTGTTCTTTTATTTGTGACCCATATCCAATTCCCGTGTTTACACTTGCTATACAATTTACTACGCCGCGCATGCGTAAAGGCAGGTTTTAGCATATGTGCCACACTGGCCACGATGGAAGAAATTGTCTTGCTTTTAGCTCTGCAAAATATGCGAAGTTTGACCAACTTTAAAATGACTGAGGCGGAGGAGGAGGGAAAGGGCCGTCATCGCAGCTTGCGCCTGGTTTATATATGATGTTCTCCACCATTCAGAGGAATTTATGGGTACGATCTGGTCATAGAACAGATCCGATCTGTGTCACATATGAGCAAAAAAATCTAAATTGGGTCGCATGCAATCTTTGTTTATTAGTTTTGATCAGTGTTGAATTCAAATGCAGTAAATCTCTTCATATAAAGTGTGTAGTAACTGTGCTCATAATTGTTGGTGGGTGCGACAAAATTTTGGCTGGTGCGCCTACATTTTTGAAGTTAGGAGCACCAGTGCTACCAAGCAAAATGGTTAATTTCGAGCCCTGGGTTGACACAGTGGAATGAACTGTCAATTTTTTTCAGCATATGTTTTACACAGTGGATGCCCTTCCATCCGCAACCC
The DNA here is from genome assembly GCF_903798145.1 of Danio aesculapii. Lineage (NCBI taxonomy): Eukaryota > Metazoa > Chordata > Actinopteri > Cypriniformes > Danionidae > Danio > Danio aesculapii. Next base: position 5,873,793 of record NC_079437.1, on the reverse strand, counting down.
AGTACTGGGAAACACCCATATACTCTCTCTCTCTTACACACACCCAATCATACACTACAGCCAATTTAGTTCATCAATCTCTCTATAGCATGTGTTTGGACTGTTGGGGAAACCGGAGCACCCAGAGGAAACTCACGCCAACACGGGGGGAACATGCAAACTCCACACAGAAATGCCAACTTAAGCAATGACCTTCTTGCTGTGAGGTCACAGTGCTAACCACTGAGCCACCATGTCACTTGGTAATGAATATGCTGCTGCTTTGATTATCATGGCAGAGCAAGTACCGAGACCTGTTACTGACAGTATATACACAGACATGCCATCCGAGAATTTAAAGAGCTGCTGCTGCAAACATAATATAGGTAACCGCTGTAGCAGATCTAAACACAGGGGGAGCTGGGGTGGAAGAGGGTCTCCAAAACCGCACTGCAGCTTAACAGCATAGAATGATGCAGAACATTTAAACTAACGAGAAACAAGCTCATTGGCTACTGAGGCGACAGCAACCAATCTCCTGCACAATGAAGTTAATGATTCAGGAGCAGATTAGGTGACCTATCAGTAGGCTCACACGGAATCTGCACGTGCAGAATTCTGCAGATTTTTAGCCCATCATTGATTCTGTTTATTTACTTCAGTAAATGTGTGTAAATTTATATATATATTCAGTTTTTTTTATTAATTTCAGTAATATTATTGACTAACATGAAAATCTTCATATGATTTATTTACGATACAGTGTGTAAAGTAGTATTTTTTTGTCTTTTAGTAGATATATTATATCAGAGACTTGCTTTATTTACGAAATAAAGTGGATCTAATTGGATTTGCATTGTAAACATTAAATAAAAGTTACAAAGATAATATTTTTTAGTTCATATATTAAAGTTTTAGTTATGATACTCCCAAAATCATTCCACAGAAATCCACAGAATTTTAACAAAATTCTGTGCAGAAATAGCAAAAAATGCCCGCAGATTCCGTCTGGCCCTACCTATCAGTCTGCGCTCGCACAGATTTTCAGGGCAGAAATTGTACAAACTGGCATTCAAATCTTCTTCCCTTTTTTCTGCACAAGAAGTTTGGCCAGAGAAGTAATGGTTGTGTCCAACTGAGGCTGGTTTCTCTCGACATTTCTTTCCTTCACTTTCGTCAATTGGTGAAGTTTGTTCCTCCACTGTCACCACTGGCTTGCTTGGTTTGGGACTTGTAGAACTGCGAATCGATGGATTTGCTCTTCAGTGTTTGAACTTTCAGCAGTGAAAATTAAACCACACTGAACTGAACTTCAAGTCTGAACACTGGACTGACACAGTTTCAGTTTACTAGAACTTCTATGTGAAGCTGCTTTGACACAATCTACATTGTAAAAGTGCTATACAAATAAAGATCAATTAAATTGAATTCTCTTTTTTAGCAATGTCCATCTTTCAACTATCTCATTGATTACCAAAGAATAAAATCACACCTCACTTCTGAAACCATTTCAATCGTATTTGCATCACGATAGGGAAAAAAAGGACAACCTTAATCTTCAATTTATGGCGACCTTAAATTTAAAGAATTAAAAGTATTTTTTGTCTGTGTTATGTAAAGGAATTTTTTGAGTCAATTAACTAAGAACCTTATTGAGTAATCAAAATACATTTAATTAAGTTATATAACTACAAATGTAAAAAATGTTTCAAATGTTTTTTAAAAGTAACATACCCAGCACTGTGTAAAACATTATATTAACATCTCTAAATGGTAAAACTGAAGAAGTGTTTGCAAACGTGCTCCACAAACAAACAGTAAAATCAAGCAAAATAACAAAGATATTCATGTCTATTTACACTGTCTTCAGGTCACAATGAGGTATCTGATCCTGCTGTGTGCGTCACTGCTGGCGGTCAGTGGTGAGTGATTTATAATCATTTTACCATGCGCATCAGAATCAATAATACAATATCAATATAACCTCACAAATAACGCCTCTTGTTTGACATTATTTTATCAGATGCTGCACCAATCACGGCAACAACATCAAGTACACCCAACACAGCAACAACATCAAGTACTCCAACCTCAGCAACAACAGCAAGTACACCAATCACAGCAACAACATCAAGTACACCAACCACAGCAACAACATCAAGTACTCCAACCTCAGCAACAACAGCAAGAACACCAACCACAGCAACAACGTCAAGTATACCAACCACAGCAACAACACCAAGAACACCAACCACAGCAACTACATCAAGTACACCAACCACAGCAACTACATCAAGTATACCAACCACAGCAACAACACCAAGAACACCAACCACAGCAACTACATCAAGCACACCAACCACAGCAACTACATCAAGTACACCAACCACAGCAACAACACCAAGAACACCAACCACAGCAACTACATCAAGTACACCAACCACAGCAACTACATCAAGTACACCAACCACAGCAACTACATCAAGTACACCAACCACAGCAACAACACCAAGAACACCAACCACAGCAACTACATCAAGTACACCAATCACAGCAACTACATCAAGTATACCAACCACAGCAACAACATCAAGCACACCAACCACAGCAACAACACCAAGTACACCAACCACAGCAACTACATCAAGTACACCAACCACAGCAACTACATCAAGTACACCAACCACAGCAACTACATCAAGTACACCAACCACAGCAACAACACCAAGAACACCAACCACAGCAACAACATCAAGCACACCAACCACAGCAACAACATCAAGAACACCAAACACAGCAACAGCATCAAGTACACCAAACACAGCAACAGCATCAAGTACACCAAACACAGCAACAACATCAAGTACACCAAACACAGCAACAACATCAAGTACACGAAACACAGCAACAACATTAAGTACACCAAACACAGCAACAACATCAAGTACACCAACCACAGCAACAACATCAAGTACACCAAACACAGCAACAACATCATTTACACCAAACACAGCAACAACATCAAGTACACCAAACACAGCAACTACATCAAGTACACCAACCACAGCAACTACATCAAGTACACCAACCACAGCAACAACACCAAGAACACCAACCACAGCAACTACATCAAGTACACCAATCACAGCAACTACATCAAGTATACCAACCACAGCAACAACATCAAGCACACCAACCACAGCAACAACACCAAGTACACCAACCACAGCAACTACATCAAGTACACCAACCACAGCAACTACATCAAGTACACCAACCACAGCAACTACATCAAGTACACCAACCACAGCAACAACACCAAGAACACCAACCACAGCAACAACATCAAGCACACCAACCACAGCAACAACATCAAGAACACCAAACACAGCAACAGCATCAAGTACACCAAACACAGCAACAGCATCAAGTACACCAAACACAGCAACAACATCAAGTACACCAAACACAGCAACAACATCAAGTACACGAAACACAGCAACAACATTAAGTACACCAAACACAGCAACAACATCAAGTACACCAACCACAGCAACAACATCAAGTACACCAAACACAGCAACAACATCATTTACACCAAACACAGCAACAACATCAAGTACACCAAACACAGCAACAACATCAAGAACACCAAACACAGCAACAACATCAAGTACACCAAACACAGCAACAACATCATTTACACCAAACACAGCAACAACATCAATGACACCAACCACAGCAACAACAAGTACACCAACAACAAATACACAAACCACAGCAACTACATCAAGTATACTAACTTGTACTTGTACACCAAACACAGCAACAACATCAAGTACACCAAACACAGCAACAACACCAAGAACACCAAGCACAGCAACAACATCAAGTACACCAAACACATCAACAACATCATTTACACCAAACACAGCAACAACATCAAGTACACCAAACACAGCAACAACATCAAGTACACCAAACACAGCAACAACATCAAGTACACCAAACACAGCAACAACATCAATTACACCAAACACAGCAACAACATCATTTACACCAAACACAGCAACAACATCAAGTACACCAAACACCGCAACAACATCAAGAACACCAAACACCGCAACAACATCCTTTACACCAAACACCGCAACAACATCAAGAACACCAAACACCGCAACAACATCAAGTACACCAAACACCGCAACAACATCAAGTACACCAAACACCGCAACAACATCAAGTACACCAAACACAGCAACAACACCAAGAACACTAAACACAGCAACAACATCATTTACACCAAACACAGCAACAACATCAAGTACATTAACTACAGCAACAACATCAAGTACACCAACAACAGTAACAGCAAGTACTCCAACCACACCAACAACAAGTACACCAACCACGGCAACTACATCAAGAACACCAACCACAGCAACAACATCATTTACACCAAACACAGCAACAACATCAAGTACACCAAACACAGCAACAACAGCAAGATCACCGACCACAGCAACAACATCAAGTACACCAACCACAGCAACAACATCAAGTACACCAACTATAGCAACAACACCAACCACAGCAACAACATCAAGTACACGAAACACAGCAACAACATTAAGTACACCAAACACAGCAACAACATCAAGTACACCAAACACAGCAACAACATCAAGTACACGAAACACAGCAACAACATTAAGTACACCAAACACAGCAACAACATCAAGTACACCAAACACAGCAACAACATCAAGAACATCAAACACAGCAACAACATCATTTACACCAAACACAGCAACAACATCAAGTACACCAAACACAGCAACAACATCAAGTACACCAACAACAGTAACAGCAAGTACTCCAACCACACCAACAACAAGTACACCAACCACGGCAACTACATCAAGTACACAAACCACAGCAACTACATCAAGTATACTAACTTGTACTTGTACACCAACAACAGCAACTACATCAACTACACCAACCACAGCAACAAGTACACCAACCACAGCAGCGACATCAAGAACACCAACAACAGCAACATCAAGTACTTCAACCACAGCCACATCAAGTACACCAACCACCAAAACAACAACATCAAGTACACCAAACACAGCAACAACAAGTACTCCAACCACTGCAACAGCATCAAGTACACCAAACACAGCAACAACACCAAGAACACCAACCACAGCAACAACTTCAAGTACTCCAACAACAGGAACAACGTCACGTACTCCAACCACAGCAACAACACCAAGAACACCAAACACATCTTGATCAAGCATTTTCAGATGATGTAGTAAATATAAATGGTTATAATATTTGTAGGAAAGGTAGAAATAACCATGGTGGAGGGTTTGCCATATACATTCAAAGTCATATTCCATTAAAAATAAGGCAAGACTTAATGTCTGTAGATGTAGAGCTTCTGTGGCTACAAGTACAGTTACCATTTGTCAAATCATTACTTGTTGGCTGTTGTTACAGACCACCGTGTGCAAATAGTTGTTATGTAAGTGAATTGTGTGATAAGATTGACAATGTGTGTGTGATACTGGAAATGAAATTTACTTGATGGGTGGTTTAAATACTAATTAGATGTCTCAGGCCTGTTCCCTAAAAACTAAAGTGGTGAATGTAATTAATGCATGTCAACTAACACAAGTTATTGATCAACCAATAAGAATTCATTTAAATAGTCTTGGTAAGAGAACTTTTACTTGTGTTGACCATATTTATACAAACTGTGTGGAAATGTGTTCTAAGGGTGTATCTGTTCCTATTGGGTGTAGTGATCATAATATATTAGCGATTGCAAGAAAAACAAAGGAAGACCAAAAGTTATTTATAAAAGATCATACAGGAAATTTTGTCAGGACTTAATTTGCAATGAGTAACATATGATGGGCTGATGTTTACAAGGAAGGTCATCCTGATGATGCATTAGCAGCTTTTGAAAGATTATTTTATTCTTTGGTGGATAAACATGCACCTATGAAGAAACACAGTGAAGAATATTAGGGCACCATGGATTGATAATGAACTGAAGAGCATGATAGCAGAAAGAGATGCGGCAAAGTGTATAGCAAATAGAACTGGCAATAAACAGGATTGGGAAGTCTATTGTAAATTGCATGATAAGGTAACTAAGATTAATAGAAAAAAGAAAAGGATATTTTATAAAGTGAAAACAAATATGATGGAATAAAATTACTATTAATGAAATAATGCATGCGAAATCAGGTCAAACTCCTTTTTTATTGAGACAGTTGGTTTATTTTTAACTAAATCAGATGAAAATGCCAATTATTTTAATGATTTTTTTAAATAAATAAAGTAAAAAAGCTTAGAGAAGAAATGTTAACTGATAATATTATATCAAGTGAAATGTAAATGTACAACAAGTGGAACAAAAATTATCAATGATAAATATAGACAAACCTTCAGGAAGGGATAACTTAGATCAAGGGTGTCCAAACTTGGTCCTGGAGGGCCGATGTCCTGCAGATTTTAGCTTCAACTTGCCTCAACACACCTGCAAGGATGTTTCTAGAAAGCCTAGTTAAGCTGCGGTCACACTGGGCTTTTCCTCCCATAGACTTCCATTCATACGCACGCGAATGCGTCAGACCGGAAACGCAAGGTCATGCGTCAAGTTTCACATGTCGCTGTGGTGCAAAGTTCAAGCTTGGTGAACTCTGACCTGCAAAATCGCATCACTTGACTGCGTGAGACCAATTGAGGATTAAAACAGGACCTCTCTGGACAGAGATTAAAAGCATGGAGCAATCACTGGCTTTTTTAAATGTCTAATTATCTTGTTTAATCCCGCCCCTTTTTGCAGCGCCGTACGACAGAATTTCGCACACACAAAGCCCAGTGTGGCCGCAGCTTAAGAGCTTGATTAGCTAGCCCAGGTGTGTCTGATTGGGGTTGGAACTAAACTTTGCAGGACACCGGCCCTCCAGGACTGAGTTTGGGCATGCCTGACTTAGATGGTCGCCTTGTAAAATTATTGGCCAGTTGTTTGGCGGAACCAGTTGTATTTTCAATGTGAGTATTAAACAAGGGGTTCTCCCTTTAGCTTGGAAAGAAGCAAAGGTTGTTCCTTTACAGAAAAATGCAGCACTGAGCTTTAATGGGGCTAATAGTCGACCAATAAGTTTATTGGCAGTTCTTAGTAAAGTGTTTGAAACGATAGTGTGTGAACAAATTCAATTATTTTTTAAAGAAAACAATTTATTCTCTGACTTTCAGCATGCATATCGAGTAGGACATTCAACAGGAACAGCACATACACAAATAATTGATGATTGTTTAGTACAGATTGATGAGAGTAATTCAGTAGGAACAGTATTGTTGGATTTTAGCTCTGCTTGTCAGACTGTCCTACAGACTAGAGTCTGGCCTCATTCAACTCAGTCTAGCCAGCAGTCAATCACTGATTACCTTTAAACTTACTAGCCACTCCCTAGCAACCAATTTCAGCACCCTAGCAACTGTCCCAGAGACTGTGACAAGCTATTCTAACACACGCTAACAGTTTTAACATCCTACTGACATGCTAATCTTGCTAGAAAGGTGCTAGCAACACGATAGTGACATGCTAGTCATGCTAGTAACATGCTAATTCATGCTAGAAACATGCTAGTAACATGCTAATTCATGCTAGAACCATGCTAGTAACATGCTAATTCATGCTAGAAACATGCTAGTAACATGCTAATTCATGCTAGAATCATGCTAACAACATGCTAATTCATGCTAGAAACATGCTAGTAACATGCTAATTCATGCTAGAATCATGCTAGTTACATGCTAATTCATGCTAGAATCATGCTAATAACATGCTAATTCATGCTAGAATCATGCTAGTAACAAGCTAATTTATGCTAGAATCATGCTAGTAACATGCTAATTCATGCTAGAAACATGCTAGTAACATGCTAATTCATGCTAGAATCATGCTAGTAACATGCTAATTCATGCTAGATACATGCTAGTAACATGCTAATTCATGCTAGAATCATGCTAATAACATGCTAATTCATGCTAGAAACATGCTAGTAACATGCTAATTCATGCTAGAATCATGCTAGTTACATGCTAATTCATGCTAGAATCATGCTAGTAACATGCTAATTCATGCTAGAATCATGCTAGTAACATGCTAATTCATGCTAGAATCATGCTAGTAACATGCTAATTCATGCTAGAATCATGCTAATAACATGCTAATTCATGCTAGAATCATGCTAGTAACATGCTAATTCATGCTAGAAACATGCTAGTAACATGCTAATTCATGCTAGAATCATGCTAGTAACATGCTAATTCATGCTAGAATCATGCTAATAACATGTTAATTCATGCTAGAAAAATGCTAATTCATGCTAGAATCATGCTAGTAACATGCTAATTCATGCTAGAATCATGCTAGTAACATGCTAATTCATGCTAGAATCATGCTAGTAACATGCTAATTCATGCTAGAAACATGCTAGTAACATGCTAACTCATGCTAGAAACATGCTAGTAACATGCTAATTCATGCTAGAATCATGCTAATTCATGCTAGAAACATGCTAGTAACATGCTAATTCATGCTAGAATCATGCTAGTTACATGCTAATTTATGTTAGAATCATGCTAGTTACTTGCTAATTCATGCTAGTAACATGCTAATTCAATTTTCAAGCCACCATAAAGTTTGTCCTCAAACTTTAATATCTAGTTTTCTATTGTTACCAATGATCTTCCTTTGGTTTTAAAGCATGCAAGGGCAGTTATGTGTGCAGATGATACAACATTATTATTAATGGCACAATATTGAGTGGATTGTTGATCTGGATGTGATGTATGAATTTTGTATTTTAATGTTTTATTGATCTTGTTGTTATTAGGGCTGTCAATTGATTAAAAACTAATTAATCACACTTTTTTTGTAATTAATCATGATTAAAGGAGAAAAGCCATATTTATTACTGAAATAAAAAGCACAGGCATGTAAGTGCTATTTGAATTTCAAAACAATCAATGCCAATAACAAACAAAAATGAACTCCATGTTGGATTTTTAATGGACTACTAAAACAATCCAAAATACAGGAATTGCAGATATAGAAAATGGAAAATTTTAATAATAAAGTATTGATATACAAAGAATTGTAGTCATTGTAAAGTTGAGAACATTAATATAAAGTAGTCTATTGACATTATCGAGGAACAATGTGGCCAAGGGGTATATCAAAGGCACCTACCAAAGACTATAGACTTCTTACAGGGACTTTGGTCACAAAAACTCTAAACATTTAATTCTAAACAGCTTTGAGGGATACAGACACCGCAAAGACTATAGAATACATATAGAATGCCTTAAAGAGACCGTCAGCTATGTCAGGTGTTTGCTCTTGTTGCTAGGAAATGCACACACATGCACATACACACGCACGCACACACGCACACGCACACACACACATGCACACACACACACACACACACACACACACACACACACACACACACACACACACACACACACACACACACACACACACAATGTGCGCAGGACAGGGCTGCCGGAGCAACTCCCTTCAGATTCAACACGCATGATCGCGTTCATCAAATTTGCTTAAACTAAGCGTTTTAAAGTATGGCTGTATTTTACAAGGATTCTGACACAACAACGCGAAGCAGATGCTTTACAAAAGTTGCATTTAAGGGGGAAACAGATCAAACTTAATGAAAAATTGGAGGGCGCATGCTGAAAGACTGAGGAATGCGCTGTCTTTTGCTGTCTTGTTAATTTTTTTTAACGCGTTAAATATTTCTAATAATCACATGCGATAACACACTAATTTTGACCGCACTAATATATATATATATATATACATACACACACACAGTAGGTGAGAGGTTAATAGGGCCATTACCCCCGTAGGATGTATCGCCGCTGCTCTAAAGGAAAAAGAACATGCTTTTAGGTATGTCTGCAGTTTGCAACTATGCCGCCAGGTGGTACAAAAGGATGGGATGCGAACGGACAGATATAGCCTATACATTAGCTGTAAATAACTCTGCTTCTTGTAAATAAAGATAAACAATATAACAAAGCATTTTAATTCCTTCATGTATCCTTAAAAAGACAACTAGGCTGCAATATTTAATGGAATAAAGAATAACAAATAACCTTTGGGGTGAAGTGCTTCAAAACATGTCCGCTATATGCTTCAGCACCAAAACACGAGTTGCCGTGATATGTGTTGGTTTGTTAAATAAAATAATAATCTAGCCTAAATAAAATGAAAGTGAAATATTCAGTTTCAGAGAAGCCTATATTAACTGAAAAAAAAGGATAGTTCTGGTCACAGTTTGACACAGATGAGTTGACAAACCAGGGCTGATGCTGATCGCCTCTGTGCTGCCTGGGGCAGTGTCATAAACTCAACAGATAGGCCAGGGATCACTAAACTTGTTCCTGGAGGGCCGGTGTCCTGCAGATTTTAGCTCCAACCCTAATCAAACACACCTGAACAAGCTAATCAAGGTCTTACTAGGTATACTTGAAACATCCAGGCAGGTGTGTTGAGGCAAGTTGGAGCTAAACCCTGCAGGGCACCGGACCTCCAGGACCGAGATTGGTGACCCCTGAGATAGGCTATTGATGATTTATTGTAGGCTACAACCAACAAACCAACCTTTTTTCCATTTGGAAAGTTACAGTTATTAATAGCTCTTATATAATATACATTTTTAATAGCCTACATAGTCTAATCTACTAATCTACTAATTAGAAATTATACTCAATTACAAGTAAAAGTACTGGTGTTAAAAAGTACTTAAGTAAGAGTACAAATTACTCTTCATAAAAAATACTCTGAGTACAAATGACTATTTAGCTGGTGGTATTGGTGGAATTTTCCATAATTGCTGAATTAGACAAGATCCAGGCAATAAAACATAATTTGCCCACAGCTAAATATATATATATATGTGTGTGTGTGTGTGTGTGTGTGTGTATATATTCTTTAAAAAATGACAGGGGGCAGTCAAAAGAGACCCACCGTGAAGTCAAACGAATAAACAGAGAAGTGGAAAGTTTACGGAACAACGTCATATCATTAATATTGTTCAAGATTGTAAAATGAATTATTTTGTATTATTTTTATAATTTATTATAATGATTACAAAGTTATGCGATAGGGTGGCGCAGTCACAGCAAGACGGTCGCTGGTTCGAGCCTCATCTGGGTCAGTTGGTGTTTCTGTGTGGAGTTTGCATGTTCTCCCCGTGTTTGTGTGGGATTCTTCCGGGTGCACCGGTTTCCCCTACAGTCCAAACACATGCACTTTAGGTGAATTTGGTAAGCTAAATTGTCTGTAGTTGTGAATGAGAATGTATGGGTGTTTCCCAGTGATAGGTTGCAGCTGGAAGGGCAACCACTGCGGAAAACATATGCTGGATAAGTTGGCGGTTCATTCCACTGTGGTGACCCAAGATTAATAAAGGAACTAATCTGAAAAGAAAGTGACTGAATGTATATAAAGTTTTATAACCATCCAAGATTTTTTAAAATCAAACTTTGATGCATCTCTTGCGTTTATTCATATCTCGGACAGTTCTACCTATTAAAGTTAAATATCAATGACAAGAGAAAATGGGTTGCTCTACAATTATATTTTTTACTACAGAATAAAAGCAAAAGTTATTATTATATTATTATTATATTATTTTGCCCACTCAACAATTCACACATTACTGTCTGGCTCGTTTCTGTCCTCTACTTATAAAGCTGAAAAGGTAATAATGGTCCAACAATCCTGTCCATTATCACCAATAAGCCTAAAAATTGTGCATCAGTATACACGTTTTTTATGCGAAGTTCCGGTTTTGGGCATACATTTAGTTAGCATTTTTAGATTATAACATAGCCATTCACACTACATCATCACAGCTGTTCCCTTTCTTCCCTATGTACCTGTATTTCTTCCTCATTTCCTAGTTCATCAGATTCATTTCTGTTGTCTTGAATCTCCATATGCCAGTCGATAACTTTGTGACTGTATGATGACGGTCAGCTCACGTAAATCTGCAGTAGCCTGAACTTGTTTTTCGGTTCAAATAATTTACCAGGCTTTTCACTGGTCCATTAAGATGATCTTTTTCATTTATTGGCTACTGAAGTCAGTGGTTGAAATATTAATTAAATTACAGTACTCCGTAACAAATTGTAATTTTAAAAGTAATGAAGTAAATTACTCAGATTAATTTGTATTTAAGTACAAGTAAAATTACAGACTTAAAATTATACTCATGAAAGTACAAATACCCCAAAAATCTACTTAATGACAGTAACGTAAGTGGTTGTAATTCGTTACCTCCACCACTGTGCAATATCATATGTAAACAACAAAACTGTTATATGCTGTGCAGTGGTCTATACTTTACAAAAAGTCAACATAGAGCCTTAATGCTCATTGTCATTGCCTTTTATTACACGCAGCGCGCGCACCATGATCCGAGTGAGACAGAGGAAATAAGTCATAATTACAATAATAATCTTTAAAACTAATGACTTTTATTAAAAATGTTGACAGAGATTTTGTAATATAATACTAACAGCGGAACATTAATTAAATGCACATTTTCCATTGAGCGATCCATTTAAGGTAGCCTGATATTTTTATTTGATGGAAGAAAAAAAAATTAGCCGGTTCTTAAAAAGGATTCAGTCAGTGTTTTTGTTTTGTAATCTAAATTTGTCATTTAAGTGAGGATTTATTTTACTCTTTTTGTTTAGTTTATTCTGTTTTTCTATGCTGCTGAAAACACTGCAGGTGCGTGAAGATGCTCTGTTATGTTCTGTATGCTGTTCACATGTTAAAATAAATCAGTATTTTAAAATGATATATTTAATGCGTCACAAAATAGGCACGTCAATTTGTTTTTTTAAGTTAAATAATATTTTAATATTAATCTGTTTACAGTTAATGGTTAATAATCAGTTAATGAGTGGCGGTTGGCAAAATTAACCGAAATGAGCATCCCTAATTCTGATCCAGCTGCGCAGCCTCCTCGCATGGAACCGCTATATCATGTGAACAACAAAAACCAGCAGACTGAGGAACAGCTTTTTCCCCAGAGCTGTCTTCCTTTTGAACTCTGCCCCTCACTGACTCTTTTGCCCCCCTAATACACCCCCCACACTCCTCTAACTTATACTCCTCACAATCACTGCACTATTTAACATTTGCACATTTAAAGTTTGCACACATTCATTGCACTGATTCACTTATCTGAACTGTACATACCCACAGCACATGGACATTTATAATTGTTTATCTATCTGCACACTGCTGCTTTTAATAGTATCCTGTACATATATTCATTTATTGTAAATCTGTTCATAGCTAATACAACCTGTATATAATGTTGATAGTACATCCATCTGTAAATATCACCATAGTTTTTCTATAACTGCACTTTATAACTTATACCTGTATCCTGCACTTGCTGCTATTGCACTGCTGGTTCTAATCTAATCTAATCATTCAAGGTGTTTAAACAATTTTTGTTAAATATTTCACTTAAATTTTATTGAGACTAATTATTATTTTATTTAACAAGCAAGTTCGTGTTTTGGCGCTGAAGCATGTAGCGGACTGGTATACTACAGTATATAATATTTTAGTTTTTACATATAGTATTGCATTAGTTTGCATAGTCATTAAATAGTTTATATAGGCCTAAAATGAACGCATCGATTCTGAGTTATTATTTAAAACATACACCTGCGTTTTTAAGGACAGATGTTGGTGTCTCAAAATACTTTTTAAACCAATGTTTTTTATTATTATTATTAAATGTGAACAACACTTAATAAAAATTGAAATGTATTTATTACACCACCTTATTGGAAAAAACTATCAATTACAGTGCTTACCACAGGTTTGAAATATACTTGCAGTGGTAGCCGGATTGAAAGACACCATTTACCCACATCACATACATAATTACCTATATGCGATAAACAAAACATAATATAATTTTTAATAATAATTGTATTTATTATGACACTTTTCTTTTTAATAGGGTAAAGACTGAAATGAAAAAGAAATGCTATTCAGAAGCAATGTGCACACACTGACAGGTCAAATCTGCTTCTCTCTCTCTTTCAAGTTCAAAGCAAATTTGAATGCCAAATTATTTTAGATATGTATATAAAATAGCCACTGTAATATATTGACATCATCACATTAATAAAATAATCAGCAAATGAGAAACAAATGACAGAAAAGTTGATTAAAAACACATTATCTCTAAAAGTATCATAATTGCAAATTAAAACAGTAGGAAACTATTAGATTTATATCGTTTAATGTTTTAAATGCGTATTAACTTTGAAATTTTACCGTTAATAAGATGCTGAAATGATTTCTATCATATATTTTTAATGAAGGATTGAGAGAAAAACAAGATTTGTATCTGAGAGTGAAATCTGCACACGAGTGTCACCTGGAGTTTTCCTGGTTTTTCGCTTTGATTTTGAATGATTTCCTCGGTGAGTTCGTGTTTTCTTGTTTTCATTATACCATGATTTAAACCAGTGTCAAAAAAAATGTGTTTCATTAATTAACCATTTGTTTGGTCTAGTAGAAATCACAACAACGTATATAAGAGTGAAATAGAAACAAAAACAGCAGTAAATCTTGTAAAATACAATGTTTGCGTGTTACACAGTATTATACAAGCGATTGTGTAAAGTTTAAGTGAGGGAGTTTAAGTAAAATGCTGTAATTTGTAAAAAGAAAATGTCAAATAGGAGAGAGAAATAGTAAAGACACAGAAATTCAGCAAAGAGAAGCATATACATGGTTATTATTTGTTGCTGTGTATTTATAAATGTGTTAAGCTGAGATTGGTTCCTTTGGCCTTGTGTTTTCAAGGCCAGGTTTTTTGTTTGTTTGTTTTTGTTACGTTTCACGGATGTTTTGTTTGTTCTGTTTTGCGTGCTCTTCTCTCTTTTCCGCTTTGTGTCATGTGCTGGTTCTAGGTGTGCAACCATTGGTCAAAGGAGCTGTCAATCAATATCGACACGCCAATCAGAACCGGGTCCGCTCGGTATAAAAGCCGTGCGCTTGCACTGTTCTTGAGGAGCGCTTGGCTCACAGCCAGTCTCCTCACTTGTCTCGGCCAGCCTGTTCATCTGTGTTTTGCTTACAATTTGCTGTATTCTAGTTTTCTCTTTATCAAGAGACTTCGTTATTAGATATGCTTGTGCAGCTCAGTTTATTATCTAGTGAGAAGTTGAACGATCTTTGTGAGAATTGGATTATATGAGATTGTGTTTTGCTAATGGCTAACAGTGTGTACTTTACGAGAACTCTAGTAATGTGAGCAGTTTAGAATATTTATTTGTTAGTTAGTTTAAGGAGGCGTTGCCACATGTGTAATCATGTTTTGAGGTTATGAAGTTTAGTTAGGCTACGTGCTGAAGATTACGGTTTTGTTTCTGCATTTTTCTTTGGTTAGTCAGTTTAGTGGGTTGGGGTTTAGTTAGATCGTTTTGTTATATTTATTTCTTTGTTTTGGCAACACTCCTATTTTCTTTAATTCGATTATTTAACATTACATTTATAATGCATTCTCTCATTGTCTGACATTCACTGAATATTAAATACTTAATTTGTTTCACTTAACAAGTGGTTGTTGTGTTCTCATTCATCCAGCATCAGTAGACTCACTGATTGATACGTTTCATCCTCTTTAATATCTTAACAACTTAAACACGTAACAGTTTTGTTTTCTTTGATTGTGCACCTTTTTCTGATTTTCATCGGTGATATGTTCTATTGACGTCAGTTGTTGAATGTGATCTGCCCTTGACTGAAGTGTGAACTCTTTTCCTGGATTGTGGATTGTCTCAACTTCCGTCTGTGCGTGTCTAATTGTGGAGTTGGATTGGCGAGCCTCCCATTAAAAAGATTCTTCGGATACACCTGTCTCAAAGATTTAAAGTAAAACTTTTTCAGCGTCATGGTAGGAGTGTAAATTTTACAACACACTCACAAGTTTAACATCCTGGATTTCAGGAACTGAATTTGATATCTAGTTGTTTTGCAAAGGAATCATTTTGAATGTTCATCTCCAGCGCTGGACCTTAGGGACATTTCGAAATGTTTTAAGTGAATCTTTTATTTTGATTTTTATTTAATTTGTACATTGTTCCATTAGAGTGTTCATTCTTTGCAATTTTTTTTTAAAGCTTTATTGAAAGCATTTAATTGGTTTAAGAAGGGAAATTTTGATTATATGCTGAACGATAAAACTATTTTAATATTATATTAACAAACACTCACAAACCTTTAATATAGTATTGTTATTAGTATATTAGTTTATTGTTTATAATAGGAACCAAAATATAACATTAGCTCTTAACAATAGAAAAACAGAAAAAATAACATAATATTAACTTACCTTATTAGTGATACAGCCATAAAACCCTGTGAAGAAGTGTTATTAGAGAGTGTAAATAAGATTGAGGTCATTAGATAAGTGTGAAAAAAACCTAGAACTTGTTTTATTTTATTTTTTTTTACTTATTTGATTTGATTTTATATCTCTGTGGAATTTTTACAATACAATCTTTTATTATTCTTACCTTATCTCTGTGTCCGAGTCCTTTACTCTTGTTGTATCTTCTCTCTTCTCTCTCTCTATTTTTTTACGAATAACGAACAATTTCAACCGAGAGGAGATACCGACAGCTTGGTTTGCAGTATTTTCTAACATGTTATTTAGCTCAGAATAAAAACAATTCACTAAAATGCATTTAGTTTGTTTTTCTTTCATAAAATAAAAGATTGGATTGGATTAGCCTATTTCGCAGTGTGTAAACATTAGAAATAATAAGTAGGCTGAGATACAGATTCCCTCTCCATTCAGAAATAAAAAAATTGAAAGCCTTGCTTTTTGACCATGAAAACCGTTTTCTTTCAGACTTCGTAAGCTTCATAGATGGAAAATTATCTGTCACATATAGCCTAGCCAACAAATAACAAAACGGAGTAATTAACATAAACGCCCTTTTCATTTTGTGTGGGCTTTGAAAATAAGTGTTTAATAAGGCTATAAAGATTAGCCTATCCAGCCTGATCTCACGAGAAAACGTAAGTATTTTACATTTTGACAGTTTAGTGGCTAATTCGTATGAATTTGTACGAGTTCAGTCGTACGAAATGGTATGATTTTAAAAAGGAGGCGTGGCACCTAACCCCGCCCCTAAACCCAACCGTCATTGGAGGATGAGCAAATCGTACTAAATTGTACGAATTAGATCGTACGAATTCGTACGAATTAGCCACTAAAAAAAAAGTTACGAATTGCCGTGAGATTGTGTTGGCCTATCAGATGAAATGCATGGTGAAATATAAAATACATGTCTCTTTTGCTGAATATTTATTTTATTAATCTATATCTTTAATGTTTTAAAAATCAACCCGCTTTTGCCCTGAGGAAGAGGCGCATGGCACTAGCAAACCTGGGGTGTTTCCCAAACAACGACATAACTCGTGGCTGAACTATCATAGTACGATGCATCATTTGGGAAAATAACAATGTAGTGATGAGTGTTTCCCAAAACCCATAGTTTCCATTGTTTGAACCACGGTAGTTATAATGTAAAACGCCTATAATGATGCTCTAAACGGGGTGGAGTAACAACTTCTTTAGAGAGATACCCCATAATTCTTTGTGCAAATTATGTTGTTTTACACGCACACGCATTTAAAATAATCCAATATTAGTCTTGGTAAAAACATGCACTCGCTTTCCATATTATTTGAAATATATGCAAACGCATATACAGGGTCTGTGTTTCCTTTACAAATATTACTGAGAACATTACATATTCTAAAACATAAAATCACTTACAAAAGCTAACACGTATTCTAATCTCATATATAAGTCATATAAATAAATAATGAGGCGATTTATTAAGAAAAGAAATGTAATATTTATTATTTATTAGGAAATGAAAAAAGCATACTTTAATAATAATAAAAATAATATTAATGATGCCGATGATTATTATTAATATTAAGTAGGATATGGTTTATTTTATTTTATTTTTTTTAAGTCTACTTTTACAATTTAACACATGTAAACCACTGCAGAAATGTTCTAACCAGCATGCCCATGTCATATACAGTACGGATACTTAATAAACATTTACTATAAAATTAAAGCATTAACATATGTTATGTTTTTTTCGTTTTCACAAGCTTTGGAGACTTAACATAAATTCAACTTTTAAATAATAAGTCAGATCACTAAAACTGAACTGTAAAAATGCTTTGAAAGCAAATTGCACCTAAGAGAGATGATCTTCATGCTTTATTTTAAAAAAATCATTCCAAGTGTAAATGCTTGAATGTTCTAAACGAATAGTGCATAGGGGGATAAGTGGGAATAAAACACAGCCAGGAATGCTACGGTTACTAAAGTAACCCTTCGTTCCCCGAGGGGGGGAACTCCAATGCTATGTGGAAACTTCCACTATGGGGATTTCGTCAGAAACCAACCATCTGGAAGAATATAAAAACGGGCCAATGAAATGCTAATGAGTTGGCAGCGTCAGCGTGCACAGCTGGCATCAATGACAATCAGTCATGCTATAAAGACGCAGCCAGTGCCATGCTCGACATCCTTTTCTAGCTGAAGAGACTTTCACACTCAACAGCTAAGGGACAATCGTTGTGGCGAAGGAACAGGGGGGACTAAACCGTGGCTGAGTGAGCGTATGGGATCGACATCAGGGGATCACACATAGCAGGCACCTGTACCCTGAACGTGGGCTGACCAGCGGGCATGCCAACAACGTAATGAGCCAACACCTAACTCCTCTGCTTGGGGCCTCGGAGGAACTCTGCAGGGTTCGCCAAGTGGGGAACTGAACTGACAAAGCTGAAAAAGCACACGTATCGCCGGGATAGGGAGAATGGCACAGCAAGCATGTTTCGACACCTCAACCGAATCGTTTTCCTTAATCACCAAGGGTTACCAGCCCGCAGCTCTACAAATGTCTGTCAGAGAGTCGCCACGTGCTAACACCCAGGAGGATGCGACGCTCCGAGTGGATTGCGCTCTCACCCCCGGGAGACACGGTGGCTCTGATAAGCGAGGGAGATGACAACCACTATCCAGTGGGCCAACCTGTTTAGATACGGCACTTCCCTTCTGCCGACCACCGTAACAGACAAAGAGCTGTTAAAGCTCTGAGTGTGGTCCACATAAATTCACAAGCGCGAACAGGACACAGCAATGTAAGGGCTGGGTCTGCCTACTCCGCGGGCACCGCTTGCAGGCTCACTACCTGATCTTTAAACGGCGGGGTAGGAACCTTGGGCACATAGCTGGGCCGGGGTCTCAAGACAACGTCAGAGTAGGCCGGCCCGAATTCTAGGCACGAGTCACTGACCGAAAATGCCTCCAGGTCCCCAACCCTCCTAATCGATGCCAACGCGACCAGCAGAGCTGTCTTCAAGGACAAAAATCTCAAGGATACAGAGTCGAGTGGTTCGAAGGGGGTCCTACATGGGCTCGTAGCACTACCGCGAGATCCTAAGAGGGCATGAGAGGGGTGGGGTGGAAACATTTGCCTCGCACCTCTGTGGAACCGGATGATGAGGTTATGCCTTCCCATGGTGCCGCCATCCACCACATCATGATGAGTGGAAATGGCGGCCACGTAAAACTTCAGTGTGGAGGGCGACAGCCTTCGCTCCAACCTGTCCTAAAGGAGAGAAAGCACAACACTGATCTGGCAAGATCAGGGGTCTTCTCAACGAGAAGCGCACCACTCAGTGAATAGACTCCACTTCAAGGCGTAGGCATGCCTCGTAGAGGGTGCTGTAGCCTGAGTGATGGTATTAACCACCGCAGGCGGTAGGTTATCTAAGTCTTCCTCGCTGTGTCTATGGACCACACGTTGAGGTTCCACAGATCTGGGCGAGAGTGCCAGATGGTGCCCTGTCCCTGAGAGAGTAGGTCCTCTCTAAGGGACCCGCCGGGGGGGGGATGGGGGGCGTCGTGAGGAGGGAGAGTTCTGATATCCAGGTCTGGTTGGGCCAGAGAGGTGCAACTAGCAAGACCTGCTCCGCGTCCTCCCTGACCTTGCACAGTAACTGTCCGAATAGGCTCACTGGGGGAAACGGATATTTGAGCATGCCCGAGACTCGGGGTGGAGTCACCATTCTCCCGGGGTAGGAACTGCCGTGAGAGCCCGTTGGCCACATGATTGAGCTCATCCAGGATGTGAATAGCAAGCAGCGACTTTCACCGCGTATGACTCCAGAGGAGCAGACGGCGAGTGAACTGAGACATGTGGCGAGAGCGTATACCTCCCATAAGGTTGATACACGCTACCGTTGCCGTGCTGTCCGTCCTGACTAGCACGTGTTGCCCCATCAGCACCAGTAAAAAGCGGCGCAGAGCAAGAAATACTGCCAACAGCTCTAGGCAGATGATATGCCAATGCAGCTGGGTTCCCTTCCACAGGTCCGCAGCAGCATGCCCGCAACATATGGCCCCCCAACCCATATTAGAGGCATCTGTTGAAACAACAACATGCCAGGACACCTGACCTAGGGGCACTCCGGCCCGTAGGAAGGAGGGGTCCCTCCAGGTGGTGAGGGTGCGGCAACACAGCGCAGTGACAGTCACTCGGTGCGTGCCATGCGCGTCTGGGGACACGATCGTGAAGCCAATGCTGTAGTGGTCTCATATGGAGCAATCCGAGCGGCGTGGCCGCGGCTGCCATATACCCCAGGAGCCTCTGAAATTAGGCGGAGCGGTCATACAATCCTGCTGATAGAGATATCGCCCATCGCCTCCGACTGCTCCATCACCAGCGTGAATTCCTGGGCAAACACGCCAGCATGGGATATGCCAGCCTGAGGTGCCATTCCTGGACCACAAATGTGACCCATTATCCTTCCAAGGGCACACACAGCTGACTTTTTTTTTCCAGAGCATAGTCGGTTGCGGTGCGGAGCTCATGCTCAGTCCTGGGTCGGAACCATCCTCGCGCAGCCGGGCCAGCGTCTGCGCTTGGTAGTGCTGGTAGGTGGCCATAGCATGCATGGTGAGGGTGAAGGCGCACGCAGCACACTGCGTGAGCCTACTGTGCCCGTCCAGGAAGAAGGGGACGGGGAGGCTTAGAAGGTCTTGCCTTCATCCTCCACATCACACCCCTCTAATCGGTCCAGCCGCGGGGCTGGGGGATAAACCACCGAAGCAGCCTAGGAAAGCACAATCACAAAGTCTGCTTCTAGATTCGACGCCGCGCTCATCATCCCGGAGGGAGCGCGGGTTCGAATCCTCATCAGACCTTGACAGCCCACCATCCAAGGATGGTGAGGATGGAAGCACAGGCAGACCGGGCAGAAAAAAAGTGCCCTCAAGACTGCATGAGCTTACTGCCCACTTCCTGGAAGAAGGGGACAGGAGTCTTTGAAGGTCTTGCCTGCTTATATCCTTCGCATAACACCCATCTAGTCAGTCTGGCTGCGGTGCTGGGGGATAAACCATCACAAGGCCCACGGCCGAAGCAGCCCGACAAAGCACGGCCATCATGTCTGCTTTTTAGATGCCAACGCCGCACTCTCCATCCCGGAGGGATCTTAACTGCGCAACAGAAATGACATCACAGTGATGCAAGCACCGCATTAACATGCTGGACCCACCAGACATGAAACGCTGTGCTCGTGCCCATCATCCGGGGACAGGAAATCACCGCATCCAGAAACGCACGGTCGGAGTGACGTCTTGAAAAAGACGCGCTACACGACCGTGTTGCTCTTTTAGGAAAGCTTTTTTCCTACATACAAACCACTCTTGGAGGACCGGACCCAAAGGACGCCAGGCAAGGGAGAAAGACTCAGCTCGACCATCTGCCACTGCGTATATGCGCTCTGGACCGGGAAAAGCTGCTTCTCAATCTCCATCTGTAGACACAGATTAGAGATACCCTCAAAGACTCTCTCAGAAGCTTCGTGAAAGGCTCTGAAAACGAAAAGGATGTCGAGCATGGCACTAGCCGCGTCTCAATGGCATGACTGATGGTCATTAACGCCAGCTGTGCACGCTGACGCCGCCAACTCATTGGCATTTCATTGGCCCGTTTTTATACTCTTTCAGATGATTGGTTTCTAACGAAATCCCCATAGTGGAAGTTTCCACATAACATTGGAGTTCCCCATCCGAACGGGAAATATGTTTCTAACTACAGCTGCAGAGGTGTAGTTGCAAGCATAAACGTTTGCGACGCAGTTTGGAATGACAGATTTAGGAAGCACCAAATAAACAAACCATGTTTGTAATAACACAACTTGCGACCTTAGTTGGCTCACGAGGGTTTTTCGGAATCACACTCCAGATAGGCTACACGCTAGAGAAGTGCATTTGCGGACCAGTGCTGTTTTCATTTCACTTCAGTTACTGCAAATTCAGAAATCTTCCCATAAAATAATTATCCCAAATGTGTTAAATAGAGCCATGTGGAATTCTTTGCTGCTGTCGCTCCGGCTTAGCAAGCAACACGCTATTCAGTTATGTTCTGTGTTTTTTACCTAAAAAATATATTAGTTTTGCTGAATGCTACGAGCCTAATATAGATATTTGAATTAACATGTAGTTCAGTCCAGAAGTTGCTGTGCATAGAAACAGACATTTCCGTAAGCAGGCCTGTGTGGGTAAAAGATATGTAACCGGATATTTTGTGTATTTATGTTTGTGAAAAATACTGGAGACATAGCCCTTCCCCCATCTCAAACCAAATGCTTGTCTGTCTGAGGTGTTGATGGGGCATTGCATTGTGCTTTAACCGAAAAAAAAAAACAACAACCTGAAAACACTGAATTGGATTACAAGGGTTGCTACAGAAAATAGCCCAATAATAATATTTCCCAGTGAAGGATTTGCAGGTGGAAGGGCATCCGCTGCCTAAAACATATGCTGGATAAGTTGGCGGTTCATTCTGCTGTGGAGACCCCAGATTAATAAAGGGACTGAGCCGAAAAGAAAATGAATGAATGAATAATAATAATATAAAAATAAGGTAATAATTTTTATACACAGATGCTGTGCAAGCTGCCTTTTTTTTTATTACTATTTTAGAGATGATACATTTGTCACCAACCAGCAGAGGTTCCGCTCGCCTGACTACTGAAAGGACACAAACTCCATTACCCATAAGACCCCGCGGTACTCTTATTACCATTCACCTGAAACCAATGCACACACATACATATAAGCCCCTCTCGCCTGTCATTCAGTGCGAAGTCTTGATTTCTGCTTGTGACCCGACTTTGAGTGAGTGCTGTGATTTACACCCAGTTGCTGTTAAACTGACACCTGTTTGTCTACTTGTATTATTCTCAATAAAACCGCTGCAAATGGATCCCACTTCGTCTGACCCATCATTACAACATTTGAAATGTTGCTGCCGCCTTCCCCCACCTCAAACCTGAAAGTTGTAGAGAGAACACCTTGATGCCTTTATAGGTCTTTATAAGTCTCAACAGCAAAAGATCATAGCCGCATTTACACCTCGGGACAGTGCAAGTTCAGCGGAAAGAAGAATGTCAAATCAGAGTCACGCAGATAAAGCACACCATCACACCATCATGAAATTATTAAAATGGTGAAATCTGAAGCAAACAATCAACTCATTACTGTACAGGATTAGCTACATTAATTGAATATATGCATAAGTCAATGTATTTTCATTGATTCATTATATTTTATTCAACCGACAGCAACAAAATTTCTCCGGTAATAACGCTGTAAAACGTATTTTATAACATCCTATTTCTGTTGACGCCATCAAACATTCAGTCCAAATGCTCCAGAGAGTTCTAAAAGATATATTTTTCCCTAGGCTATATGAAACTTAATAGATAAGTCTCTTTTATTCAAGAAAATTATTTAAGGGTGGTGCATATTATTCGGTTATCTTAAGTAAAGAAAACCTTTACGTGTTTCAGAGCAAATAAATTAATAAAATATATGTTGCGCTCCCACCACAGCAATTCGCATCAGCTTTAAGAAACGAAAATCATCATTTGATTAAAGTAGCAGTGTTAAATATTTCTGAATGGCATATCTCCACTATCTCATTCTACCCAAAGCAAAAGTTACGATGTAAAATAATAAATACCCTTCTAATCAAGCTTCATTTAAAGTTGTATTTTTACAAAACAGATAACAGGATAATGTTGGATAATGACTGTAGGGGAAAAGTGTATATCTTAATCTATTTTTTCAAGATTCATTACTTAAGCTTGAAGTGCCCTGCATTCTCAATCGACACTCCATTGATGTTTCTCTGGACATCAGGTGCTGTCATTAACCGATTATCAAGTTCAATTTCAAACTGAACCGATAACTGTTTTTGATTCATTCAAGTATAGCCCAGACTATTTTTCCTTTTCAAAAGCAGTAGCAGTATAGCCTAAACAGAACATTGTAGTTTTACAAATGTACAGATAAGCGTTTTTATACATGTACAGCACAAAGGCCTACAACAATATTTACTTAAACCCCCTTTTTTTTGGCAGATTGTCAAATATTTGTAACCTAGCCTATAATAAATAATAATTATTAATAAAGCAAGTTATACTGCAATCAGGTGATGTGGTCCATCAACTCAATAGGCTTAATATTATTTTGTAGTGTGCTGTGCCGCGGTTTTCATATCTTGCAGTGTGTGCACATTTAAGATTTGAGGTAATAACATCTCCATGATGGTCAAAGAAATCGAACATTCTTTTCATCCCAAAGCAACTTAATCGGGCACTCTAGAGGCTAAAGAACTTAATTCTTATATTTGCTTAATTTTTGCAGCCTAGGGCTACACTCCTCACCATGTATTGTATCTTTTCTAAAACAAAGAGTAGTGTAAAAGGATGTTTATTACTAATAAAACTAAAACAAACAAATACAATTATATTTTAATTGAACACATCACATCGCATAATGAACAGTCTGTTTGTCAATTGCAGAGTGAAATGAGCTTAAGTTGTGGACATTTTCAATATAGATAACACATTACTTCATTTGCTTCAACAGTTGTAGAATCCCTCCCTCATCCCTTAAATTTGAAATACAAAAGCACAAGATAACACCACATTTTTGTTCAAAGCCAAAGTGGACATCCAGTAAAATAATCTATGTGGCATTTTGAGCTGAATCTTAAAATACATATTCTGAGCAGACCAGAGACTATTAATTGTGAAAAGTGACAATACAGTAAGTCCCATTTAGAGAAACCTATTTCACTTGTCAGATATATTGGTCTAAGCTTTCAACAGCATCTTGTTTTGAGTATGTTCTCCACTCAACTGGTATCTGACCCCACCCCTCAAACGTTTTATCATAGTATTTTTCCAGATCTTTCTGGAATCTGCACACAAACCACTTCCAGTAGGGCAGTTCAGAGAGATCAGGAGTGATGCTCCAGTCTGCATAAACTCCTCCTGCTGTTCTGTAATCTCTCCAGGGGAACCTATCATCTGAGTGATTGGGACGAAAATATCGATCACTTGCCACCGCTGATGTGCAGATGCTAATTGACAAGTTTGTTGTTTTACTGTAATGCCATCCATTCAGTCCAGTATTACGATGGAAAGCAACACTGTGATCTCCCGGATGGTCCTCCAAGGTGTTTGCGCAAATGGCTTTACAGAATGGACACTGAACCCAACAGCACTGACAGAAGTGATCAATCAGAAGCTCATCTGGCCTGAACTTATAGTCCAGCTTTACTGGAAATGTGTCTGTGTTGAATCTCCTGCTGATGTCTGACATTACAGCAGGAAGCTCTTGTCTGATCACATCTTCTAGGAGTCTGAAATCATCAACATCATCATGTTTGACTCCACTGAGGTCTTTTTCAGAGAAGATCAGCTGATCTGAGAGCTGCTGTGTGAAACTCTTCAACCACAAACCAACATCTCCACTGTTGACTTGAACATGTTCAGTAGATTGATGTGCTGCGTTCATGATCTTCTGCTGCAGGAGTTTAATGTTCTCCTTCATCTTGGGTAAAACACTGATGCTGAACTTATCTCTGATGTAGCGACTGACTTCATCTCTGATGAAACTCTTGAAGTGATCTTTGGGTTTATGAATGTAGGTCCTGTATTTTTTAAAGTCCTCCTCTTCTGCCAGTGTCTTCAGGATGTGTTTCTCCAGATTTGATCTGTTTCCATTCAGTGATTCACAGTTTGATCTCATTTCATCTGCTAAATCTCTGGCAATTTTCTTGTAGATGCTCTGCTCAAGGGGCTTCTTCAGTTTCTGACAGATGATCTCAGCAAAAATAGCAGCTGATGTTGCTCCATGACAGTATTTCTGGAAAATACTGTAGTACTCTTCTCTCTTCCTCTTGACATATATTTCAGGATCATTGGCTTCTTTAAACATTCTATGTTGGTCAATGATTTTATCGTGTGCTCTTTTACAGATGGAATAAACCAAGTCAACAAAGAATTCATTTTTAAACTCATATTTCAATGATGCTTCCTGATATTTTGTTATTCTTGTCTTAATGTAACCTATGAGTTGTTGAATGTAGCTGATGTTGTATCCCATTTTTGAAATGTTAAATAAGTCAATCATTTTCTCTGTTTCCAGAACAACATTATTCATTAATGACAGAATCTGGGCTTCATCAACAGGTGACAGAATTGGAGAATATCCAATTTTCTCTTTAAATGTTTGGTAAGCCTTTTTAACCCTATTTTTTGTGGATTTTCTGGAAACAACATATTCTGAATAATGTGAAATGGCAAAAATGTCTATGTTCTTGTTCCAGTGGTCTACAGGAATACTTTCATAAATGTCATTGAGGATCTTTCTTACATCTTTCATTATGTCTATGTCTTTGAGTGGAGGAGTGGCTGTGATGATCCTGTTCAAACTTTGTTCCCAAAACAAATCAAACTCACTGCTCAGTGTCTTATCATCATTTGCTTTTTCTTTAAGTTTTAAAGCCAGTTCTTTGCTCTTTTCATAGAGAGTGTTTTCATGATGTGTCCTCTGAGCATCAATCTTTTTCCTCATGTCTCTTTGCTGAAGAATGCAATTTACCTTCCTCTTTGTTTCTTTCACAATGTTCTCCTGAAGCTCTTTGATTTTGATTTCAAATGATGCTTTCCACTGAATCAGTATATTTGCATCACTGACTTTGTCAAAGAACTCAGACATGGATTTTTCTACCTCTTCTCTTGTCTTCTTCAGTTCTCGGTGTAGACCAGTTTCCTCAACCTCATGAATTGCTTCATTTTCTAATTTGTTGAGTAGTTTGTTCTCAATTTCCAGCATGGCACTTCTGAGACTCCAGGACCACTTGCTGTATTCAGTTTCCAGTTTCCTGTAGGCTGAAATCTCCAGAGAATTTCTGAAGCTGAAGACAAATCCTTCATTCAATAAAGCCTCCCAGAGATCTTTAATACGAACTGTTAGGTTAGTGAGCAACATTCCATCTGATTTTGAGGCACAAGTTATAATAGTTTCCTTTAGTTCTTGAATATTATCACAGTAATCTGGGTTTGGGGGAGCCATTGGCGGACTGCCCTCCCAGAGCTGAGCAAAATACTTCACATCATTCTCAACATCAAATCTAATGACGTCACTGAAACATTCTGCATCACAGACTTCCTCTTTTGCACCATGTTTTGTCATCTCATCCAGTTTTTCTTGCAGTCGTATCCTTCCCTCCATGTTTTTTTCTACAGCTGTGATGTCTGATACGTTCTGATGCACAAACACACAACTAGGATTTAGTCTGACCTTCTTCATTCTCAAGAAGGCCTGAACCACAATTTGAAGAATGTCCTGCATCTCAGATGAGTTTTCTCCAAAGATGTTGATCAGTGTCAGATTTGCAAGACCAACAACAAATGTGGCCAATTCATTGTCATGATGTCTTGTTGATCTTCCAGCCAGTTCTGGAGCATGAAGACCCTCAGTATCAACAACCAGAATATAGTCAAAGTTCATCTGTGTTTTCATCTCCTCAGACACTTTGACCAGCTGCATGAAAGCTCCTCTGGTGCACCTGCCAGCACTGACGGCAAACTGGAGTCCAAACATGGCGTTCAGCATGGTGGATTTCCCAGAGCTCTGAATCCCTAAAACTGACAGCACAAAGACTCTGGTCTGGTCTCCCAGTTTCTGGATGAGTTGATCAAGAACAGCAGAGATCCAGACCAGAGGAACATGAGCAGCATCTCCATCCATCAGCTCCAGTGGAAACCCAGAGATCATCATATCTGCTGCGAGACTCGGGAGAGAAGAGAAGTGAACCGGCAGGTCTTTCTTGTTCTCCTTCACAGATGAACATGATTCATAGATCTGGCCAATCTCTCTTGTGATGTGCTCCAGACCAAAGGCGGCAGCTTGAAGATCTGCAGAAATTGTCTGAAGTTCAGTTTCTTCAGCTTTGAGTTGTTCAGAGTTATTATTGTTCTCTTTCAATTTTAAGACCGTTGACCATTTTTTATTATAATTGCAATGTAGAGCATAAAGACCTTCTGCTGTATGTTCATCCAGGTAGATTCCAAGCCATTTAAGAAAAAAAACTTTCTGTTGTTCATTAGCTGAGTTCATTTCTGCAATAAAAAACTTCATAGATTCACTTATTTTGAATTCATGCTGCTGTTCACGGACTTTCAGCATTTCTGCTTTTTTTTTACTTATTTCCATCTCTATGTCTTCTCCTCGAGGTCGATGCATTTCTTTGTTCTTCTGACTCCACTGATGCCACAGTTTCCCCTGAAGAGGCAGAAATGATTCTTTGATTTCTGTCAGTTTTTTCTTCTCCAGTAAACTGATCATCTGCTGTGCTGCTGCTCTTCCTCTTCTGCAGTCTTCATCATCTTCCTCATCTACTCTGATGTCTGAATGTTTGGACACATCTTCAAGTCTGAAAGTGGAAGATGATTCTGAGAGACAATCATTTATAGCTCCTCTGAGTTCTTCAGATACTTCTGACTGATTTCTGTCTTTAAGACCAATTTTACATTTTCCTTTGCTTTTTTTACTTGCAAATTTATGTTCAGTAAAAAGACAAATCAGTGGCTTTTCTTCACTGAACATGTTTTGTATTCTTACTGCAATTCTGTCATTCTTGTTCAGTCCTGGCAGAAGAACCACATTGACTGAGGCCATCTCAGTGAGGATTTTCCACTGTTTCTCATGGTCTCCTGCATCTCCATGTAGATTACAGAAGGCCACACAGTCAGTGAATTTATCTGTGTTTTTCCCAGAAGGGCAGAACCAGGCAATCTCCACCACTCCATCCATCAGGACTCTAGATCTGCTGCTGCCTGGGCAGTTCCTGTGGAAGAACGTGTTGTGTTTGTCATTGATCAGACTGTTCATCAGCTGAGACTTGGATGAAGACACAGAGCCAAACCTGAAGAAAAACACCATTGGAGTTTGTGCCTTGTAGATCGGCTGGGTTTGACTGATGGTTTCATTGTTTGTGTTTCTCATCTTCCAGCTCTTGTTGATTTGTCTGAATGTCCAGAGAGGAAACTCAATCTGTTGTGTGACCAGATCAGGAACAAGCAGAGGCAGAGCGAACTGACACTGGGACAGTTTAGTGACCATCAGCTGCTTCAGGAAACCATCAGCACAATGAAACACAGCCATCTGAATATCCATCGGGTGAATTTGCTTAGATTCGCTTGTACTATTGTCTGAAATAGATATGTCTTTAAGAACATCATCATCAAAAAAATCACTCTCATCCTCAGGCGATTCACAGTTGTCTTCTGTTTGAGCTTGTTCATCGTTTTCCTTTGTTTTTATGTATCTTGCTCTGTAGTTCATCGTCAGTACTTTTTGTAGGAAAGACTGAATCAGCTCCTCTTCAGAATAAGACTCATTAGATTGTATTGGATGTTTCTTTATCTGAAGAACATCTGCAGCTCTCAGGTTATTGAGGTGCTTAAGTTCAATATGGAGTTTATGAAATAGATCATTCATTTTTTCGATTTTCTTTTTGTTGGTGTGAATCTAGATCAATCATCTGTAGATTCCATGTCCTTGTATGAGTTCCCTGATAAATAAAACATAAATCAATATAAATATATTATTTTAACAAACACAATTTATGCCATGATTTTAGTTTGACCTGATACAGCATCATTAAAAACAATGTAAATAAAACTTTTTGCACCTTTCATGTGGGTTATTCTCACAAAATCATTAAAGCAACACAGCACTTATGATTTGAAATATAAAAGTTAGTAATTTAGTAGTATGAAAAAAAACATAAGATTAAAGACAACACAGTTCTCTACGAAGCACAATGTGTAATTTTAAATAGAATTTATTTATTTTTAATCATTTTACTGCATTTTCTACTGAAATTCTCGATACCGAAACTTGTCCGTGTATGCCTGAATGTGTTATGTTGTAATTTAAACAAATTAGCATGAAAATTATTTTAGAATAAAAACACATTGTTCTTATAGATTATTTTACATGGCAACAAATAAATAAGAGAATATTCATATTTATTGATAATGAGAAAAAGCTGAAAAATATCTGTACGTGACGAATGTTCTCATCCTCCGCAACCATTTTAAAGTATTGTTTAAACACACATAAAGAGAGGCTGGAAAAATAAAGAAAACTGAAGAGCTGAATAAAAAGCAACAGGACGAGATGAAAAGCAATATGATAAAAGAAAGAAACAGCTAAACAGAATCATTGAAATGGTCTAAAATGCACTGGCATTGTTGGCATTTGGTAGGGGAGATTGGGGTAAAGTGAGACACTTTCTACATTTGCTCCCCCCTAAGCGAGCTTAAATTGTATATCAGTAAAATGTAAATATTTCTCGTCAATTCAGAATGTTTTCTAGCAATGGGATTTATCAGACTGTATTTAGGATAAAGGAAAGTGAAAATGTGATTGTTTTAAAAAAGTTGTCTTGTGTCTCACTTTACCCCAGCTTCGGGGTAAACTGAGACGGACCAGAAAAATCAAAGGGGTAAAGTGAACCAGCCGGGGGTAAACTGATCCACTTACTTTTTCCACATTAAAACTACCATAACAACGCATGTTGTAAGAGTCTGAATCCAGACAGCTAGCTTGACAACCACCCATTTTAGAACTAATGTCTGACTAGTCAATTATTGATTTGGGATTGGTCAATTAAGCACATTTGTTTTTCTAAACACTTAAAAGTAACTCTGAACAAAATCAAATATAACAATCTAATTAAAGCTATTTGAATTGACATTCTAATGACAGATAGGACCAGTTAGATTTGAATACAATCTAGGGGTCAGAACACAGGGCCCTTAGAGCCAGCTATAGTATATGGGGGTCAGAGAAAAGGACAACCTAAGATGTTTTGACATGCCTTGACATTTGTGCTTATTTCAGCTACTTATTACATAGTATTGGCCAACATGTATTTTATTTGTTTTCAGCACAAACGTTGCTACTAAAATCTGTGAGAAATATTGATGTACATGCTTGCGTTTCTTAGAAAGAAAAAAAATGTATGTGTGGTTAGTAGGTTTTGGAGAAAAAAAATGTCGCTGAAATAACAATTTGTTAAGTTTGTTTTGGCTCATCTCAGCTCTATGCGTGAATGACATTGGTCATGAATAACTCACACCTTGAGAAACAAAAGACACTCCCCCACTCATAAATCAAGGGCATTGTAAAGCAATGTACAGCTAGCTCAAACAAAATGCTTGTTGTATTACTTGCTGTATGACCATGTAAACAGTCTGGGTAAACAATATACAGTGCTCAGCATATATAAGTACACACTTCACAAATCTATCTTAAATTCATATTTTTATTAGGTAGCTGTACAATATTATATTTGTGCGTATACATTAGATTAGTCAGTACTGAAGCCAAATCTGGAGCTTATCTAACAAAATAACTTACGATAATGGTCCTAAAACTAGTACAGCCAAATTTAAATGTTATAAAAAAATATTAAATACACATTTAAAAAAAGAGGAAAAATCAAGAGAAGCAAAAAAACTGAAAAATTAAGTTGAAATTTTGTAGGTTGCAATTTTTTAGCAATATTTAACTTGAATTTAATTGTATTTCAATTATATATCTTTCAATTTGTGTATCTTTTAATTTATGAATTTGTTGGGTGACTAAAATATTATTTTAATAAATATATCAGTTTAATAAATCTGTTTTGTTTAAATGCACTAAAATACATTGCCTATATTCACTAAGAAATGGATAGAAATATTCATTTTCAAAATGAGCTGTACTCGATTATGCTGAGCAATGTATGTGCACTTATTCAGCATGCACAACAAATATAAACACTCTCAGACCCCAGAGGTTTAACAAAGCCTGCTCTTTACCAAGCCAAAAAGCTAAATACAACAATAATTATAAAATCTTAATTTACTTTGGCGTATTCCCTGCTGTATCAGGGGTCACCACAGTGACCACATCAATCACTCTGAAATATGTATTAATAATAATAATAATAATACACAAACTGAATGCTCCTTATGCAGAGATCGAAAAAATATAAACATATGACATATAACTAGACATAATATGAAAAAAATAATATGAAAGAAAAATTGACAGTTTTGTTATAGTATGCACAAGAGTCAAATTTAATTTTGCATCTTTAACTATAAGCAGGCTGAATGTACCTCGGTAATGTTCAAATACCCATGGATGTAAAAAAACTATTATTCATTAATAATTTATTTATATGTGAGCTCTACATAAAAAAGTATAGCCTACTTAAAACATGGTTCTGACAGCTTCAGTAGACAAAACGGTACATGGAACAAGGGTGTGTGGCCAAGAGCAGTTGGAATGGAGTGAAGCTGGTCAGGTGAGTGATAATGAGCATCACCCATTTGCTCACCAGTCTCGAGTCTCAAGGAGGAGTGAAAGCATTAAAGGAGAAGTGACAACAGAAGAAGACAATACAGGACCAGGCCTGGGGCCCGTTTCAGAAAGGAGGTTAAGTGAAAACTCAGAGTATGTTAACCCTGAAATGAGAGAAACTCTGAGTTTTCCGTTTCAAAATGGCAGGTTTGTTAAACTGGAGACAGCAGGGTAAGTCAAGCCTGTTTCTGAAACAGAGGTAACTTTAACTCAGAGTCAGTTACTGTGGTCACTTACTCTGTGAACCTAACCTGGTCAGGAGCAGGATTTATTCTCTAAACTCAGAGTTTCTGTTGGTCTCCTCCCCTTTTTTAAAGTGGTATTTCTTGTCTTAACCTTACGATTCCACCCACCTAATTTAATGCTCATTTTGGAGATGCGCATGGAAATGTCATGATGCACATAACTTTTGAAAATACTCATGAAAAACATATGCACTTAACTGAGTAGGATAAACTACTTATTCGATAAGAAAAGATGTGCATAAACTGCGATGGAAACACTTTTACTGAACAAATTCCAGAATGTATTTAAAAAAGAGATCGTCTTAAGATTGTGATAAGAGATCATGTAATGATGAAAATGTGTGTGAATGGACAAACCAGCAGGCTGAGCACACTGTAAAACATCTGAAATGTTGATTTGGTCATTCTAAAATGCCTGAACCGTTTGAGTATTCATGTTATTATATTATTAATGACCTCCAGAGTGTCTGGAGCGGGTCAAGAGCATCTGTTCTCCACGTCTCAAACGCCACTGCGTGTTCATTGTGTGTCAGCATTGTCTTCTGAGGCGCAAATACATTTATAAAGTAAAGAAAAGATTGGCGCAGCTTCTTCTACTGCAGTAAATTGTTTTTACTGTTGATATTTGGCGCCTGTTTAATCAGGAAGTGATGATTTTGTTCTCTTTGATTCATTGGATGGAAACGCTGCTTTATTCGCACGTCTTTTATGCGATATTCCAGTTTTGCACATAAATTTAATTAATATATTTGGATGGAAACAGCTATTGCCTACATTTCAGTCACACAAAGAACAAAGTCACGGCCGAGAATGGCTTGTCCTTCTTAAATAAATTATCTTAAATTCACTGTCCTTCAACATGTACTTTAACTAGATTAATGGGATTATTATTTGTTGTAAAAACTATTTTTTAGTGCTGCTTACATTCTAAATGTCATATCAAACTCTACCACTTGATCAATAATAAAGGCAGACACACAAGTCCACTTTTAAATCTATTAAAACTGTGTGTTTAAAAGTGGGAACTTTAAATTAAACATTTCCACTAAACATTGAGTTAAGGTTATCTGCATTATGTCAAATGTGTTGTAGAAACTACGCAGTAGCCTATTTTATGTAATTTAAAGCAATTACATTTTAGATAACTTCAAAATTACAGCCAATTCCCCACTTTTTCCAAGTGAAAATTTAATAAACATTACTCACACATAACATTACTTATTTTATTATACTTAAATATTTAAATTATTTAAATGTAAAATTACACATTAACTTGAGCACCTATTTTTTCATACGCTAACTGTCTCTGTTTCACTGATGCAGTGGTGTTGCTTTTTTAAATATATGGTCATATTTGCTATAACTTTGCATGAGCACATCAAGTTCAGCTGGAGAAAGAAATGCTGATCTCTTTTTTTAAGATGTTGCCATGGTCACTCGTAATGTCTGTGCTCTATTGATAATGCCTTTATATAGTCGCAGTGTGCGCACTTAACTCTGAGTTAGTCTACTCAAAGTTGATTGACTTAACTCAGATCAGCTATTCTGAAACTGAAAACTCAAGAGTTTTTAATCTCTCGGTAAATCAACTCAGAGTTCAAGTTTAAACTCAGAGTTGGTTGAACCTCCTTACTGAAACAGGCCCCATGTTTGCTTTCAGTTCAGACTAAGTTCAGTGGCCAGTTTGTTTTATGTTTATTTATTAGGGGTGTAACGGATTACAACCCACAGTTCAGAACGCACGTGTCCTGCAGATTAATAACTTTTTTGAACTTGTAGGTTAATCCCACATTTATTGCCTCTTGCATCATTCAAATCACATGTATGAAAGCATTTTGGCTTCCCTGTAAAATATAATGTAATGTGTATTTATATAGCGCATTTATTGTGTATGGCCATACACCCAAAATGCTTCACAATCATGAGGAGGGTTCTCGCCACACCACCACCAGTGTGCAGCATCCACTTGGATGATGCAACAGCAGCCACAGGACAATGGCGCCAGTGTGCGTGTGTGTGTGTGGACTACCCTGTTGAAAAACGCTGCAAAAAGTCTTACATGATGGTAATAATTCGATTAAGGTGTTTACATGTCTGAACTGCACTTCAATAATGAGACTAAAATCGGCATACTCTACACGTCTTAATTCGATTTCTCTTTAGTTCGATTAGGACCTTAATCTGATTAAATTAATCAAAAGTAGCTGTTTACATAGTTAACTCTTAATCAGAGTATTGTATTATATCAAATTATTGGTGTCCATGTAAACATAGTCACTGAGTTGGCAGCATCAGCATGCACAGCTATCGCTACTCTCAATCAATTTTGAATAAAAGGGCAGCACGTGCCAAGCTGAGCATCCTTTTCTAGCTGTAAGACTTTCACATGCAACAGCTAAGGGGCAGTCATTGTGGCGAAGGAACATAGTATTTCAATTCCCCCCCTCGGGGAACGAGGGTTACTTTGGTAACCGGAGCGTTCCCCTTCTGGAGGGAAACACCTGATGCCCAAGCGGCGAGACCTGGTGGCAAGAAGAAATATGGACTAGCCCTGGGAAGGGAGAGTACACATATAAAAAAGATGGTTAGCGGTGAGGGAAAACACGGGTCTGCCTGAAAGGGGGGACTGCATCGTGGCTGATAATGCATATGGGATCGCCAGCGGGGATCGCGCATAGCGGGTACCTATATCCAGAACTGACCAGCGGGCATGCCAACAACGTAATGGGCCAACACTTGATTCATCCGCTGAGTCTGCTGGGGGCCTCAGAGGAATCTCTGCAGGGTTTGCCAAGCGGGGAACTAAACTATCAAAGCGAGAGAGCGCACGTATCTCTGTGTTTGAGAGAAAGGCACAGCATTTTACAACACTTAACTGAATTTCTCAATCACGGGGTTTCACAGCACACAAGATTGAAAAATCTCGCAAATGTATTAGGTGTTGGACAGCCCGCAGCTCTATAATGTCTGTTAGAAAGGCGGCGCGTGCTAACGCCCAAAAGGATGGGCGCTCCGAGTGGAGTGTGATGAGGTGATGCTTTCCCAGCGAGCCAAGCTGGGATGATCGTAGCGCCAACCCCATAAAGCGGAGTGGACAGCCTTAGCTCCAGCCAACTGAAGTAAGCTACACACTGATCTGGCATGTTCGGGGTCCTCCTTGTGGAAAAAAACGCACAGCGAATAGACTCCACTTCAGGGCATAGGCATGCCTCATAGAGGGTGTTCTAGCCTGAGTGACGGTGTTAACCACCTAAACAGTAGGTCACCTAAGTCCTTCGCACTCCATCAATGGACCATACATGAGGCATAGAGACAGAGAGCCTGAAGGGGAGGACTTGTACTGCCAAGCTTGATCTTTAAACGCAGACCACAGATGGTGGCGTGGAAGAATGGAGACATGAAGTATGTGTCCTTCAGGTCTATTGCTGCAGACCAATCCCAAGGACGAATGCACCAGGGGATGCGCTTTTGCGCAAGCAGTTTGAACGGCAGCTTGTGAAGACAGCGGTTCAAAATGCGCAGATCTAGAATTGGCCGTAGCCCACCGCTCTTTTGGGTACAATGAAGTACAGGCTGTAAAACTCACTCTTAATCTCGGCTGGAGGGACCGGTTAGATTACATTCTTCGCCAGGAGGACAACAAACTTCTCTCGCAAGACAGGGGTGGGCACAGGGCTGAACCTGGTGAGATACACAACCGTGAACTTGGAAGGCCGTTTCACGAATTGATTCGCGCATCCGAGTCTGATTGTGCGTATGAGCCACCACAAAGGGCTGGCCCAGGCTAACCAGGCAGGCAGAGCCCTCGCTAAAGGCTTCATCGCTACGATTGCTGACGTACCAGCAGTAGGGCAGCCCGGAATGGGAGGGCTGATGTGGGGTGTGCTGGGGTCCCGCAGAAGAGCATAAGGCAAGAGACTCACTCTCACCTCGCACCCAGGCTCCGGAGGAGGGGCTGGAAGTGTAAGATAAGGAAGATCGTTCTCCCACACCTCGCGAGCCACTGGCGAAGTGCACCGATCCTGCTAGCTGGAAGGCATAGCATCCCAGACTGGCAGTGTTCGGGCTGTCACATCTTGGGAAGGGAAAAATGCTCTTTCTTTGAGGTTTGATGGCTGGTTGCCTGCGAGGTGCTCGCGCTGCCACTTGGCCGGAGGCATTCCCAGGGTACAGGCAGTGGACTTGTAATCCGTAGAGCACAATCAGGTACGGTGTGGGGCTCGTATAACAAGCCTGGGTCGGAACCACCCTCGTGCAGCTGGGCCAGAGCCTGCGCATGGAAGCACTGGTAGGTGGCCATAGCGTGTAGAGTGGAATCAGCCTGGCCTGGGGCTGTGTGGGCTCTGGCTCCGCGGGAGGCAGATAACCAACACGCCTTGGACGGGAGACGAGGCTGACTCCACCAGGAAAAGACACCTGGGGAATCAACTCGTACCCCCTGGCTGTTCCACCATCAAGGGTAGTGAGGGCAGAGGCACACGCAGATCGGGGAGAGAAAGGTGCCCTCCAAGACTGCGTGAGCCTACTGTGCACTTCCGGGAAAAAAGGGATGGGAGGCTAGAAGGTCCTGCGGAGCGGGAGACAACTGGGGTGAGTGGCCCTTTTGCAAGAGCGAGCCACGATCTTAACTGCACAACAGACATACCACCGCAGTGATGGCATGCACTGCCCGTGAGCACCACATAACCTTGCTGGACCCCCAGACATGAAATGCAGTGCTCGTGGCCATCATGCGAGGACAGGAAACCACCGCATACACACCGCTCTTTTAGGAAATTCGCAACAGTAGAAACCGCTCTGGAGGACCGGACCCAAAGAACATCAGGCAAGGGAGAAACCCAGCTCGACCGTCTGCCACTATGCAACACAAACTCTGGACCAAGAGAAGCAGCCCGCTTTCTCATTCTCTCTGTAGATACAGCTGTAGGAACCCTCAGACTCTCTCAGAAGCTTCGTGAAAGGATCTGAAGCGAAAAGGATGCTCAGCTTGGCAAATGCTGCGCTTTTATTCCAAATTGATTGTAAGTAGCGACAGCTGTGCACGCTGACGCTGCCAACTCACTGGCATTTCATTGGTCTGTTTAAATACTCTTTCAGATGTTTGGATTCTGACGAAATCCCCATAGTGGAAGTTCTCATATAGCATTAAAGTTCCCCTCCCGAAGGGGAACTTGTCTTCTTGTGTGACGTACAGGTGTCACATTGGTGGACATTATCTGTCACAACAAAGGACATTTCAGCCTTTGAGCATTTAATAGTCTTTAATAATAGCTAACTTGCTTTTAGCAGTTGACAAAAACATTTGCTTAATATTCCATTGTTATGTAGATTAACATACAGTTTTTATAAAAAAAATAATAATTATGAGTCGGCACCAATAGCCTAGTACTTAGTGCATTGGCACATATAGCACTGAGGTGCTCACGCCGACCCAAATTTGATTCCCAGCTTGAGGTCCTTTGCCAATCCTTCCTGTCTCCGCTCACTACTGTCCTATCAATACTTGGTTGGACGGTTCAGTGTTGGACTCAGAAATTGAAATTGCGAATTATAGTTTGATAAGAAGAGACCGAAATCGTAAAGGTGGTGGCGTATGTGTTTATATAAGATCTGATTTGTCTTTTAATGTTAGAAATGATATGAATAATGCATCCATTGAAGCTGTGTGGGTGGATGTTTTATTACCAAAGAGTAAACCTATTTCAATTGGAAACTTGTATCGGCCACCAGATCAAAGTACATTTTATGAATTGTTGGAAGGAATTTTAAATGATTTTGTGAAACCACATGGAACGGAAATTATAATATGTGGAGATTTAAACACTGATATGTTAAATATGGACACTGTGTTATACAAGGCTTTTAAACATTTTTCCGATTTTTTGGGATTGAAGCAAATTATTAAGGTACCAACTAGAATTACTCCCAAGTCGCAGTCGATTATTGATTTGATTCTGACATCTGATTCAGCTAAGATAAGTTGTAGTGGTGTAATTGAGTGTAGTATGAGTGATCATTTTTAGTATATTTATGTAGAAAAGTGCAAAAGGCAAAATTTATGGGCCATAATACTGTTTTAGTGAGGTCAATGAAGAATTACAGTCCTAATTTATTTTGTGATATATTGGATAAAGTTGATTGGTCTAGGGCAGGGGTGGGCAAACTCAGTCCTAGAGGGCCGGTGTCCTGCACAGTTTAGCTCCAACTCTAATCAAACACACCTGCTTATAGATTTCTAGTGATCTTGAAGACACTGATTAGCATGTTCAGGTGTGTTTGATTAGTGTTGAAGCTAAACTGTGCAGGACACCGGCCCTCCAGGACCGAGTTTGCCCACCCCTGGTCTAGGGTATGGGGATCTAAGGATGTGGATGCAGCTTGGGATTGTTTTAAGGATCTGTTCAGTAAGGCTTTGAATAAAATAGCGCCAAATAAAAAAATAAGAGTTAAACAAAGATCAGACCCTTGGATTACAGATGAAATATTACAACTGTTAAAGATACGAGATGATAGTTTTGCAAAGTTTAGGAAGGATAGTGAGTGTAGCAGTTATGAGTTTCATAAAATAAAGAGAAATGAGGTTAGGAACAAAATAAGAGAAGCAAAAAGGGTTTATTTTAAGGATAAAATAAATGAAAATAAATTCGAACCAAAAAAACTTTGGGGTGTATTGAGAAATCTAGGTTATTCAAATGCTAAAAGTAAGAAATCATCTAGAATTAACTTAAAGGTAGAAGACAAATTATTAGTTAATCCAAAGGATATTGCTGAATCTTTTAATCAGTATTTTATATTGTTAGCAAAAAAATTATGTGGTCAGCTTCCAGGGCAACCAGCTATTTACAATGAAGATAGAGTGATTTCTTTTTATAGACAATGGGATATTTATCCGGATTCTTTTAGTTTGAGACAGGTTACAGAAAGTGAAGTTTTAAAAATTAATAGTGAGTTAAAACTAAATAAGGCTCCTGGAATTGATAATATTCCTGCAAGATTTTTTAAAGACTCTGTTAAAGTGATTGCCCCCTTGGTATCACATATTTTAAATTTATCTATTGAACAAGGGAAAATACCATGTGATTTTAAAAGTTATACCATTATATAAAAAAGGATGCAAGTTAGATATGATTAATTACAGACCTGTTTCAATCTTGAGAGGGGGGGGGGGGTGTCTAAAATTCTGGAAAAAATTGTACATGAACAGATAGTCAGCTATATTAGTAAAAAACATATTTTGTATGAGTTACAGTCAGGCTTTAGAGCATTACATTCCACCGAGACATGCATATTACATATGACTGATAAAATACGGAGAGCTGTAGATGGCGGCAAATATTGTGGAATGGTGCTGCTTGACCTTCAGAAGGCTTTTGACACTGTAGACCATCAAATTTTATTATATAAATTAAAGGCAATTGGGTTTGATAAAGCGTCTCTAAAGTGGATTCAGTCCTATCTGCATGATAGGAGCCAGAGAGTTGACATAAAGGGTATATTATCTACTCCCTTATCAATCAATTGTGGAGTTCCTCAAGGAAGTATTTTAGGTCCTTTATTTTTTCTTTTATATATTAATGATTTAAAAATAGCATGTTCAGAGGAGCTCTATCTCTATGCTGATGATGCCGCAATTTTAGTATCTCATCAAGACAAAAGGGCCCTGGAAGAAATCATGAGTTCCCAGTTAAAAGGTGTGTATAACTGGTTTTTAGACAATAAACTTTCTTTACACATCGGTAAGACAGAAGCTATTTTATTTGCTTCAAGAGTGAAATTAAAGCAAGATGATAGTTTTGTAGTTAGGATTAATGAATTGAAAATAGAGTGGAAAAATGTTGTAAATTATTTGGGATGTTTAATAGATAATAAATTATCAGGTGATGCTATGGCAAGAAAGGTTTTTACGAAGATATGTGGAAAAATTAGGTTTTTAGCAAGGCAAGCTGATCTGTTGGATGTTCATTCTTTAAAATTGATGTCAGGAGCTTTAATTCAACCCCATTTTGATTATGCTACCTTTTTTTGGTATAGTAGCTGCTCACAGATTATGAAGGAAAAATTGCAAAAGGTACAAAATAAATTAGTACGAATCATTTTACAAACTCATCCTGGAGCACATTTGCACAAGGAGTCTTTTAAAAAATTAGGCATGTTAACTGTTAGTAAGAGAGTATGCTTTTTAAAACTGGGAATGGTACGTAAAATGTTTAATAATGTGGTTCCTAGTTATTTGGTGAACTATTTTCAAATGGTGAGGCAACAGCATTTATATAGTACTAGGAGTTGGGATTTTAATATTTGTTTATTTAAATTTAGAAGTCCAGTGGGGGAAAATATGTTTTTATATACAAGTGCAATCATGTGGAACAAATTACCAAAATCGATCAAGGAAATAAAAGATTTAAGGAGGTTCAAAAAAGTA
Source organism: Danio aesculapii (assembly GCF_903798145.1). NCBI lineage: Eukaryota > Metazoa > Chordata > Actinopteri > Cypriniformes > Danionidae > Danio > Danio aesculapii. Next base: position 5,832,151 of record NC_079437.1, on the reverse strand, counting down.
ATCAACAGATGGTTGTATGATGAGGATAATTAGTTTGCATGGTGGACGAGGATGTTTTTATTTTATATGTTACTGGATTGTGTATAGGGTTGTGGCTGGAAGGCCACTTGCTGCGTGGGACGTATGTTGGATAAGTTGATGGTTCTTTCCGCTGTGGCGATCCCTGATTGATAGAGGGACTAAGCCAAAAAGAAAAATGAATGAATGAAGGACTGTATTTGTGAATTATTTTGGTCCCGTTTTAAAAATGTATGAGGTACTGTCTGTTTTATGCATCATCTGTATTTTGAAGCCATACTTTGTTTTATTTAACAACGGGGACCACAATGGAAACAAGCCCAGGGCTTTATTGTGCTTTTATCCTCGACAGTTTTTATTTCAAAATGTATGGGATACTTGTACAGCTTGTCTAAAATCTGTCAAATAAAATTCAATTCAATTCAATAAAGGTGAAATGCTCAAAAAAATGTGTTCTAACTTTTTTTTAATGATAACTACATGCAATACAATTTACGTTTATGTCTTAGGCTTCACAGGTAGCTTCAGTAACAGGATTTTCTTTAAATATAAAAATGTAAATGTAAATAAACATTTACTTGATATTTAACACAGACATACAAAGGATTTACTGAGTTCATGATACAGATTTGTCCCCAAATTATGCTTACTCAAGTACACACACAATACAATACTGATGCTTTATTAAAGTAAAATGAGTAAAATGTCAAACCTGAGTATGAAAGTCTTCTCTGTGTCTTTGATCAGTTCAGTAATAAAATGTAAATGTCAGTTCTCAGTCAAATCTGTCTATTTATAGGGCAATAGAAATGTTCTGCCTTCCCCAAAATCACCTGACATGGCAGTAGAAAGTGAAACTGTTTTGTAGTGATGCCTATCTTCTGAGTCATTTTAGGTGGTTTCTGAGTTTTATGGTATTTATCGGAAATCAGTTGCCTTTTACAGCTTTTCAGTTCAGCATGTCCTTGAACATTTGGACATTAATAAGCTTTCATGTGAGGTTAAAAATCAAGCACAAAGAAGTTGCAACTTGCAAGAACATTCAGAGCATTTTATAAATTACATTTTATAAGTAAAGCTAATAAATATACAGCTACTTGTGTAAGGGTCCATCTATTTTTCCTATGACGGAACTAACAGCATGGGTGAAGGTTAAAAGCCTTTTAGCACATGTGAAAAGAAATATTTTTATTCGTTAAAATTTGTTTTAATTTGTTTCCAATTTTAATCCGACTCCAATTTATAATCATTTAAATTTAGATTCATCCAATTCAAGCTGATTACTTCATAGTTCATGATTAGGTCTAATTTAGATTGATTAACCTAATAAATCCTTATTCTCAGTTAATGGTTCATCGTTTACCCGAAGTTGCTTTGAGTCAGTATGCTGGCCAGTTCCATCTGCTCACGGACACATCCTCGCCAGTTCTGATTCTTAGATAGAGGATGCAACTGAAAACAAATTTCCTTTAAGTAATATTAGGCCATCCCCATGCTTGCACATACTTAAAGAAAGTTTGATTTAGCTTAGTCAGAGAATATAACTGGAAGCTAATTTCCTTAAAGTAACAATAGGCCGCCCCATGCTTGCACATACTTAAAGAAAGTTTGATTCAGCCCCTAGATTATATTATACTAAGTCAGTGATTGTCAGAAATCACCAGGTCTCTAATGCTGTGCCCATGCTCCATCCATTGAGCCTGAATGTATGACTAATCCTGTCGTAGGCTGCGGAAACATCAGCCTAAACAATCTACTAGATTTAAAAGATTTCAGGAGATATTAGAGTTAAACAAGAATTTTACATTTATTTGTCAGGCAAAGATTTTCCATTCCAATTCACATAACTAAACAAAATAAGCCAATCAAGATTGTACAACATACATTACTCAAAGATACATTTAGGAGTTAGAGATTAATACCTGACCATGTAGAAATTAGGGTTGGGTATCGTTTGGGTTTTTTCGATACCGGTGCAAAATCAATACTTTTAAAGCGATACCGGTGCCAAAACGATGCCTGAACCGATACTTTTTAGCCAACAATGATGGTGGATGACTCTAGAAAAATCTTTTATTTGACAAAATCTTTTAAAAAAATCATTTTATTAGAACAATATAATTAAAGTTTAAAGTAAACATCAACTCATATTTTATATATTTGAATTACATTAATATATTCCCTTTGATCATTTGTTGGTTAGCATGAATTTAAGATTTGTATTATGAAATTACATTAGCTTACTACTAACCTGTGGAAAGGCTGTCATCAAAATACTGAACTCCTTTTTAGTTCAGGGGCCACTTTTGGAGAGCACATTTTACCATATCTCACAAAATACTTAAATTATTCGAAGTCATTTTTTCGTGCATCACTCTGCAGTCTTCATAAACAAGATAATTAAATAACTTAAACTCAAAATAATCTTCCTTGTTATTTTATTTGACAAGTAACTTTGTACTGGTGTAGGATAACACATTTCTAACATTCAGGTACATCAAGGCACATTGTTGCACCTGTAAACTTTAACAGACAGGCCTAGAAGTCAATTTATTTTTCCCTCCTATTCATTTCAAATAATGTTTCTGAACATTTTCACAGTGTTTTCTAAAAAAATAATTATTCTGGAGTCATAAGTGCTATTTCTTATTATTTATTTTGTGAATAAAAGCAGTTTTTAATTTAAATAAAAATAAGGTCAGTATTATTAGCCTCCTTTATATTTACTGTATATTTTTGATATACACAACAAATCAGTTAGAAAATAATTTGACTAATTATTTCAACTTTCATAGTTAACTGATTAAGTCTTTAAATTACACTTTAATCTGAAGAAAAGACTATAAAACACTTAAAGGGACTTTGTCTGAATACAACTGTTATGCAAAATCACTAGTAAAATGTTATGCACTGTCAGCATGGGGAAGATAAAAAAGTAGATATTAGAAATGAGTTAAACTATTATGTTTAAAAATGTGTTGTAAATGCATCCTCTTGAAGACGGAAATCAAAAATGAATGAAAGCAAAACTAAACGAGTTGAATATGACTTACATGAGCGTGACTGAAAACTACATTTGATCAATGTGTTACATCTGTTCTTTGGTACTTGCTGACTGTTTGTAAATTCAATGCTGCATTTTCTAACGTAAAGCTCTGTACACTAGATTTCTGATTAATAATGGACTCTGCAAAGCCGAGGACTTCCTATATTAAAAGTGTTAAAATCGCTATTACCTGTGTCAATTTGGGCGTCAACCTCTGACGAATGCAGGGAACTAGGCTAATGCGCGCAGCACCGTCACTGACAGAGAGAGCCCGCAGAGAGAGGCCACAGTCATATCTCCGCAGTCTGCCACCGATGGCTGATCTCGCTTCTCCGTGGCACTTTTTGACACAAAAATATGCGTCCAAATTTAGGGGGGCCAAGCTTGTTGACATGGGGACTGATTGAAGAGTGCTCTTTTATTGGAATTTGATACCGTAGGTTAAATGGAAAGAAATAACCTCCGCATTTCGCGATGCAGGTGTCTGTGGTCCTTAGGTAATCAAAAATCACTGTTTACATGGTAGTCTAGACTCTAAATCGGAGTATTGTCTAAATAATATTAAAATCGGAGCATTAGTGTCCATGTACGTACTCATTGAAAGTGCCAGATGATGTCAGAGACATTCCTCCGCCTTTGAGCCCTCAAATGTGTCATTAAGTTTGACATTTTTTCCTCTTACACGCAAGTTTTGTAAAGCATCTGCTTTACACGTCGCTGTGTCAGAATCCTTCTTGTAAAATACACTTTAGAATGCTTAGTTTAAGCAAATTTGATGAACGTGATCATGTGTGCCGATCTGAAGAGTCTCTCTCGCTCAGCGATTGCGGTCCGTTCCTAAAGCAACAAGAACAAACGCCTGACATCGCCTGTTCGTGTTCCTAAAAGTTGGTTAGAAATAAAGATTTAGAGATGGTGTGACAACGCATACTTATTTGTGCCTTTGATGCACCCCTTAATGCTTCTTACGTCCTTGTCGCAGCACCAGTGGCACTGAAATGAGGCACCGAAATTCATATGCTGATTTGATCCGGTACATACCGGTTACTAAGGTACCGGTGCTATAATGGCACCGGGTTTCCGTACCCAACCCTAGTAGAAATACATTGCAGCATACAGTATAAGTCTTGAAGCAGAGCTCAGACACTCATACACTGCAACGGGGTATCCTGGCTACAGGATCCCACAGACACTTTTGTACCCTTTCCTTAAATACTCAAATCACAACAAATCATCATAAATTCAAGACAATAAAAGCTTCACCAAGACCCTTGCCTGGTCATGAGTTGATGTGAAGACCCTTTACCCTGGAGTGGAGCCTCTGGCAAAGATCTTATCAAAGCCGAAACCCAGATGAACATATACAAGTGAACTATTACATTGAAATTAAGACCATTTTACCAATCACACAGAGACATTTAAAATGACACCAAGCATGAGTATAGAGCCACAAAATACACCATATTAAAAACTTTCACATTCTGTGTGGAATGTGAGTGAGCTGCTGTTGTGGAGAAGGTAGTCGAGGGCATAGAGGGGGGCTCAGAATGGGTGACTGGGAAAGTTGGACAACTGGTTTCCTAGCTGCCTGACCATTCTTGTGGTTGTGTGTCGTGGAATTCTGTAACAGTTCTCAGGGTCTGATATTATGGAGAGACATAGCCATCCTTACACTTGTAAATGTTAAGCTTATTATAATGCGTAATTTTTAAGCTTATTAATGCATAATTCATGTTATACCTTTCACATACCATGAAAGCATATAAATGTTCAAAGACATGGTGGAGAAGAACAGTTGTTGTAAACAGCACACTGTTTTACTCTATAAAAAAATCTGTATTGTATTGTCTGTGTCCTTGAGTAAAAGGAAAAGTACTCTATATAGGGACAGGCAAAAAAATAAAGTCTTGTAAATGTCAGTTTGTCAAACCTGTCTATTTATAAAGAAATGGAATTTTTCTGCCTTTCTAGAAATCACCTGACAGGAGTTGAAAGTGAAAGCATCTTCTGAGTTAGTTTAAAGTCCCCATCAACTGGAAGCTGCGACTGTTTTTTTCTTTTAGTATTATGACGCAATTCATAGAAAAACAGAATATTAAATGAGAAAACAGTGGGCGTGGCTTGTTTTTTTCTGCTCTGAGCTGATTGGATGTAGTACAGTAGGCATTTTATTTAGAAATATGAGGAAAAGGGTTTGGGAGAGTTATTACAACCTAATAGACTCCTTCTGCTCATGATTACGGTTTGTTGACAAAACTGACAGCTGGAGGGGCGTGGTTAAGTATGTTAGCCATGCCCGTTTCCTAAGATATATGAACAGCTTCCTTTTGACCTATAAGACAGTAAAGAAACACTGACTCCGTTTACATGGACACCAATAATAATTTTAATGCGATTAAGACAATAGTCTGACAATACTCTGATTAAGAGTTAACCATGTAAACAGTGATTTTTTTTTTATTAATTTAATCAGATTAAGGTCCTAATCGAACTAAAGAGAAATCGAATTAAGACGTGTAGAGTTTGCCGATTTTAGTCGCATTATTGAAGTGCATTACAGACATGTAAACACCTTAATCAAATTATTACCGTCATGTAGGACTTTTGGCAGCGTTTTGCGACAGGATAATCCACACACACCCCTCATCAATTTCCTTTGTTTCCACTGCCTTTGTTAACCAAGAATTTACACTTAACAAAAAATCTTGAATTGCATGAATCTTTGTTTTGTACCACTGTGGGGAAGTGAGACTTCTCCCCTCTGTCTCTGACGGCCGCACCCACACATACACACACACACACACACACAAAACTTACCTTCATTCCTTCCTCCTTCGTCAGCGGGTATATTGATGAGTGCACGCATCATATCACCGGCATACTATCACACCTCCACAGTTCATCTCTCCCCTTCAGTCTCACACGAGGCATACACTTGAGCGCACACACACATTGTCTTCGTGTTTTTGTTTGTTTGTCTAGAGGAGTTCGGACTTCAGCGCAAGACCGGCGAACCTGAGTGAAGGAAGGGCGCGCGCTTATGACATCAAAAGCCGCGCCTTGGGAGTTCGCGCGCTGAAAGTCCGACCGTACCATTTGTGTTTATGTGGGTACAACCAGTGTTGTTGTTTGTCCTGTTTTACAGGAAAGATGTTAAAGGTTATGGGTGTTTAATGTTGTATGTTTCTATGTGTCCTGTTAAAGCAGATCAGACCATTTAAGGTTCAAAGAGATGCCATTTAAGGCGAGTTTGAAAGTGTGTTTTTTCAATATATACTTATTAGAGAATGGCTTGCGACAATCAATGGGCGGAGTCAGGCGTATAAAGAGGGACGCCAGACTCCAGCTCGGGGTCAGTTTACCTGGCTAGCGAGCATGCTGTGGCAGAGCCGTGAGCAATCTTCTGAGTGAGTGGATACTGGTATACAGTGGTTACGTGTGATTGTTTTTTTTTCTTCTTTGGTTTGTTTTTGTGAATATATATATATTCGTCTTTATATTTAATTTGTTGATTTGGTACTTTGTATTTTTGTATATATATTTTTTGACTTTTTATGGACACTGTATATATTTTGCACTGGACATATCCTCCACATCGTTGTAAATAAATACCACCTTTTTTTACACTTCCGGGTCAGGCCATTGTGTTTTGGATTTTTGCCATTGGATTTTTTTTGTTTTGTTTTTGGGTTTATTGTGATATTAAGGCCTCCCACGCCTCCTAGTGGACCCACTCTGGGTTCACTACATCGCAGTTGGTGTCAGAAGTGGCCACCCGGAAGAGAATGAGAAGGAGGAAGCTGGGTCTACGATCTGCGGTGAAGGACGCAGCCTGGCGTAGACTGTCGTCTGGTGGAGAAGAGGCAGCTACGGAGCGTCCCAGCACCAGTGAGCCTTCTACTCAGTCCAGTGAGGGCATGGCGAGTATGATGAGGGATTTCCTCAAGGCGCAGCAAACAAGAGAGGAGATGTTTCTTCGTGAGCTGCGGGGACTCCGTGAGTCGATACGGCCGACGGAGCTCACAACGCCATCACCCAGTAAAGTATCCACAGTGGAGACATTACCCCCACCTACCCCACCACCACCCGCAGTTTCATCACTCCGAGTCCAGCGGATGAGTCATCCAGAAACGCCATTACCACCCTTAAAGGCTGATGATGACATCGAGAATTATCTGCGGCGATTCGAACGTCTGGCCCGAACGTGGCCTCGGGAGGAGTGGAGCTGTCGGCTGGTGCCATTACTGACTGGTCGAGCGCTGGAGGCATATCTTGCAATGGATGAGGTCAGTGCTGATGATTATGTACAATTAAAAGACTCTCTTCTGCAGAAATACAACGTGTCTGCAGAAACATACCGTCAGCGCTTCAGAGCGTCTACGTCACCAGAAGGAGAGTCACCGACGGAAACATATCATCGCCTGAAACACTTGTATCAGCGCTGGATTCGACCAGATCTTCACTCTAAAGATGAGATCGGTGAGCTGATTATCATGGAGCAACTGCAGAGGGTTATGGATCCAGATACCAGGACATGGGTCAAAGAACATGAGCCAGACTCTGGACTGGTAGCAGCACGACTGGCTCAGCAGTATGCTAACGCTCATCGCTCCGGTCTGCACACGCAACCTGCAAAAGGTAGAGCACGACACAATTTACAAAATACTGACATTCAGCATTCACATGGACTTGAGACTGAGAAAACACATACACTGATCTGTTATGCGTGTCAACAACAAGGACACAAAGCATCGGTATGCCCTGCTAGAAAATCAAAACTAACTGGTTTTTGTTATGCACCAAGAGAGGGCGATGCTAATGGTGACTGTGATGTGAATGAAAATGCTAAAATGTTGGACATTGTGGTTAATGGTCGTGAGCTGAAAGCACTACTTGACACGGGAAGTTCTATTTCTTTGATAAAATCATGCCATGTGAACAATGTTGACTATGCTAATACCGCTAACGTACAATGCATACATGGGGATATGCGGAGGTATCCTAAAGCTGAGGTACTTGTGGGAATACATGATGAAATGTACATGTTGAATGTAGCTGTGGTCACTAATTTACCTGCTGACATGGTTTTGGGTCGAGATCTTCCGGTGTTGAATGAATTGTGCTATTTGTCTACCAAGCAGAGCTATGCAGGTTTAAATGACATTGAAAATGTGTTTTCTGTAGTAACACGTGCCCAAACAAAAGTTGGTTTGCAGCCACTGCCAGACTTTGATGATAGTCTGCTGCAGGGTGCAACCAAGGGCGAAAGAAAAACGCGTCAGCAGAAAAGACTGTTAAAAAGGCTAGGGTCTCCAGTTCAGAAACCTAATATGAATGGTTTAGAGGCAGAAAACTGGAAGATTCCTGATAACATTTCTGAACTACAGAAAAATGATGATTCTTTAAGAAAACTGTTTGTGAGAGCTGAAAAACCTGATAACATCAATTTGAATGACGAACATTTTGTTGTCATTGAGGATGTTTTATATGTGCAAGTAGGAGATGTGAAATGTTTGGTTGTACCCATATCTGTTCGTCCCCTTGTGTTACATCTTGCACACACACTTCCATGGGCAGGACATTTAGCATTCCAGAAAACATACACTCGCATCAGTACACGTTTCTATTGGCCAACCATGTACACTGATGTACAGACACATTGCAACACATGCAACATTTGCCAGACAACCAGTGCGGTTCGTCATAGAGACAAAGCACCATTACATCCACTCCCCATTATTTTGACCCCTTTCCGTCGTATTGCCATGGATGTCGTAGGACCACTGGAGAGAAGTAGTACGGGACATTGCTACATTCTTGTCATTTGTGATTACGCCACTCGTTACCCGGAGGCATTCCCACTTCGCACAGTCACCACCACTAAAATTGTTCAAGCTCTCACTGCATTGTTTTCCAGAGTAGGAATCCCGGACGAGATCATTACCGATCAGGGAACCAACTTCATGTCACGAGTGATGAAAATATTCCACCAGCAGCTGGGCATCAAGGCACTGAGAACAACACCATACCATCCTCAGACAGATGGGCTGGTGGAGCGTTTCAACGCGACATTGAAGAACATGTTGAGGAAGTTTGTATCAGATACAGGACGAGACTGGGACAAATGGTTACCATTTTTGCTGTTTGCATACAGGGAGGTACCACAAGCATCAACAGGTTTCTCACCGTTCGAATTGATGTATGGCTGGCCAGTCCAGGGTCCGCTGGATATTCTGAAGAAGGCGTGGATTAGACCGTCTGGAGCAGTGGAGAACGGCAGCATCATCAGCTTCATCCTAAAGATGAGAGACAAGCTGGAAACCTACAGGGAGCAGGCTGTGGAAAACCTTAAAGAGGCACAAACAAAGCAGAAGACATGGTATGACCAAAGAAGTCGTCTTCGCCAGTTCCAGCCAGGACAAAAGGTATTACTGCTTTTACCCACGTCCACCAACAAACTTCTGGCGAAATGGCAAGGGCCATATGAAGTGACAAAGAAGATGGGGCCAGTCACTTATGAGATTCTCCATCCAGAGAAGAAGAAAAGTCGACAGATTTACCACATCAACCTGCTGAAGGAGTGGAAGGAGACAAGGGAAGCAGAGAAAGTATTGATGGTGAGAAAGGTGAAGGAGGATGAAGACGATCATGCTGAGGAGATTGTTACACCGAGACAAGCTGCTGAGCTGAAGTTGGATCACCAGGAGGAGGGCAAGAAACATGAGTTAAAGGAGGTACTCAATGCTTACCCATCATTGTTCCAGGAGAGGCCAGGAAGAATGGAGGTAACCCAGCACACCATCCACCTGACAGACACAACACCATCAAGATAACGACCATATCGTGTTCCTGAAAAACTGTTAAAGCCACTGAAGGAGGAACTAGAAACCATGAAGCAACTGGGAGTAATATAACCATCATCATCGGAATGGAGCAGTCCCATAGTCATCGTCCCTAAAAAGGATGGATCTTTAAGGATATGTGTTGACTTCAGAAAACTAAATGCTCAATCCAGGTTCGATGCTTACCCGATGCTAAGGATCGATGACTTGCTGGAGAGAATAGGGCAGGCCCGCTACATAACCACACTAGATCTGTGCAAAGGTTACTGGCAGGTGCCCCTCCATCCTTCATCGAAACCCCTCACTGCTTTTAGAACCCCTCTTGGCCTATATCAGTTTACGGTACTTCCGTTTGGGTTACATGGGGCACCTGCAACATTCCAGCGCCTCATGGACCGTGTTCTCCAGGGCTGTGAAAGTTTTGCGTCTGCTTACCTAGACGACGTGGTGATATTCAGTCACACGTGGGTGGACCATCTGCAGCACGTAAAACAGGCCCTGGAGAAAATTCAAGGAGCGGGTCTGTCCTTAAATGTGACTAAGTGCGAGTGGGGACAAAAGGAAACCAACTACCTGGGGTACAGACTGGGCAATGGTGGACTCAGACCACAGGTGGACAAGGTAGAAGCGATTCAGAGAAGCCAAAAACCTAGGACCAAAAAAGAGGTACATTCCTTCCTAGGATTGATGGGCTGGTACCGACGTTTTATCCCCAACTTCGCAACGACAGCAGCATCCCTAACAGAATTGCTCTCTAAACGAATGAAGAATCCAGTCGTTTGGACTGATGCCTGTGAACAGGCGTGGACTACTTTGAAGGAGAGGCTATGTACACATCCTGTGTTAAAGAGCCCTGATTTCTCTCAGAGATTTATGGTGCGAGTGGATGCATCGGATAGAGGGATTGGAGCGGTACTAGCCCAAGGACCAGCTGGACAAGAGCAACCTGTGGTATTTCTGAGTAGGAAACTGTTGCCCAGGGAGACGCGATACTCTACCATAGAGAAGGAGTGTCTTGCAATTAAATGGTCCGCTACTACCTTCTGGGGCGGGAGTTTGACTTGGAAACAGACCATCGAGCACTTACCTGGATAAACTCCATGAAAGATACTAACGCCAGAGTGACCCGGTGGTACCTGACATTACAACCTTTCCAGTTCAAAATAAGTCATTGCCCTGGGAGAAAAAATTTGGTAGCCGACTTCTTGTCCAGGTTTCCGGACAGTACGCGGCTTGGAGAGGAGGAGGATAATGTGGAGAAGTGAGATTTCTCCCCTCTGTCTCTGACGGCCGCACCCACCCACACACACACACACACACACACACACACACACACACACACACACAAAACTTACCTTCATTCCTTCCTCCTTCGTCAGCGGGTAAATTGATGAGTGCACGCATCATATCACCGGCATACTATCACACCTCCACAGTTCATCTCTCCCCTTCAGTCTCACACGAGGCATACACTTGAGCGCACAGACACATTGTCTTCGTGTTTTTGTTTGTTTGTCTAGAGGAGTTCGGACTTCAGCGCAAGACCGGCGAACCTGAGTGAAGGAAGGGCGCGCGCTTATGACATCAAAAGCCGCGCCTTGGGAGTTCGCGCGCTGAAAGTCCGACCGTACCATTTGTGTTTATGTGGGTACAACCAGTGTTGTTGTTTGTCCTGTTTTACAGGAAAGATGTTAAAGGTTATGGGTGTTTAATGTTGTATGTTTCTATGTGTCCTGTTAAAGCAGATCAGACCATTTAAGGTTCAAAGAGATGCCATTTAAGGCGAGTTTGAAAGTGTGTTTTTTCAATATATACATATTAGAGAATGGCTTGCGCCAATCAATGGGCGGAGTCAGGCGTATAAAGAGGGACGCCAGACTCCAGCTCGGGGTCAGTTTACCTGGCTAGCGAGCATGCTGTGGCAGAGCCGTGAGCAATCTTCTGAGTGAGTGGATACTGGTATACAGTGGTTACGTGTGATTGTTTTTTTTTCTTCTTTGGTTTGTTTTTGTGAATATATATATATTCGTCTTTATATTTAATTTGTTGATTTGGTACTTTGTATTTTTGTATATATATTTTTTGACTTTTTATGGACACTGTATATATTTTGCACTGGACATATCCTCCACATCGTTGTAAATAAATACCACCTTTTTTTACACTTCCGGGTCAGGCCATTGTGTTTTGGATTTTTGCCATTGGGTTTTTTTTGTTTTGTTTTTGGGTTTATTGTGGTATTAAGGCCTCCCACGCCTCCTAGTGGACCCACTCTGGGTTCACTACATCGCAACCACTCTTTATCTTGTAGAAGTTCCTCTTCATTCAAGAGACACTGGTAAGAATTGTGTGCATACTTGAATTCTTCCAATAATTTATTGTACTTCACCAAACTTTGTATTACTTTATCAATGTTTATCTAATCTTTTAGCAATTCTTTGATGATATTTAATCTTTGTGTTAATCTTGTTTTCACTCAGAAGTTTTACAGAGTCTTCACAATCCAAATACTGTTGTTCCATGGCTTCTTTAACGGTAATCTCAAGCATATTTGCATTGCTATAAATTCAGTTGCTTAAGCAAATCCTATTAATGGAAGAATGCTCTCATTCAACAACACTTGGAGAAGCACATGTCCTTTGTTTCATAAACATTTCCCAAAATTCTTGTTTTAAAGCTTCCAAAATTTGCAAAACATCTTCAAATTCCTCTTGTACTTCAATTCAATATGCTGACTTCTTGCAGTTACAATTGAAATTCTACATACCAATCTTGAAGCATACTCAGGCCTAGTCTTTCAAACTCAATCCAAATGAATCCAAGAAATCATCCTCTCCAAGAATGTCCAGAGCTTGTCTTTAGACTATTGTTCTGACAATCCTTAATTGAAATTTCAAATTAGTCACATCTTGGGTCTGCTGAGGGGTTTAGATGCTTCCTTAGAAAATAATACATGGAACAACAAGTCTATATTTGTGGCTGTTTATTGTAGAGCTTGTTTGAACAAAAAACTGATATGAAATAAACAAAGTCAAATGATTTTGGACATCAAACACTGAAGGTAAGGTCTAAAGACCATGTACTCCCAGCAGGCCCTAGCTCTTCGTGTACTCTGGCAGACTCGAGGCGCAGAGAGGGGCTGACCACGACGACGACTACGACCGGGTTCAAGTCCGGGGAAGAGCGGTTCCAGAAATCAGGTAAGAAAACAAAAACAAAATCCAAAATATAAAGCGAACAAGTTCGTCACAGGGTGAGAGTGTGGTCAAAATCCGAAAACGTGGTAAAAATCAGACGAGGGCTTTTCTTTTTCTGGACGGCTTTTGTGAATCGTCGTTGGTTGGGTTTAGGGACGGAGGAGGGTGGGTCAGCCGATTGGCCGGTCGCACGGTCAATCATTCTGTCATCCAGGCAGACAGGCGGAAGGTCGTTCGACAGCGACTTCTAGCGGGTTTACGCGAAAACGGCGCGGGAAAAAGCGTGCACAGCGGCCTCTCGCGGATTCGCGAAAACAAAAACTGCAAAAATACGTACCTCCCGGGACGTATTTCGTGGTCTCCAGAAACGTCCCCGGGACCACGTTCTCAGAATGAGCCTGAGTTAAAATAAAGTAAACAAATGGCTCCTACAAATATATTTTTTAATATACTGAAAACAACACAAGCAGTGCAAGTCAAAACTTAATATTTGATTATGGTTCATACATTTTTTTGTGTTTCTATGTGTTGTGATGTGTATTTATATATTTTTTGGCTGCCTATACTGCCTATTTTGGCCAGAACTTCCTGGTAAAAGAGAAATTGTATCACAGTAGGACTTTCCTGGTTAAATAAGTAAGTTAATAAGTAAATAAACAAATAAATAAAATTTATTTGAATTGCCATTAGCTATGTAGTTGGCCAGGAGCTCAAATGTACTGCAAGTTAAGAAAACACATACAAATAGAAAAAGACTAACATACTGAGAAAACATCAATTTAACAACACACAAACACGCAAACTCACAACACATGCAAATATCAAAGCACGCTGTAGACAGCACAGACCACAATTGAATCGAGGCCTAATTAATTACTGTAGTAAGAGATTCCATTATATTGTAATATACTGTTTTAGAAGGTTAAGATTTTAACTCATTTAAGAAAGTTACTTTTAGCTTTGTGGAGTAACAATCTGTCTACTGTAACATGACTAGTAACATATTCATGTATTGAACATTGCATAAAAATTGATTATACTTTAATAATTACTATTTGTGTAACAGTATTGCAGCATTTAGAAGACATAAACATTTAAACAAACATTTTTCATCAAATGCTCTGACCAATCAAATGCTGTTTAGTATTTGACACATCCTACTCCTTTTAAGATGCATTGACCCTCAGCATGCATTGGAACAAATTGTTGCCGAATGTGATGCGATAGGAATGAGATCTGCATCTCCAAGTCTGATGCGATGGTGCTTAGAAAAAGTTGGGTCACCATCTTCATGTTGTAGAAGAGTTCTTGCCCCAGGTGGATGTGTTAAAGTATCTTGGGGTTTTGTTCATGAGTGAAGGATGGAACGTGAGATTGACAGGTGGATTTGTGCAGTGGCAGCAGTAATGCAATGGGGTTGATGTACCGGTCTAAAGGCAAAGCTCTTGATTTACTGGTCAATCTATGTTCCTACACTGTCAGAAAAAAAGGGTACGGTTGGGAAAGTGTTCCATTTGTGAACACTTGGGGTACAAATGGTGAAGTTGTACCCTCAATGGTTCAAAGTAGCAACCTAAGATACTTATATGTACCATTTAAGGGTAAAAAAGGTACAAATATGTTCCCAACTGTCAAAGGGTCCGTGTTTGGGCCATTTAAGGCCCAAAGAAAGGTACAATCACTTGTGTGAAAAAGGAGCAAGTCAACGTGTATGAAATGGTCCTTCATTTATGTCATGAGTTGTTGTTTATTTAGAAGAAATGCACAAAAAAACTGTACATTAACAATAAAATAATTTAATTATATAAAACATGGCCTTATAAATAATAAGTTAACATTTTTTATTTAAGAATATGCTAACATAAATCCCCCTATATGTGAAGTGAAATGGCTATACACAGACCTTTCTTTGATTATCAGATTAAATAAACTACTACAATGGACATACAAATATAAAGTAGATGTATACAATAGGAACTAAAGGTAACCAGATTGGTAAACAGAGTACAACAGTGTAGCATTAATAAATAAATAAATTAATAAAACAATTATAAAATGTAACAGAATATGCCAAAATAATACACCTGAGAACAAGTGATAGATTTAAAAGATAGATATACACGAAATGTATTAAATATCATGTTTTAACTACAATGGGGAGATTGAATCCAGTGGCAGATCCGAGATGGACTGGCCGAAGTAAAGCTGCTGTCGGCGGGGGAGAGAATCATAAAGCTCTCGCTGACGGAGTCCGGATTCACTGAAGCCTATTGTTAAAGATGCGCTATTTTTGTAAATAAACTGCCGATTCGAGTTTAAAACAACTACATTCTCGCCTGAAATACTCTTAAAACTACATTTTGTGACACATTGGATGAGATTTTTTTTTTAAACTTGCAGGTCTGCACCGCGGGATGTTAACCATTGACTTTCACTCAGTAGCAGCCAGCAAATTTGAATTGCTGTTGTCCAATAGGATTTTTGCCCACGCCGGGCATTCATAATGCGAGCAGATTACGTGCGACGGTAATTCTCCGTTAATTTAGCTGTTTCACTGCTGTTCTGACTTTCTTCTTGACGGATGATCGACTTGAAGGACTCGAAGAAGCTGGAATTTGCTCGTGAGGACGAAGCACAGACATTTGCAGGTACGTTTAATGTTAAATAACTTATTGTGAATATCCGTTGGGTCATATTCAATTCATATTTGACGTTACTTTGCATTGTGTATGTAGTTAAGCCTACCGTCGAGTTACCTGATGCGTGAGGGGACCCTTTTGCAATTTAAGGTTAACCAGAAATGAAGATATGATTTTACACATAACATGACCGTGAGACAGAGCTCAAGACGCTGACAGAACAGCGGTGAAACGTCCAGAGAAACAGTTCAAACACATTTAGTTTTGTTTGGATAATGCCGTTAAGCCTTTATTGCATACGTTATTTATAAATTCAGAAATGCCTTAGTGTTGGTAAGCTAATGTTCATGCTAACGTCCATGTTTACTCCGGACAGGAGTGAGAGCCTGTCCCCTTTATGTCTGAAACAATATAACGTTAGTTTATGCATATCATGCATAATGCATATGATTTATACCAGCTGTATTTTGCAACGTTACATATCTAAATAACGTTATAAACACGTCCAAGAGAGTTCTATTAATCTGTCGTGTCAGATCGAGGCGCAGGTCATTTGTCAGACCTTTGAGTTACTAATTTAAATGTTTTTTTCGCTGTTAACCTTAAGTTCACACCGATCATGATTTTTTTTCTTTCAGAAAATCAAGTGGACAAGGAAGCAATAGAGTGTAATAACGTAAGTACAATTATTTATTACATTCAGTATTTTGGATTTCATCATTGTTTGTTAATAAATAATTTATATATATATATATAGGGCTGGGTATCGTTCCAAAATTTTCGATACCGATACCCTGAATTCGATACCGGTTCCGAACGATAATTTTTTCGATACTTTTATTTAAAGAAATATATTTTAACAAGATTATTTTTTCAGGATGTTCGTGACACTTTTCACAGCAGGCTTATCTCTAAGACCACTAAACAAAGGAACAAAAGCACAAAATGAACAAAGTGTAGTTAACACAATATATTAGTGCAAACAGTTTTAATAAAGTTCAAGCAGTTTTAACTCAATCAATTTTAAGTATTTGAGAGGCTTACTGCTGCTTAAAGGTTTAGTTCACCCAAAAAAAGAGCTTTCTGATCCTCCCCTGGATAATCATTGAATAAAGTTTTTTTTTTTTACTTAGCACAGAAGTATTCTCGCAGCTTCATATAATTATGATTGAACCACTTATATCGCATGGACTTATTTTGACTATGTTTTTGGTTCCTTTCTAGGCATTGAAAAATGCATATCCAGTAAATCATTAGATTTACTTTCTCCACAGTAGAAAAAGGCAGCAAACCTTTAACAATAAAATGTGTAACGGCCCTGTGGCATTCATCTTTCCTTTCTTTGTTCAGTTGTACTTTTTCTGCCAGTGTAAATGGATTATCACTTGATGGTCTCCTAATTCCAGGGTCAGCAGGAGCAGAGACTATAACATTAATGTGAAGAAAACATGAAAGCTAAACTGTTAATGCAGCCAAGGATAAGGACATTTAATGACATTTAATTTAAGATAAGTTTAATGTGAGGTAAACTTCATCATTTACTGTTAACCTTAAAGCATTTTAGCTTTATCAACTTAGCCAGGTATTTAAAGCCATAGAAACAGTACATAACGTTACACAGCGTACGTTAGGTCAAAAAAGATTAATAAATTTACCCTGCACAAACTTAAGCCCCGTTTACACTGTCAGGTCTTGATGCCCAATTCTGATTTGTTGCTTATATCAGATTTTTTTGTCTGTCTGTTTACACGTTCTTTTAATTGTGACCCATATCCAATTCATGTCTTTACACTTGCCGTACAATTTACGATGCATGCATAAACGTGGGTTCTAGCATCTGTGCCACACTAGCCACGATGGAAGAAACTGTCTTGTTTATAGCTCTGGGAAATATTCGAAGCATAGTATAAGCAGTGAATGGTTCAGTCCAGATTTACCCCCACGCAGTTTACGTAATGGTACGGCCCTGATGCGTGTGTGTGTAGTTGATGTAGCCTTTGCCTGTGTGCGCACTGGTGTTGTTGGAGAGAATAAAGTTGTTCTATGTGTAGCCCGCAGTGAGTGTATTATTAGCAATAAAAAGCAAAAGTTACAACACAAAGTTCGCCTAACTTTAAAATGATTTTGAGGCGGAGGAGGTGGGAAAGGGCCGTCATCGCAGCTCGCGCTTATGGTTTATATGCTGTATGATGTACTCCATCATTCAGAGGAATGTGTGAGAGAGATCTCAGGTCTGGTGGGGGCAAATTTTGGCGACTGACCACTTTCCTCCATGTTTCCTCTGTTGTTGTTGTTTACCGCGTCGGAATCTCCACACACACTCTTCCTTCTACATCATTAAACCACAGAGAAGCAGCACATTGTCACAAGTTAATGATGATCAGAACAGAACGCCTCAATAATTCCGATCTGCCTGTTTACATGATAGTCACATTGTCACATATCCAATTTATATCTGATTTATTTCCACATATGAAGGAGACCTGAAACCGATCGATGAATATCCGAATGCATGCGTTTTTTTTCTGTTTACACGGTCATCAAACAGATCCGATCTGTGTCACATATGAACAAAAAATCAGAATTGGGTCACATTTAACTGCACTGTAAACGGGGCCTTAAACTTTAACGGTACACAATCAAGAAGTGCTAAAAGTTAACTGATTTTGTATGTCTGTTTGACAAGCTCTGGGCGAGGGGGTGTAACCGCCGTAAACTACTGATTTTCAAGACAGTCTCGCTGCAGCGCAGCCAATCACCAGCATTTGATCCGGGCACATTGAGGATGCAGGTTTTCTCCAAGTGGTGCTCACTGATGTTGACAAGATTAAACCTTTGGGTATCGAAATTTGGTACCGAACGAAAATAATTTTTTCGATACTCTGTAGTATCGAGACGGTTCAGTCAGTGCTTAAAAAGTATCGAACTCGATACCCAGCCCTATATATATACTTTTTTTCTTAGGAATTAATTGTGCAGTCTTAAATTTAATCTCTCTTTTTCCATGAAACTGTAAGGTGAAGTGTTGAACTTGAAATTGAGTTTTTATGATTGTCATTATTATGGACTTTTATTTGATCCAATACGTGATTGCTACAATTGGTGAGGATGCATCATCTTTTGAGAGTAATGCGAATGTTCTGCATATCCAGTACAATAAGGTGTGTGTGATCCTTTATTAAAAACACCCTTGTCAGTGAGATCACACATTTTAAATCAGTTCTCAGTTAAATTAAAAGTTTAATGTCAGTATAGGCCAAACTAGGATTAAATGACTATTATAAATGTTATCACTATTGTAACAATATTTTAATTTTCAAGCTTTGTGGTAAACACATATGTGCATTTAAGCTATTAAACTATTTTTACAGTGATAACTAAAGGGAAATGGCAACAAAGAATATTAGATAATGTTTTTAGTTAAAGTGAATCACTAATTTCCTTTTTGTTTATTTTCAGTTGTGGTGAACCTGACTGAATGCATTTATCAACCATCTCCAACCAAGTGAGAGATTCAAGGACAGCTTTACCAGTATTGTGCTAAAGTTACCTGAGCTTGATAAAGAAAAAACATCTCCACTGGCCAAAGTCTACAATAACATAAAACTTAATAAATTTAATTTTAAACTTTATTTATAAAATGTAATTTATAAAATGCTCTGAATGTTCTTGCAAGTTGCAACTTCTTTGTGCTTGATTTTTAACCTCACATGAAAGCTTATTAATGTCCAAATGTTCAAGGACATGCTGAACTGAAAAGCTGTAAAAGGCAACTGATTTCCGATAAACACCATAAAACTCAGAAACCACCTAAAATGACTCAGAAGATAGGCATCACTACAAAACAGTTTCACTTTCTACTGCCATGTCAGGTGATTTTGGGGAAGGCAGAACATTTCTATTGCCCTATAAATAGACAGATTTGACTGAGAACTGACATTTACATTTTATTACTGAACTGATCAAAGACACAGAGAAGACTTTCATACTCAGGTTTGACATTTTTTAAAAAACACAATATAAAGTGTCTTATACTGTTTTAGCAATTTTTAAATGCTATTTCTCTTCTTTTGCTCTTAAAATGTAATTACAGCTGGTTGTTCTCTATTTGCTAATTTATTGCATATTGATTTTCACAATACATATTGTTTCAAAGCAGGTTAATAGTTTAAAAATTGAGGTTTTCAGTGGTTTCTGTGTTAAAGTAATGTCTCAGTCAAAAAATATTTAGCTAACAGACAGAAACAACAACTTTATAAAAGAAATTACTACAAGTTGTGAATGTAATTACATATGAATAAAATGGGTATAAGTTAAAGGGTGGGTTACATTAAGTAAGTTACGCAAGTTAGGGTTTAACAGTGTAATTATAAATATAATTGCATAACTTTTACAGATGTAATTACATGTAGATATATTTTTAAATAAAAGCTAAATTTTATTGAAGTTTTATTTAATAACCTCACAATTTATATTACTAACAACAACTTATAATATTTATGTAGAGTAAACTTTAGATGTTTTCAACATCTTTTTAAGACCAAATAAATTCAAGGTCAAAAAAACACTTTCATTGTCTTATAATATGTATTTATTTTTATAAAAGATTTGTTTACATATGATTTGTTCAGCTATTATTTTTTCCAAACCCCTCCTTTGCATAATGCTAGTCTGTGGTGACCAGCATGGGCATTGCTAGGCCTATTTTAGGGGGGCTGTAGCCACCTATATTTCTACTCAGCCCCCCTAAAACTTTTGCGATTAGCTCATAAACTGTACACTAAATTATCGCCTTAGGCCCCTTTAAATTTGATATGAAAACGGGAGCAGAATTTAGCTTCTCCTCGTCTTTTGTTTTTCATTTGATCAGCAAACCACAACCATGGACAGTGAGAGTACGAGGTGTGTGTTTATCAATAAATTGCTATAATATCTGCTTATTTGCAGTTCTTTAATATAGATAACCTTGTATCACCTGTATGTATCCCAATGTCACGGAGGAGCAGTCGGGGTTTCTCGACGTTCACCTCATCAGCACAGCGGTTTCCTCCAGCGAAAAATGTAACTCTTAAGAAACATTTTGCTATTTTTAATTTCAAAATAAACTACTAATGTTAAACACTTTACAGTTCGCGTGGCATTAACTAGACCAGTTTTGCACAGAAAGGATTAAACACAGTGACAGAAGCACATGGAAAATGTACTCGTTATAACTGAGTCTCTGAGAGAGATTTAAACATCAAGTGTTGTCTAGTGTTAAAAAAATACTTTTTATTTATTAATATCATTCAGATCGTGAAATACGTGAATTAGCCTGTACGTTTAACAAATATATATTTATATGAGTGTCATTTAATTAGAAAAGTGGCAGTTTATTTATTTAATACATGAAAACACAAAATGCACTTGAATATAGAAAGTGTTTTCTACTCACTTAAAACAGTTGGGATAATAATAACCCAGCAGGTAACCCATAGATGGGTCAATTTGGCATCGACCTTCTGTTGGGTTATTTTCACCCAATCCATTGGGTTGATAAGGTTAACCCAACAATTTGGGTTATAAAAATAACTAATTTGTTGGGTTATTTTGCCAAAAAGTGGCTTAACCGCTATTTAATAATAAATTATTATTATTATTATTATTATTATTATTATTATTATTATAGTAGTAGTCATCTTTATATGTAGATAAAAATACACTGATTTTATTACATTGGCAAAGCTTTATTTAAATCTATGAATTTAGTGCCACTTCATTCACAATAACAAACGCCTGAGAGCAGTCTAGTTCATCTCCAAGCAGCAGGACAAGAGGGTTCTGTCTCTGTTGCTCCTCCTCCTCTAAGTACTGAATGGAATACAAGTATACACACATGAATTAAATAATGTCCAACATTTATTGTCATAAATAATGAACCTAGAGGTCACAATTCAACAAATCATGGTTTTGCCTCCTGGTATGAGAACCGATCTTGCTGCACAATCTGTATAGCAGTGGAGAAATGATAGCTGGCTGAGTTGTTAAAGCACCATCTCCAAAGCGGGATCTCCAAGGCTGTATTTATATCGAACAGAAAATACACAATAATTAAACTTAAAACAAGCCCCTCATATCACAGGTGAAATGCTATAAACTGGGATTAAAACAGAGCTGTTATGCAGGATTGTTTCACCAGATGTCTGCTTGAACTGGGAGATCCAAGACTCTTCTCTTTTTTGCAATACGAGAGAATCCGCAGTGATGCATCTCCCCAAACCTTAAAAATTTATCTTTGGTGTGTGGGTATAAAATACCTGTCCTGAGCAATCTAAAAATAAATAAAGAAAAACAGCAATTAAATCCATGCCATAAAAACAGTACACTGGATTTATTAAAGGGATATTTTACACAACAATGGAAATTCTGTCATCAGTAACTCACCCTGCCCTTGTTCTAAATCTCTCCTCAGATGAACACAAAACATGAGATTTTGAACAATATAGGTCACTAAACCATTCTTGGTCCACAGTCAAATTCCATAGCGTTTGTTTCTTCTGTTGAAGTCAGTGGGGACTATCAAGTTTTTGATTTGCTTTGTCAAAGTTATCATTTGGGGTCAGCAGAAATAAATCAAAAATAAACAATTAAATAAATAAAAAAATAATAAAAAAATAAAAATAAAAAAAAAATAATTAAATAAATAAATAAATAAAAAAAAATAAATAAATAAAAAAAATAAATAAATAAATAAAAATCAAATCAACAACTTGAGGGTGAGTAAATGATGAATACACCCAAAAATCAGTGAAACACCCATACACTATGGCCAATTTAGTTTATTAAATTTACCTATACTGCATGCGTTTAGACTGTGAGGGACATGCAAACGTCACACAGCAATGCCAACTGACCTAGCTCCAGGACATGATGGATTCGCCTCTGCTGCTGAATGAGTGTATGGGTGTTTCACCAATTTATGGGTGTATTCGTCATTTACTCACCCTCAAGTTGTTGATTTATAATTTTTTTTCTGCTGACCCCAAATGATAACTTAAAGGACAAAGCAAATCAAAAACTTGATCGTCCCCACTGACTTCAACAGAGGAAATAAATGCTATGGAATTACACACCAATAATGGTTAAGTTACCTCCTCCTCCATATACCAAATTATGTTCACTCCAACCTTAAAACAGAAATGTTTAATTTGCACATGTATGCCGGACCAAATAACAACAAAAATCATGTGCTTACCCAGTTTAGCAATGGAGAAAGATAACTGGAAGTGGTCATCTCCAAGGGTACCTTAAACAGATAGAGAGAAACAAAACTATGAAAATGTGCACTTTTAGCTGCAGAATTAGTCTGTTATGTGAGTTGTTAAGGTGCATCACAAATAAAGTCCATTTTACATGGTCAATTGTGCACTGATGTTCATCGGTGTGCTTAATTCTCATGCTCAGAAACTTGCAGAAGAGTCAAACTCCTAATGACAGATTTCTACTGAAATAACTGGAACCTGTCAGTAAATTTTCATAATGCAATAATTAAAATAAATAGGTTAATGTCTGTAATATCACAATTTATTTGGTCAAATGTTCCAGGAGTGAAGTTCTGAACTGTGCTTAGACTCTATATCAGTCATCTGTACTCACCTGTGGCCTCATGCCTGATACAGTCTAATACCAAATTCACACTCAAATAAGGCACAGAAACGCTTTTGAAAGAGGCATTTGTGTCTTTACACACTACCGGTGCTGTTCAGAGAAGTATAAATGCATTTACAGAAGAATTACAATTGTGTAATTTGATTTTTGACTGCTTAAGTGTGTGTATCGGTGCATTTTTACATCATGTACATATTACAAAATACAGAGCTGTTGTTTTCTCACCTTTCTCTACAAGATTATCAAGGAGGATTAAAGCTCGCTCTGTCCAGAGCAACCTACAATGAACAAACAAACAAAACATAAAATAAACCACAAATTAACATGAACATTTATCAGTTGAGTGGTCACAGCATCACTAAAATCTCACCTGAATTGAAAACTGGGCAAGGACAATGTATGTTTAAGGGCTTTGTATTATTGTTTATTAGCATACATTACTACTATTATAACACAAAGCTAGCAGATGTTACAATTCTTATATGTATAATTTTTTAAGCTTATATTTAATTGTTCTATGACATATATAACCGATTAAACATTTATATTAGCGTCTAACATTATCAGGGTTGTGGTTTCATCCCTGTAGGTTAGTATAAGATGTAGGGAAAATGCAATTTTCAGGGCCTTCAATATAGTGCACAAACAGTAATAATAACATTTAACTTTCAATAGTTAATAATCAAGTACCTTAAAATGGATAATGAATCCTCTTCTGGTAAAAGATGATGTAGCAAGCTTCTCTCTGCTCGTCCAGGATAACTCTCACATTGCGATCATCCATTCAGCGCCCTCTAGCGGCGAATAATAACCAATAATAATATAATGCTCGGATTCCGTACTTCTTAGGAAAACCAGCAACTTCCTGAAAAAAATGTAGCACATATATGTGTCTATATTAGTATTTAGTTGTTACAATATAGTTTCTTAGCAAAAGGACAGTGTTTTTAAGACAACATAACATACCTTCAACAAGACTGGACGCGACTCCGGTTTGATGTCTCTGCTGGGTCCTAAAGAAGATATTAACGGCGGAATATCTCAAATACGTGTATCATTTCCTCCAAAACAACAATAGAGATGAACACGGAGGTAGAGAAAGCGTTTTTATCCGCATGTAGATCGGCTATGAAGCGAACACGCTTGTATTATCAATAATTAAGAGTCTAGGTGAAACAGATTTAAAACACGACACGGAGAGGCAATGTGATTGAAAAAAATAACATTACTGCATTAGAGCTTTCATAAACTTTATAACGCAAGAGCAACATCACGTACGCATATCAATACAGCAGTTCTGTTCAGTTCAATCAGTTGACTGTTGAAATTCCAAAATTGTAACCCAACTGGTTGAGTTATTAAATAAATAACCCAATAAAAGGTTCAAAATAACCCAACAAAGCACAAAATATTTTTAACATAAATAACCCAACGTCTTTTAGAGTGTATATATATATATTTATTTATTATTATTATATTTTTTTATTTAATTGTTTAAACTCATAAGAAGCAGAGCCCCCCTAAAATGAAAATCCTAAAATCGCCCCTGGTGATCAGTATAATGACCTTGTCTGTTGTGATTAACCTTGTCTGTTGTGATCTGTTGAGGTCGACTGCGTTTAGCGTGAGACGGAAAGAGGTGCAATCAAGCTCAAACCACTGCCAAAAAATTTCAATTTGATTTGCGATGTAATTTTGTAGTCAAGATTCAGCTCAATCTGTATTGTAGCTTCTTACTGTTAAAATGCATTGAGTGTTAGTTAAAAAAGGAACTGAAAAGATATTAACTTTTAAAAACATTTATTCAAATTTGTTTTTAAGTATTCAGAAATGAAATAGAAATGGAATTCTCTCTAGAGCAAACAGTAAACACAAATAAAATGACTTTACTTTTCTGTAAACAAGTTGATCCCTAATTAGGGAGATTATAGCTTATAGATTGTAGCTTATTATACAAACAAAAATAATAATTATCCAAATACAGAACACTCAGCAAACTAACATGGCTGATAAAAGCCTTTCTGTAGCTTATATTGTCTAAAACAAAATAATTATCCCAGATGCTACACAAAATATCATGATGGTAAACGTACAGCTGTGGTACTCTAAAATGGCTAAGATAGGTGCGAGACAGAAGTGTATATGTCCTATCCTGCATTTAGATGATTTTTTTAATCCCTCTTTGGTCACTGCATTAAAAGGCACCGTGTCTTTAGCGAGGTACTGCGTTATGGCATTAGTTATCCCCTGGGTAGGGTTGTATCAGCTGTTCGTAAGTTCTTTCTTAAACTGGAAGGTAAAGTCCACACTAGGGGCTTTGTAACTATTAGCTAGTTTGTAACTAAATTTGTTAACATGTTCTTAAAGCAAACCATAGTTAGTAGGTTGTAAACTCTCTTAAAAGTCATGCGTAGTCGCATTGAATAATGTAATGTCCAATTAGAAGCATTTAAATCATTAAACTGCTTTAAAGGGCACCTGTGGTGAAAAATCTACTTTTCAAGCTGTTTGGACAGACATATGTGCATGTATGGTGTATAGACCGTCATATTGGGGTGATATAAACACACCCAGTCCTTTTTTTCAATTTAGCAACATAAAAACGGTGGACCAGTTGGAGCGGTTTTCAGCTCGACTGCAACTTGACGTAGGAGTGCGGTCCCCCCACCCACCAATATTGATTGACAGCTGCATATTAACATGTCCCGGTAGTCACATGTATAATCATATCAACAAGACCAGACGAGCGCAAAGCAGCCGGGAATAAACGGTGTGTTCAGTTTGCTAGAGTCATCAATCATCATCAAACGTGATCAAGAGTGAGTTTCACATGTTTAACATGTTTTAAAACAGAGCATGTGTGTAATGAATTACAGCGATTTACTTCAGATTACTTCATCAGCACAGCAGCGTGTCAGAACAATTATAAAGGAAGACGCTTCAATCACGGTTTGTGGATGTTAAATCAGGTTTATTTTGTACATTACATAACATATATCCATACAGCAGTGGAAATGAACCTGTATCCTTTCACATTTGCAAAGAGTGCAAAGCTAAACGCACGCATGCTGTGCGTGTCGTGTCCGCGCTGTGTATGTGTGTGTGTGAACTTTGTAACGAATGAACCGCCAACTTATCCAGCATTTGTTTTACGCAGTGGATGCCCCTCCAGCTACAACCGATCACTGGGAAACTAGCTACACTGTTAATGTGATAAAATCACTTAGGCCAGAGGAGTCTGTTGGTGCCCTGAAATTCACAAATCGATAACTTTATGAGTCATAATATATATTATTGGAAATGAAAGGGTCTGTTTTTATTTCAGTACACTCACGACAACGACAAAAACTATTTGCTTTTATAAAACAAAGAAAGGCTAGCTTACATACCTGCAGATGCTTCCTCATGCTTTTCAACGGCAGAGGATTAGATGTGGTGCGCCCATGGCCATAAATTTGATTTAACAGTAGGAGGGACAATAAATTAAAAATTTCTAATAAGCAATTTTTTAAAGGTTTTTTGAAGGGGACACAAATAATACAGCCAAATTGTACTTATAAAGACATCTTCCCACAGTTAAAAATGGTTTTATCATTCATATTATAGCATGGAGACTACATCATTATGGTTATTTTCATTTTAGTTTTTCTCAGGTTCAATGACAAAGCAAATTCTTCTTCAAAACTATTTATTGCATTGTTTGTTGTGTTGTTTACAGTCAACAGACTGACTCCTGAAGCAGAATAAATGCAGGAAAAGACATTTTTCATACTCATAATATCTAACTTGTTTACATTACACTTGTTAAATTGACAGATCATATTGTACCCATATTGAGCCTGTGAGGTTCCTCTGCTAAACAGCCACAACTTTGAAAACATTACAAAAAATTTTTTACTCCCAAAAGAATTGTCATTATCCCTTCAATAAAAGCACAACACCCTTACCTGACACTGCACATCTGATTGACCCTGCTCTGCCTGTTCCTCAATCATTTCTTTCTCCTTTGCCTGCGATTGATAATGTGACATTAGTATTTTCATAAGCACTCATTCTTAAAGCCAAACTGCCTTAATATGTGAACTTTTTTGTACTTGGCGTTTAGGTGCACTGAAAAATCCTTTTCTCTGTCGTTTTATCATTGAGGTAAAGTTGGTTTTATATTCGCATAGTCAGTCTTTCTCATTAATAATATAATCTCAGAAAAGTATTAATTGGAAATTCTGCATAGTAAAATCATATTAGCAGCCAACAACCATCAAAGTACAGCATTGTTCACAGTCAATTAATATTGCTAATATTATATTGTTTACCTAAGGGTTTTATAAGGAAATTGCAACTGATACAAAAAGCAGCAGAGAAACGAGAACACATCACACCAGCATTAATAGAATTACACTGGTTACCAGTGCGGCAAAGAATAGATTTTAAGATTCTTTTATTAGTTTATAAGGCACTACACAACATGACACCTTCTATAATATAATCCAAACCATTTGCTACGCTCTTCTAGCACTGGACTACTAGAATTTCTGGCGATCTGGCGGCACTTTAAAACTTGATGTTTAAAAAAAAAAAAGCGTGTAACAATATTTATTATTCTGTCCCAACTAATCGTTTTTTCCCAATAGCGTAAGAACAGCACAAAGCAGTTTGGGTAACTTTACTGACAATTCGTCACCCTGGAAATATAAGGTTCTATTTGCATTCAAAGTTGAGCTTCAAAGTTTTTGCATTCCATATAGCAAACAACATGTGTGTAACAGCTCTCTTTCATACATTAACACGACACAGACCCTAAGGGTTCTCTAAATGTAAATGATCAAAGTTCTCTTACATTAGCAATTTGGAGTAAAAAAACATGGTAAATGCAGAGAGAACCTTCTGATTCTGAAAAGTCATTTTTCACTTGGAATTATAAGGTTCTATGTGGCAGATCATTAAATGAAGCATTACATTTCAAGAAATACAATAAAAAATGTTTTATAACTGGTAAATATAACTGGTGTTTTTATTTTCTAGCTTTTCTTTTTATTTAATGTTTTAAGATGAATATTTTTCTTGTTCAAATTAAGCATACAAGGTTGTGCCTGATATTTTGTCCAGTGCAGATGTTCATTTTATCTAATTAATATGGTAATGATTATTAAAATGTTAGGCTTTAAATGAATCATTTAATTCTATTTATTGAATTATATGCCCCATGAATTAAATTAAGTATTTGCCTTTTAGGCTTAATATTTAATTTAAACACTTTAATAGAAAATGGACAACACTGAAAAATGTTTCACTGACTATATATTTTGCATTTATTATAGACATTTTTTAATATTTGTTTCTTTTGCAAAAATGAAAAATTTAACATTTCATCTAAGTGTCAAAAAATGCTTCCAAATCATCAAGCCACATCTCAATTTTGTGTGGTGCGGCATTATTTAGCCGACTCTGATTTCGTGTAATGTTTGTCTTTCTGGAGCAGTCCAGCGAAATGACAAGGAAAGTTGATTGCGATTGGTCCTCATGCGTGCATTAAAAATGCTGATTGGCTCACAGAAAAAAAAAACCTTATAGATAAACAGTTTTTGTTTTTTAAATAAAAAGTCTTAAAATGTAAACAACTTATAAAAACAGATCACATAATATAAAAAAGTTGTCATTTAATAAGAATATGTGAATAACTCAATTTTGAGAAAAATGTCAAATAGAACCTTATAATTTTAAGGTGACGAATTGTTCATTTCAATATCTTTCTTTTTTGTAAAACTACAACAAAGAGGGGAAATGTATTTACAGTTACTTTAACATGTTCAATCCAGCAGTACAATTTTACTAATGCACATATTCTTTATACAAATCTCAATACACAGATGAGGAAAATCTAATGAGACAATTTGAATCGAATGTTAGCAAAACTATCATATTTGTTACACCATCAGCATAATGTGTAAGCCATGAAGAAGCGTTTGTACAACACAATACATGTAGTTTTAAACTGGTAATAATCAAATGACCCTGGAAAATGTTGAAAAATAGAGCTTTAGGAAAAAATAGAGCATTTTTACGGACATTTATTTTAATGTTTATATCAGCCACAGAAATAAAATGCATGTGTGTTAATCTCATACACTGAAAGAAATTAAAAAAAGTAAAACTAATCCAAATTCAGGCTAAATGTCCACTGGGAGAAAAGTCACTATGATCGACTCTCAACCCACAATTTCAGTTTTCCCGGAACATCATGTCAATAACGGTGAAAGCACTATTGACCTCAAAAAAAAAAAAAAAAAAAAAAAGCATAACATTTTTGAACGGTCTTTCATTATTTTGTGCCATGGATCAATCAAGGAAAAAAAGCATGTACTTGTCAGCCTGCTACCTACTGCGGATTTTACTGCACATGTCAGTCGCATATTGGTGTCTTTTAGCAATCAAAGATCTAACGTACATTTCTGGGTTAAATTTGCACAGTGGTCCAACAAGGCATAATAATAGCATGGTTGAAATTTTCTTTATATTAAAAGATACCTATGATTAAAATCATCTTTTGGAAGCTGCTTGGACAGAACTGTGTGCAGGTATAGTGTGGCCACAGTCATATTGGAGTGATATAAAGACACTAGCCCCTAAAACAGACCTTTCCGGAAAATTGCCCGGAAAGGGATCATGTGTGAACAGGCCCATTTTGAAAATACCGGTAAATTAGTTCTGGCAATTTTCTGGAAAGAGAAGTTGTAACATTACTGGTAATTTGACAGAATGCTGCTCTGTGTGAACGCAGAAGGAAGATTGCCGGAAGGAGCGTGTTCACCTGCCCTCTGCCATTGGATGTCTATGGAACAAAGCAACTGCATGAATGCTAAAGCTAAACAGTTCTGGTAGCTCAAACCTGCTCGGGAGCAGGTTCATTTCATATAAACAGGATTAGATCAGGTCAGTTCAAGCAAAGATGATACTAAAAGTATGTACCGAATTCTGATGTTTTCTTACAGTAGTTATACACTTGAGAAAATAGTACACATTTTTAACTTTAATCTATCAGCTCTTAAACGCACCAAGCTACCACTACAGTCACCCTCAGTTTCTAATAGCCTGCCTAAGGTGAAAGCTGCACTGTTTATTGCGCGCTCTGTGAACAATAAGTCTCTTATCCTGTCAGATATTGTGGTGGAAAAAAAACTAGATCTGTTATGCTTGACTGAAACCTGGCACTCGAAATTGCATTGTCTCTTATTTAATGAACTGACCCCAACAGGATATGACCTATTCGATTCTCCTAGACTCACTGGCAGAGGTGGGGGTATTATTGTACTGTCTAATAAACTGTTAGAAGTCAGCACAGTGGTCACTCCCAAGTTTCATTCCTTTGAATGCTTAATTTTGCGGACCTCTAAACCCATTTCCACTGCTATTGTTACCATCTACAGACCTCCTAAGCCGAATGAAGCCTTTATGTCTGAATTCGCTGACCTGCTGTCCATGTTGTCCCTCAAATATGAGAGAACTCTTGTCCTGGGGGATTTTAACATCCAGATAGACAAAAATGTGCAATTTCAAAGGACTTACTTTCTTTACTTAAGTGTTTTGACATACTATAACTGGTAAGAATAACTGGTGGACTTCCCTACTCATAATAAAGGTTACACTCTGGACTTGGTAATCACTAATAATACATTCACCCCATTGCTTACTCCTGTAGATCTTGAGTTATCAGATCATTAATACTTATCACATTTATTAAAACGCCTATACAAATATCAACACGTTAATTTATCGTAAATGGAAATCAACTGATCACCAAGAATTTTCTGCTCTCATTGAAAGTGCCATAAGTGGTCTATCTTCGTCTGACTCCCTTGATGACAAAGTTTTAGCTTTAAGGACACTCTAGAAAGGCAGCTTGCCGTATATTAGAGGGTAGATGGCGCCTTTCTGGCTTGAATGTGCATCACATGGCATGGAAAGACTCTATAGTTGAATACAGAGCAGAATTAGTATCTGTGAGGTCACAGCATTTCTCACGAGTAATTTCAAGTAATCGAGATAACCCTAGAAAATAGTTTTAGGTCATAAACAAATTGCTGAAAGGGAATAATTTTGTCTACTCACCCATTACAGTTAATTGGTGTGATCAATTCCTAGATTTTTTCAGCTCAAAGATTGAGAGAGCTCGAAGCAGCATCAGTGCTGTGGCTACTGCAGCTGACCCTGCCTCCAGCACTTCTTCATTCACTGGTGCTCTACTCTCTAACTTTACATCTACCAATCTAACTGTGTTAAGTAAAGAGGTTTCAAAAATGAAGGGTGCCACTTCCACAGTTGATCCTATTCCAACAGGGCTTTTAAAGGTTTGCTTTGCTTGCATATGTAATGCTGTTTAAGATATTATTAATGATAATTATTATTTTATTAATGTCCGGTAACGTGCCTGCTTCTTTTAAAATGGCTGCTATTACTCCTATTTTAAAACAGACTGATTCTGACCTGGACAATCTAAACAACTATCGTCCCATTTCAAAACTCCCGTTTTTAGCAAAAATTCTTGAAAGAATTGTGGCATCTCAACTGCACACACACCTCACAATTAATAATCTGAGCCTCTCCAATTAGGCTTTTGAAACTTTTATAGTACAGAAACAGCCTTAGTGAAGGTCACAAATGTAAATTAGTTTCGGCTTCCCGCCCAACGTAACAAGGGGGCGAGGCCATGAGCTCACCCGCTCTGTGTTTGCAACAGATTCTGACAGGCAGACTGAGAGAAGGAGCAGGAGTGAGAGGTTCAGCATTCAGTCGTACATGTACGACTCTAACACAGACCAAGCAGAGAGTACAAAATCATATGTGTCTTTGTACAGTTTTACAGCCAACTGTGTGCTAGTTTCAAGTGCCGAGCTTGTACACTGAGACTAATAACCACGCACACTGAATTAACTTTGACTGAGGCACCGGATGCGCCACTCGAAGCCGCGACACGGCACACCAGATACTCTCTGTAGCGCGGCAGAAGCATGAAGTGTCCCGAATCGTCGCGCCACGCATTTTTGAATTCTAAACATAGGTTTCTATCAGGGTACACACAACTGCGCTTCAAGTCTGCAGCAGTCCGACTTGAGTGTACCCTGATAGAAACCGATGTTTAGAACTCTAAAACGCATGCTAGTTAAGATCACAGGGAGCTTTAGGGATCGTGAGAAATGCAAACGGCTGAAGTATAAGGTAGACTCAATGAGAAGTACACATGTTTGCAAACCTACCTAAAGATACAACCAATAATTCCGATTAGAGCGATAATGTGGAGAATATTGATCTTGTGTTGAGCCCAATGAGCCTTACATCTAAAAATAGAGCTAGCGTGTTCCTTTAGTGATATCGCTTCGACTCACGCTGAAAATGGCGGACGTGAATCAACAAACTGAGGATATGATGACGCGCCTGTCAATCAATATTGGTGGGCGGGGGGACCGCTCTCCTACGTAAAGTTGCGGTCGATTTGAAAACCGCTCCAATTGGTCCACCGTTTTTATGTTGTTAAATTGAAAAAAAAGCACTGGGTGTGTTTATATCACCCCAATATGACAGTCTATACTCCACACATGCACATATGTCTGTCCAAACAGCTTGAAAAGTAGATTTTTTATCGTAGGTGCCCTTTAAATCGAACACTGGTCCAGTCTAATTCGGTGTACCCCAAGGATCGATTTCAAGCCCCCTACTCTTTTCCATGTACATTTCACCTCTTGGTCATCTCCTGGGATCCCTAGGTTTAAAGTACCATTTTTACGCTGATGATACTCAGATATACATTGGCTCAGAGGCTCTGGAACTCTATCCCCCAAGATATTAGACATGCTGAATCTTTTAAATTGTTTAAATCATCCTTGAAAACTCACTACTTTACACTCACCTATTCACGAGGTGTGCATCTTTGGTTTATGTTTTTAGATATTTGAATGTTTTACCAATTTTAAATATTTTAGCAATTATGAATGTTTTAGCCGGAACGATTCATTTTAACTGTTATTCTAAACTGTTTTACATCTGTGTCTTTTTTTGTGTAAAGCGCTTTGAGAATTAAGTTTTAAAAGGCACTAAATAAGAATAAATTATTATTATTATTATTATTATTATTAAATCATGTCCGCAAAACAGGACTTGCAAAACAATTGTTAATTAAAGATGTGTTTAGCTCTCTGTGATCAGCTGCACATTTGTACTAAGAAAAGACAGAAGGAAATTGCTGTAATTCATCACCACAACTGCATGACAATAGATGTGGATTCGTGCCATGGATGGGCCTCTGTCTGCCCGGTGACTCTAGTTTTGTTGCTAAATGGCTAATATGGATTTTGAGAGAGTAGCTGTGCTTTATGTGCTTTAGGAAGGCTGACAAACAGCTTAGATGCATTCAGTACTGTAAGTTTGGGATGCTTTTGTGCCCCAGGGGTAATAATTTCTTAACAATATGCTGGCTTTCTCAAGCTAAGATAATTAAAAAGACAGCACCTAGTGCATTTTATTGATATTTTTTCTAAAAACAAACACACACCAACAAATTCTCACAGTCAATATTGACTCGGTTTCAGTTTTATTAAATTATTTCCTCCAATTTGTGAGGTTCAAAAAGAGTAATTCCTCTTTTGAAATATATTTCAAATAGCACTATATTTTTACATACAATTTTGGGATAGTTTTGTAATTTCATACAACTAACAATGATTATGTAACAGTAATATAACTAGCACTAAACAAATAGAAAGTAAATTTTGATATCTATATATATATATATATATATATATATATATATATATATATATATATATATATATAAACTAATGTAAATATCAAAACTAAAACATAATATAGAATGACAAATAATTTTAGTGACAAATACAAATATTGTTTAATTACAGGTAATACATGTAAATATGACATTGTGCATTGCCATATCTACCGCAATAAGCAATAACTGTAGAGTGCATTCTTTATTCTTTAAAGCTGACAGAATTATTTAAGTTAAGTATACCAAATTAAATGGTTGAATCTTTTGCTTTGTTTGATCAGAACAGAAAACTTTAAGGCTGATTTTAGCTTATTTGAACAAAAAAAATGACTGAGTGCTTTATAATAATAATAATATAATAATATATAATAATAATATAGTAAGTAATATCTGATTGCACCAAAACTTTATAAACTATGTGTGTAAAAGATTAACTTGAGTCAGAACCCAATTGTGACATCCAAAAAGAAAAGATTTCAGAGAGATTGCCTTTATCCGCCTCTGTAAACACATGGGATGGCATTTTCAAACCACTTCATACATATTTGTTGAAGAAAAAGGAACAAATTTCATATAAATAAGATATCATTTGTATCCAAAGTTTGATGCATTTTTTGTAGATCAATTATTTATTAAATTAACAAGGAGTTCAAATGAAATTGAGTGGAATGAAGTGTGTCCAAGAGACCAGAACACCAGCTGCTTTAGGCATATGAGAAACTAGATATATTCATATTTGAATGACTGTTAAGTATATTATATGTGCTTATATTGCCTCATTTATTTGAGTCTAAACAATCATCTCCTTGGTGAAATTGTGCAGATCTACTTCTACAACATGAGCAACTTCAGCAGCTCTTGGTCTGGCAGATTTTAGTTTATAATGCTATTATATCCGTAAATAATGCTGCATCCTTTCGTGCCCAAAACACATTTGTTCTACATTGCTAACTTCTTAATATGCAATTCAGTGCATTGCAATAAAATTCAGTTTTTTCTGTTTTTCTGTATGCAAAATTATATATTTGTTAAAAAAACTGTAAGCTACAAAATGTGTCTTTAAAGAACAAACTGTCCAAGGATTGATAGCATGCACTTGAAATGGTATGTCATTATAAAATGTTTTTATTTATTTGTTGTTACATATTAATGGTTCTTTATATTAGCTTTTTATTTTTCAAATATAATTCATTTTTTGTTAAAACTAACTATAAAATTTTACTAGTTATTTTAAGAGGTAGCCTATAGTTCCCAAAATTATAATTCCTGTGTAAATGCAGCAGATGAGAGCTGCATTAAATAGTCATTGAAAATGCATATTTTTGTGATTTTATGCTAAGTTGGGTCTCATTTCTGTGCCTACTTTTGCCGTGTAAAGATGCCTGCATGGGTGAAAGTGCTTCCATATGCTGGCTTTTATTAAAAATTTCAAGCATCACTGCCATGTATGTGCAAGCCACAAACTGTCCAGGAGCTAAACTTGAGATCTGCTCTTTGCATTCCATCAACATCATATTATCAATCATCCACGTCTGCATTGCAATGTATCTAAGAATAATGCTTCAGTAATTTGCTGTGAAAGAGGTTATTTTGTGTCTGACATATTTAAAGATGCCTTTTAAATCAACTCAAGACTCTAATGTATCAACGCTCAAACTAATTTGTTTTTTTTTCTTCACCAGACAAACTTAAACAAGCACATTAGTTCCACAACTGTTGGTTCACCTTCAACAAGACAACATTAAAAAATGAAGGATCTATTTCACAGACTCCATGTTAAACTTAAGCACCTCAATAACCTGAGAGCTGCAGATGTTCTTCAGATAAAGAAACATCCAATACAATCTAATGAGTCTTATTCTGAAGAGGAGCTGATTCAGTCTTTCCTACAAAAAGTACTGATGATGAACTACAGAGCAAGATACATAAAAACAAAGGAAAACGATGAACAAGCTCAAACAGAAGACAACTGTGAATCGCCTGAGGATGAGAGTGATTTTTTTGATGTTCTAAACGCATCTATGTCAGACAACATTACAGGCAAATCTAAGCAAATTCACCCGATGGATGTTCAGATGGCTGTGTTTCATTGTGCTGATGATTTCCTGAAGCAGCTGATGGTCACTAAACTGTCCCAGTGTCAGTTCGCTCTGCCTCTGCTTGTTCCTGACATATTCACACAACAGATTGAGTTTCCTCTCTGGACATTCAGACAAATCACCAAAAGCTGGAAGATCAGAAACACCAACAATGAAACCATGAGTCAAACCCAGCCGATCTACAAGGCACAAACTCCAATGGTGTTTTTCTTTAGGTTTGGCTCTGTATCTTCATCCAAGTCTCAGCTGATGAACAGTCTGATCAATGACAAACACAACACGTTCTTCCACAGGAACTGCCCAGGCAGCAGCAGATCCAGAGTCCTGATGGATGGAGTGGTGGAGATTGCCTGGTTCTGCCCTTCTGGGAAGAACACAGATAAATTCACTGACTGTGTGGCCTTCTGTAATCTACATGGAGACGCAGGAGTCCATGAGAAACAGCTGCAGATCCTCACTGAGATGGCCTCAGTCAATGTGGTTCTTCTGCCACGACTGCACACGGATGACAGAATTGCAGTTAAAATAAAAAAAATGTTCAGTGAAGAAAAGCCACTGATTTGTCTTTTTACTGAACATAAAAGTAAAGCAATTCCAAAAAAGAAAGGAAAATACAAGATTGGTCTGAAAGACAGAAATCAGTCAGAAGTATCTGAAGAACTCAGAGGAGCTATAAAGGATTGTCTCTCAGAATCATCTTCCACTTTCAGACTTGAAGATGTGTCCAAACATTCAGACATCAGAGTAGATGAGGAAGATGATGAAGACTGCAGAAGAGGAAGAGCAGCAGCACAGCAGATGATCAGTTTACTGGAGAAGAAAAAGCTGACAGAAATCAAAGAATCATTTCTGCCTCATCAGGGGAAACTGTGGCATCAGTGGAGTCAGAAGAACAAAGAACTACATCGACTTCGAGGAGATGACGATGAAGTGGAAATAAAAACTGAAATGAAAAATAAACGTCAAAATCAATATAAATCTGTCATCAGTGAGTTTATGAACTTCTTTATTAAAGAAATTAACTCACATGATAGACATAAGATGTTTTTCCTAAAATGGCTTAGAATTCTGCTTGATGAATATGCATCAGCTGATATTATTACTCTACATCACAAGTACAATGAAAAGTGGTCAACAGTCTTAAAGCTAACAGAGAATACAAAAAAATCTCATCAACTCAAGGATGAACAAATTGAACTTGAGAGAATATCTGAGGATCTTCAAGCTGCAGCTTTTGGTCTAGAGCACATCATGAGGGAGATCGGTCAGATCTATGAATCATGTTCATCTGTGAAGGAGAACAAGAAAGATCTGCCAGTTCACTTCTCTTCTCTCCCGAGTCTCGCAGCAAAGATGATGATCTCTGGGTTTCCACTGGAGCTGATGGATGGAGATGCTGCTCATGTTCCTCTGGTCTGGATCTCTGCTGTTTTTGATCAACTCGTCCAGAAACTGGGAGACCAGACCAGAGTCTTTGTGCTGTCAGTTT
The DNA here is from genome assembly GCF_903798145.1 of Danio aesculapii. NCBI lineage: Eukaryota > Metazoa > Chordata > Actinopteri > Cypriniformes > Danionidae > Danio > Danio aesculapii. Next base: position 5,794,397 of record NC_079437.1, on the reverse strand, counting down.
TAGGGATCCAGAGCTCTGGGAAATCCACCATGCTGAACGCCATGTTTGGACTCCAGTTTGCCGTCAGTGCTGGCAGGTGCACCAGAGGAGCTTTCATGCAGCTGGTCAAAGTGTCTGAGGAGATGAAAACACAGATGAACATTGACTATATTCTGGTTGTTGATACTGAGGGTCTTTGTGCTCTAGAACTGGCTGGAAGATCAACAAGACATCATGACAATGAATTGGCCACATTTGTTGTTGGTCTTGCCAATCTAACAGTAATCAACATCTTTGGAGAAAACCTATCCGAGATGCAGGATGTTCTTCAGATTATTGTTCAGGCCTACCTGAGGATGAAGAAGGTCAGACTAAATCCTAGTTGTGTGTTTGTGCATCAGAATGTCTCAGACATCACAGCTGTAGAAAAAAACATGGAGGGAAGAAGACGATTGCAAGAGACACTGGATGAGATGACAAAACTTGCTGCTGAGGAGGAAGTCTGTGATGCAGAATGTTTCAGTGATGTCATTAGATTTGATGTTCAGAATGATGTGAAGTATGTTGCTCAGCTCTGGGAGGGCAGTCCACCAATGGCTCCCCCAAATCCAAACTACTCTGAGAACATTCAAGAACTGAAGGAAACTATTATGTCTCGCGCCTCAAAATTGGATGGAATGCTGCTGAATAATTTAAAAGATCATATTAAAAATCTCTGGAAAGCTTTACTTAATGAACAATTTGTCTTAAGCTTCAAAAATTCCCTTGAGGCTGCAGCTTACAAAAAACTGGACACTGAATACAACAAATGGTTGAATAGTCTTCATTGTGCCCTGATAGAAACTGAGAAAAAACTACACAGCCAAATAGAAAATGAAGCAATTCACAAGGTTGAGAAATCTGATCTTCAAAGAGAACTGAAGAAGACAGTTGAACAAGTGGAAAAATCACTGTCTGAATTCTTCGAGAGGGATGCTTATGCAAATATACTGATTAAATGGAAAACATCATTTGAAACAAAACTTAAAGAGCATCAGGAAAACATTGTGAGTCAAACAATTATTAAAGTCAATGAGATTCTTCAAAAGAGAGACATGAATAAAAAGATTGATGCTCAGAGGACACATCATGAAAAAACTCTCTATGAAAAGAGCAAAGAACTGGCCTTAAAACTCAACGAGAAAAAAAACAACGAAGGAACACAGAAGGAAGAGTTTGATTTGTTCTGGAAACAGTGTGTGAAAAGCCTTACAGACATTGATATATTGGGAGATGTGAGAAAGATCCTCGGTGACTGGAAAGAGGATGATAAGTTCAATGACATTTTCACTGTGAAGAGTTATTTTACATATGTTACATTTAAAAATAATTCAAAAAGTGGAATTGAAGGAGTTGAAAATCACTATAAAGAAACTCTCTTTTTACAAAGTGACTCCCAAATCAGATCATTTATTGAAGATGTTGCTCATCAAACAGAGACAATGATTCAGTCATTTAACATTTCAGAGAATGGCTACAGCATCAGCTACATCCAACAGCTCACAGATAACATCAAAAAAAGGGTAAAAGAACATGTGAAGGGACCAGTGAAATATCAGTTCACAGATGAATTCTTCATTGATTTGATTTTTTCCATCTGCATGAGAATAAATGACAGGATCACTGAAGAACACAGAAGGTTCAGGAAGGCAAATTATCCAGTTCTCAATTTGAGGAAGAAAAGAGATGAGTACTACAGTATTTTCATTAAATACTGCCATGCAGCAACATCAGCTGCTATTTTAGGTCAGATCATCTGTCAGAAACTGAGAGAGCCCATTGAGCTGAGCATCTACAGGAAAACCTCCAGAGATTTAGCAGATGAAATGAGATCAAACTGTGAATCACTGAATGGAAACAGATCAAATCTGGAGAAACACATCCTGAAGACACTGGCAGAAGAGGAGGACTTTGACAAATACATGAACTACATTGAAAATCCCAGAGGTCACTACAAGAGTTTCATCAGAGATGAAGTCAGTCGCTACATCAGAGATAAGTTCAGCATCTGTGTTTTACCCAAGATGAAGGAGAACATTAAACTCCTGCAGCAGAAGATCATGAACGCAGCACATCAATCTACTGAACATGTTCAAGTCAACAGTGGAGATGTTGGTTTGTGGTTGAAGAGTTTCACACAGCAGCTCTCAGATCAGCTGATCTTCTCTGAAGAACACCTCAGTGGAGTCAAACATGATGATGTTGATGATTTCAGACTCCTAGAAGATGTGATCAGACAAGAGCTTCCTGCTGTAATGTCAGACATCAGCAGCAGATTCAACACAGACACATTTCCAGTAAAGCTGGACTATAAGTTCAGGCCAGATGAGCTTCTGATTGATCACTTCTGTCAGTGCTGTTGGGTTCAGTGTCCATTCTGTGGAGTCACCTGCACAAACACCATAGAAAACCATGATGGAGATCACAGTGCTCCTTTACACAGAGTTATTGGAATTAAAGGCACAGTTTACAAATCAACAAATACTCTAGTTTGTAATATCTGCTCAAAATTACATGAAAGTTATTACCTTATTAATAAACAAACTGGAAAACATTATATTAAATACCACACAAGAGGAGGAGGAGTTTATGCAGACTGGAGCATCATTCCTGATCTCTCTGAAATGCCCTACTGGAAGTGGGTTGTGTGCAGATTCCAGAAAGATCTGGAAAACTGCTACAGTAAAATATTTGAGGGTCATGGCATGATCCTAAATGAATGGAGAAGATATACAAAAAAGCAAGCTATTGAGAGTATAGACGGACATTTCCAGGAGATCGAACATCCAGTGACAGTTTCACCAGTGTAACTGAACTCATCTCCACCTCATAAGAGCAGAACATCATAAAATACACCTGAAGAAGATTAAAGATAATAAATTAATCATACATGCATATGTAAATTTACTAAAACAACACATCTCAGAGCATATGTCTACTTGCAGTCACAATATATTTTGTATATTATAGTCCAATTATTATTGATTGATTGATTGATGAAATCTCATGAAGAAACTCTCCTGATTTTACACACACACTGCCAAGACATTAGTTTTTATTTTCCATAACCTTGTTATACTCAGAGTTCAGATATTTTTGATTATACATTACTTATTGTAAGGGCTACAGTGGTGCAGTGGGTAGCACTGTCGCCACACAGCAAGTAGGTCGTGGGTTCGAGCCTCGGCTGGGTCAGTTGGTGTTTGTATGTGGAGTTTGCATGTTCTCCATGTGTTCGCGTGGGTTTCCTCCAGGTGCTCCGGTTTCCCCCACAAATCCAAACACATGCGGTACAGGTGAATTGGGTAGACTAAACTGTCTGTAGTGTATGAGTGTGTATAGATGTTTCCCAGTGATGGGTTGCAGCTGGAAGGGCATTCGCTGCATAAAGCATATGCTGGATAAGTTGGTGGTTCATTTGGCTGAGGCAACCCCATATTAATAAAGGGACTAAGCCGAAAAGAATGAATGAATTACTTATTGTTAATTAGGCTAGTTTGTTTTAGTTTTTAATTAGTTACAGCTTGTCTGTTATTGCAATTCTTGATTTATAATTTTTGATCAAATAAAAGTATTTTTAAGCTTGAATAACAGACTGCCTGGATCTCACTTATTAAATAAAAAAGTAAAAATAAAGGTGACTTGACATTAGAGTCTTATCTCTAATTAACATCTTACACATTTGTCCATCATTAAAATTTTGGTCAAACAAAACTACAACAAGACATAAACAATGAAAAACACAACATACATGTACAATTCCACAAAAAATATGTGACATTTAAATACAATGATAATGACAATGGTTCCACGAGCTAGAGAAAAATCTGGCATACTGGGTTTGTCAAAATTGTGATTATGCTGTTCACTGAATCTACACATAATCCTATGAATAAGATTATGCAACACATCAGATAAGTCATCAGTTATGTAATGTAAAAGTATTTTGGCTTAGTGCATACCTTAAGGACAATGAAAAAAGTCAAAATATTGGTTTCCAGTCATCACTACTCCTCCTGATAACTGATTGTTACGATTTAATAAGGTGTCTAGGGAGGGGAAAACATGATATTTAAAAAATTATATTATAACTAAAGAAAATGGATGGAAATAAACAAGGACAAACAGTCTTAATGTTTAATTTGTTTATAATTCTATTAGGAAGTATGATAAAGCCGACAAAAGAAAGGCATGTGTGAGCTTTGTACAGTGCATTTGAAAATTAATAGAAACAATCACAGAAATATAACCAAACCAAAAGTTACGGGGGGTGGGGGTGTTGATGTCCAGTCCGTGGATGAAATGGTGCCAGGTCGCACAAGCCATCATGGTAACACCTTATAATAACTACACACTATGAATTATTTATTAAGCATTAGCATCTAGTGAATTCATTATCTGTTAAGCATTAACTCTACATTAATAAACGTTAGTAAGCAGTTTATAACTGCAGCTACAAATGCTGTATTCTTGACTTATAAGCACCTATATAATGTGCTTAATAATTGTATTTTCATACTTTGTTAATGATTTATTTTTCATTACTAAATTAAGTATCACATTATTTACAAACCAGTTGTATTTAAGAGTAGGTGAGGGTTTTGAGGATTTTTTAAAAAAAAATAAGATTTACATATCTTATTATTCAGGCATATACTAATAGTTAACTAATATGTTAATAAATGCTTTATTAACTCAACTTCATGCAGTTTTGTGACCTAATCTAAAATGAGGACTATTTATGCTTTATAAATCCCTTATAAATGACAATTTAAGGCTCAGTATCAAATGAACAATAATCTTTGCAATCTTTTCTTAAAAATAAAATGACTGTAAAGTTTAAACATTGCTGAATAACAGGAGTGTCAAAATACGACAAAACTTGATAAAACAACAACAACAATATAATAATTTAACAATATAATAAGATGCAATGTTTAAACTCTACAGTTATTTTATTTTAGATAAGGTTGCGAAGCCATTATAGGGTGTGATGTGTTCTCGTTTGCATGTCCCTGTCAGCAAACGAGCAGCAGCATTCTGCACCATCTGCAGAAGAGTCAGGGAGGCATGGCTAATACAAACATACAGTAAAGGGCATTACAACAATCTAGCAGAGGCAAAAAAAGTATAACTTTTCAAAGTCACATCAAGATCCAGACAACCATGTGTTCCCCTGGATCCAAATACCACCACTTCTGTCTTCTTCATTGCACATTCAAAAAAAATTGCCAACCAAGATTTAAAAGGTCACATAGCTTTCCCCATTTTTATGATTTAATATTATGGTTCTTCTGAGTGTGCCAGTTTAGGTTCAGTTCAACACACAGTTCAGATGTTTTTATTATAATGTGCTAAAAAGTGTTGTTTTGGGGGGCGTGTACTATGGCTGCATAATTAATCGAAAAAAGATCACGATCTCGATTCGACCCTACACATGATCCTAATTCAGCTTTTTCTATGATTCAGCCAATTATATTTTCAAGGTCAGGAGAGAAGAAAAGGCGGTCGCAGAAGTCTTCACAGCAACAGTGACACCAACATTGGCCTTAAAAGTGTCACATACGGTATTTCTAAAGTATAATTCACCCCAAAATGTAATTTCTGTCTTCATGTAATCATGTATTCACGGTCGCGAAATCACATGTCCATCCAAACAGCTTGAAAAGTAGATTTCACCATAGGTGCCCTTTAAGGTCCTTAAGACAGTCCAACAATGGTGTTATGGACCCAGCATCTTTAGATTTTAAAGTCAAATAAAGCTGCGCATCATCTGCATTTAAATATTAAATGAAATCCCATACATCCTACAAATAGACCAGAAGCAGATATAGGGAAATATAGAGAACAGAAGCAGATATAGGGAAAATAGAATAGGTTGAAGAATGGAACCTTGAAGTTACTTCACATGAGAGAGGTGGTTATGAGGACATAAACTCCCCTAGGCGAACAGAGAAGCTTCTGTCAGATAAATATGACCAAAACCGTTCCAAGGCAATACCCTTAATACCAACACAGTGCTCTAAAAGAAAAAATAATATCTTTTGGTCTACTGTGTCAAAAGCAACTGTAAGATCTAAGAGCAAAAGACATTGGGTTTTCCTGCGTCAGTGGTTAGACAGTAAATGCATGCTGTACTGTAACAAATTGTGCACTGCTCAGTGGAAATTGGCCATACAATAATACAAAAGCTTGTAACGGTGGTGGTGTTGGCTGAAATAGGTCTTGTTTATTCTTTCGAAGTAGAAAAAAAAAATCTAATTTCAAAAACTGTTCCCAGCACAATTTGAACTGTTCAAACCAGCACCACTGTTCAAACGCTTAACCTCTAGACCACACGGTTACTGCAGGGAATGACTTTTCCTCGGCCCTTTGATCCCACTCAAAGCTGACCAAAAGCTTGTGTTACATGGTTGGAATGTGTGTGAAGATTTTCAGCAATAGGGTGGGTGTATGAATGAATGCATTGAACAACTGACCCGGGCTAACTGCGTCGATCGGTTCAGGTCCACCGCTCAATAGATTTCCTTTTGGGAGGCTTGTTCTCACCAGACTATCGCCATTGCTGGCTTCAAGAAAAGATCCAGCTCCGCACTGCCTCCACCGAGGATCCAGGAGACCGCTCGCACACAATGGTCGCTTTTAAAGTTGCCTGACACACAGTGTCCGCACTCGCTACACGCCAGTCTTTTAATGTCTTCACATGCGTAAAACCAACAGCTCTTTATCCTTGCACATTTCTTTTATCTCCTTCTATTCCCTACCTGAACTTCCATTTCTTGACCCCAGAAGTTTTGTTTGGAAGTTCTAGGAAGGGCAGGTCGGACTAGCTCCCCCTAGTGCCGCTTAGAAAATTGTTGGGCGAGACATCTCGTCTAACCACTAGCTTATTTACAAATCCAGATATGTAAAATAATTCATAAAAATAATCTTTGTAATAAATCTAAAAAATGAAAAAACATTTAAAATATTACAGTTGTAAAAGATTTGACCGGTAATGTTTATCTCTCTATATAGAAATGGGTGTGTAAAAAATCTTTTGTTAAAAAGCATGAAATGTGGAAGAACTTGTTTCAGTGTCTTGTCCTTGTTGGTGTTTTTAAGTTGGCTGAAAGATGCTGAAGGGAACTTGTAGTAAAAACTTTTGTGAAAATGTTTTTGCCTGCTTGAATATGAAAGACCACACATGTCAAACTATAAAAAGCATGCGTAAGAGTGTTTTTGTTTGACAAAGTTCATAAAGGCTTTTAAAGCCACATTAGTGAGTGAGTTGTGGTAATTCACTTTCAACACCTGCCTTTTAATTCACATTACTATTTAAAGCCAGCAACAATAAATGAAACCCATACATCTTAAACCAGCTGAATATATTATCATCCCCATAAAAGGAAATAATGCATTAAACACTTTCGCTTTCTAACTTTCATGTCACGTGGTATTCAAAAAATGTCCACAAGCACTACATATACAAGGAAGAAGAGATTCACTCACAGCTCAGGGTGAAACAGATGATCTAGAGAGGAAGACACACTGTACATACTCAGGTTTGATTTCATTGCTTCAAAACTAGATATAATATTAATGTATTGTGAGTATTAATATCTACATGTACTATGAAATATTTTTGATATGCGCTGCTTTAAAGACTGTCTGTAAAATGCATGTGCAAGTCTATAAAGATTTGCCATGTCCTGTTACAAAATATAACGACTATTTTAGCAGCAAGTGTTAGAATTAAGCTACTTACTAATGAGAAGTATTCATAACTTCATATAAAAAAGTGCACACACACAAAACTAATTTTGACATCGTGAGTGAAGAGCCTCAAGCAGAGGAAAGCTTAACTGATTAGTTTACTTACAGAATGGAAATTTCCTGAGATCGAGTAAATGTTTTTGAAGCTGTAATGAAAGCACAGAAGTCCACTGTATGGAAAAGAAATCCTGCACGTGTTCATCATAAACATTTGTTTTTTGACAGATGAAAAAGAAATTAACATCATGGATGGCGAGGGGTTAAGTAAATTATTGGGAAATTTTTATTATGAAAGTAAACTGATACTCTAATAATTTGTAAAAAACTAATCAACTGGGTTTATCAACTGGCTCCAGGCTAATTTGAGTCAACGATCAAATACGTCTCTACTTCAGCTGAGGCATACATACAGGGGGCTGTCATGGCAAAACAGATTTGATTTAAAGGTTACAGGTCTTGTCAGTGACCGGGGTCTGGAGTTGAGGATAGTAAATGACCATTGACCAATCTTTTCTTAGGGTGCTTTCACATCTGTAGTTCAGTTTATTTGGTCCGGACAGGGCAAACAAAATACAATAAATTGCATTGTCTGCCTTATTTGGGTCGTTTTCACACCACACTGATTGCTTTGGTCCGAACCCGTTAAAAAGAACCAAAATGCAGTCATCTGACAAAATCCACATCTCTTATTGGCCAGATGTTATTGAACGCATTTCCTAAACTGCTTTTCGATTGGTCAGAATTAAGGTGTGGGAAAATGCCAATGGAACTCCCGCAAGTAAACAAACCGGCAGACATAAAATGTCGCTTTTGACTATGGAGGTACCACTGCGCTGGCTGATTGTATACCTGCTCATAGCATACTATATAGTTATACATCACTTTAGACAAACTATTTCGAAAATGAAGCGCAGTTGTGGCTGAAAAACAACGTTTTAAGGCATTGCAAACTGCGCTGGCACATTGCAGGTCACTTCAGGAGGCATGAATTAATTTAGCTAAACTGCGACATGGTCATCTTCCGGAAATATTACCAACGATCCATCAGGTATTGTTTTTCCCTCTCACTCTCTTTGTTGGTAAAGCGCTGTCAACAAATATTTTTCCTCCACATTCCATAATGCACAGCGCATCAACCTACGGCAGCTGGATTAGTCCAAAAAGGCACAGTACTTTTTGCAGTTGGGTCTGTTTTAGTTTGGATCATATTCTCACCACAAACAAACCTCTCCAGTGTTCGTTTAAAAGCGTACCGAGACCATCTCTTCAAGGAGGTCTCGGTACGCTTTTTTGGTCCGCTTTTGGTGCGCACTCGAGTATGATTGATACATTCACACCTGCCCAAATGAACCGCACCAAGAGGGCAACCAAACTAAATAAGCCAGGTGTGAAAGCAGCCTTAAACCCTCAAAACCAAAACTGTGATGAGACCCTTGAGCAAGAAACCAAGCTTTCAACTAGACACTACAGAGTCTTGTTGTGGCATGCATGTCATTTTTGCATATCTGAAGAGAGTTCAGAGATGGTCAATGGTCACGCTAAAACATTTTTTTAGAGGCTGTTAGGCTTTATGACAGCTGAAGACATGCCTGGTACCCACCTCTGGAGCCTCCAATTTGAGGCACCTAAATAGTTGGCAATATCAATAGAGCCCTCCCTAAATTATTGAGCCTTGTATGGCCAAGCCTTATTGAGCAGCATTCTTCTCATAAAGAAAACCTCAAAACTTGATCAATAAGTGTTGAGCTGGAGCAGAGGCTGTCACCCCTCACACTGACAGTTGATGGTAGGACACTTGTTATGTACTGCTGTGCACTGTCCAAACAATGAACATGTATGTGGGTCACATGCAGAACTTCAGTGCAACTCTGTCTGTTTAAGATGATGGCAGAAGGGTAATGCCGTCTTCAAACAGAAGCTGGCTTGTCATTGCCTTGATGTACCAGAAAATGAGATCTTTAGTACTGAGAGCTCACTCAACAATGAGAGTTGCCTCTTCTCTGGAATTAATGCAAGAGACCTTTGTATAAGTGTTCTGGGCTACATTTAACATATTCATGATATTCTAAAAGCTCTGTGTGGAGCTGCTTTACTCCCAAGTATTGGGTAACAGCAGGAAAATTTTGGAAAAAACTATTTGGAGTACAGTGAACTCATTGTCATGTTCAAGAAACCAGTCTGACATGATTAGCGCTTTGACATGGTGCCTTATCCTGCTGGAAGTAGCCATCAGAAGATGAGTACACTGTGGTCATAAAGGGACATGGTGAGCAACAATACTCAGATAGGCTGTGGCGTTGACACCATGCTCGATTGGTACTAATGGGCTTACAGTGTGCCAATAAAATATCCCCCACACCATTACACCACCACCACCAGACTGAACCACTGATACAAGGCAGGATGGATCCATGCTTTCATGTTGTTGATGCCAAATTCTGAGCCTACCATGCGAATGTGGCAGCAGAAATGGAGACTCATCAGACTAGGCAACATTTTTTCAACCTTCTATTGTCCCATTTTGGTGAGCCTGTGTGAATTGTAGCCTCAGTTTCCTGTTCTTAGCTGACAGGAGTGGCACCCGGTGTGGTCGTCTGCTGCTGTAGCCCATCCGCCCCTAGGTTAGATGTGTTGTGCGTTCAGAGATGCTCTTCTGCAGACTGCGATCTGTCAGGTCAAACCAGTCTGGCCATTCTCCTTTGGCATCAACAAGGCATTTGCACCCACAGAACTGCCGCTCACTGGATAATTTCTCTTTGTCGGACCATTCTCTGTAAACCCTAGAAATGGTTGTGCGTAAAAGGCCCAGTAGATCAGCAGTTTCTGAAATACTTGGACCAGCCCGTCTGGCATTAACAACCATGCCACATTCAAAGTCACTTAAATGACCTTTTTTTTCCCCCATTCTGATGCTCGGTTTAAACTTCAGCAGAATGTCTTGACCATGTCTACATGCCTAAATGCATTGAGTTGCTGCCATGTTATTGGCTGATTAGAAATTTGTGTTAATGAGCACTAATAAAGTGGCCGGTGAGTGCATGGCAGTATTAGGGCTGGGTAAAATCAAAGTAAAACTACCCTCAAAGTTGTAGTTACTCTTGCTGCATTTGTTCAGCTACTTTTTAAAAAAAAAATAAATAAATAAAAAAAATAAAAATAAAAAAAAAAAAAGAGTAATAATGTGGCACTAAGTTTTGTTATTTTTTAGTATGCATTGTTACATAAAGGTACTAATTGTGACTACAGTGCATGACCTTTTTGTACTGAAAATAAAACATTTGTTCTTTAACAGAGAAAAACAAGGACTGGAAAACCTGAAGTCACTTCAGACAGACAAGTACAACTAAAGGGAAAAATGCATAATCTCTATCACAAACTACATCTCAAAGACGGACACACTAATAAATTGAGAGCTGCAGATGTTGTTCAGATAACTAAACATTCATTACAGTCCCACAAACCTTGCACTGAAGAGCTAACTCAAACTTTCATACAGAAACTACTGATGATGAACTACAGAGCAAGATACCTTAGTGCTGAGGAGATTAACGAGCAAAATCCCATGCAACAAACAGACTATGACTCACCTGAAGGAGGGAGCGATATTTTCAATGAAATGTCTTTTTCTAAAGGCACAAATCAGTCAGAACTCATTCACCCGATGGATATTCAGATGGCTGTGTTTCATTGTGCTGATTGTTTCCTGAAGCAGCTGATGGTCACTAAACTGTCCCAGTGTCAGTTTGCTCTGCCTCTGCTTGTTCCTGATCCATTCACACAACAGATTGAGTTTCCTCTTTGGACATTCAGAAAATTAACAAGAGCTGGAAGATCAGAAACACCAACAATGAAACCATCAGTCAAACCCAGCCGATCTACAAGGCACAAACTCCAATGGTGTTTTTCTTTAGGTTTGGCTCTGTGTCTTCATCCAAGTCTCAGCTGATAAACAGTCTGATCAATGACAAACACAACACGTTCTTCCACAGGAACTGCCCAGGCAGCAGCAGATCCAGAGTCCTGATGGATGGAGTGGTGGAGATTGCCTGGTTCTGCCCTTCTGGGAAGAACACAGATAAATTCACTGACTGTGTGACCTTCTGTAATCTACATGGAGATGCAGGAGACCATGAGAAACAGTGGAAAATCCTCACTGAGATGGCCTCAGTCAATGTGCTGCTTCTTCCACGGCTTGACAGAAATGCCAGAAATGCAACAACAATACAAAAACTGTACACTGACTCAAAGCCACTTATTTGCTGAAGATGAATCTACTGTTATTCAGACAAAGAAAGGAAAATACAAGATTGGTCTGAAAAACAGAAATCAGTGACAAGTATCTGAAGAACTCAGAGGAGCTATAAGTGATTGTCCCTCAGAATCATTTTCCGCTTTCAGACTTGAAGATGTGTCCAAGCACTCAGAAATTAGAGTAGATGAGGAAGATGATGAAGACTGCAGGAGAGGAAGAGCAGCAGCACAGCAGATGATCAGTTTACTGAAGGAGAAAAAACTGACAGAAATCAAAGAATCATTTCTGCCTCATCAGGGGAAACTGTGGCATCAGTGGAGTCAGAAGAACAAAGAACTGCATCGACTTCAAGTTGATGAGATACAACTAAGACAAATAACTTCAGAAATGAGAAATATCTGTGAACAGCAACATGAGTCTGAGATTAGTGGGTTTATAAACCTCTTCATCCAAGAAATGAACTCAAATAACAAACATGTAATATTTTTTCTTAATTGGCTCAGAATCTTCCTCGATGAACATACGTCAAAAGATATTACTATTCTTCAACACATGTACAATGAAAAATGGTCAAAAGTTAAAAAACTGAAAGAGAGTCATGATAAATCTGACCAACTCAAAGCTGAAGAAACTGAACTTGAGAGAATATCTGAGGATCTTCAAGCAGCAGCCTTTAGTCTGGAGCACATCATGAGGGAGATTGGTCAGATCTATGAATCATGTTCATCTGTGAAGGAGAACAAGAAAGATCTGCCGGTTCACTTCTCTTCTCTCCCAAGTCTCGCAGCAGAGATGATGATCTCTGGGTTTCCACTGGAGCTGATGGATGGAGATGCGGCTCATGTTCCTCTGGTCTGGATCTCTGCTGTTCTTGATGATCTCGCCCAGAAACTGGGAGACCAGACCAGAGTCTTTGTGCTGTCTGTTTTAGGGATTCAGAGCTCTGGAAAATCCACCATGCTGAACGCCATGTTTGGACTCCAGTCTGCTGTCAGTGCTGGCAGGTGCACCAGAGGAGCTTTCATGCAGCTGGTCAAAGTGTCTGAAGAGATGAAAACACAGATGAAATGTGACTATATTCTGGTTGTTGATCCTGAGGGTCTCCGTGCTCCAGAACTCGCTGGAAAATCAACAAGAGATCATGATAATGAATTGGCAACATTTGTTGTTGGTCTTGCAAATCTGACACTGATCAACATCTTTAAAGAAAACCCGTCTGAGATGCAGGATGTTCTTCAAATTGTGGTTCAGGCCTTCATAAAGATCAAGAAGGTTAGACTAAAACCCAGTTGTGTGTTTGTGCATCAGAACATGTCAGACATCACAGCTGGAGAAAAAAACATGCAGGGTAGAAGACTATTGCAGAAAACACTGGATGAGATAACAAAAAATGCTGCCAAAAATGAAGACTCGGATGCTAAACGTTTCAGTGATGTCATTAGATTTGATGTTCAGAATGATGTGAAGTATTTTGCTCAGCTCTGGGAGGGCAGTCCACCAATGGCTCCACCAAATCCAAACTACAGTGAAAATATTCAAGAACTAAAGGAAACTATTATATCTCATGCCTCAAAATCACAAGGAATGAGGCTGACAGACTTAAAAGACCACATTGTACATCTCTGGAAAGCTTTACTGAATGAAAAATTTGTCTTCAGCTTCAGAAATTCTCTGGAGACTTTAGCCTACAAGAAACTGAATATTGAGTACAGAAAATGGTCCTCAAGTCTCCACAGTACAATGATGGAAATTGAGAACAAACTACACAACAAAAAAGAAAATAAAGTAATTAATGAGGTTGAAAAAACGGATATTCAAGGAGAACTGAATGAGGCGACTGAAGAATTGGAAAAATCAATGTTTGGATTTTTTGAGAAAGACAAATATGCAGATATACTGATTCAGTGGAAAACATCATTTGAAACCAAATTTAACGAAGAAATTCTGGAAGAAACAAAGAAATTAAATAACATTCTCCATCAGCATAGATCAACATCAGCAGCAACTTTTGCTAAAATAATCTGCCAGAAACTGAAGGAGCCCATTGAGCTGAACATCTACAGGAAAACCTCCAGAGATTTAGCAGATGAAATAAGATCAAACTGTGAATCACTGAATGGAAACAGAACAAATCTGGAGAAACACATCCTGAAGACACTGGCAGAAGAGGAGGACTTTGACAAATACATGAACTACATTGAAAATCCCAGAAATCACTATAAGAGTTTCATCAGAGATGAAGTCAGTCGGTACAGTGATAAGTTCAGCATCAGTGTTTTACCCAAGATGAAGGAGAACATTAAACTCCTGCAGCAGAAGATCATGAACGCAGCACATCAATCTACTGAACATGTTCAAGTCAACAGTGGAGATGTTGGTTTGTGGTTGAAGAGTTTCACACAGCAGCTCTCAGATCAGCTGATCTTCTCTGAAAAAGACCTCAGTGGAGTCAAACGTGATGATGTTGATGATTTCAGACTCCTAGAAGATGTGATCAGACAAGAGCTTCCTGCTGTAATGTCAGACATCAGCAGGAGATTCAACACAGACACATTTCCAGTAAAGCTGGACTATAAGTTCAGGCCAGATGAGCTTCTGATTGATCACTTCTGTCAGTGCTGTTGGGTTCAGTGTCCGTTCTGTGGAGTCACCTGCACAAACACCATAGAGAACCATGTCGGAGATCACAGTGTTCCTTTCCATCGTAGTATTGGAGTGTATGGGGTGCATTACAGAGATGCATCAAACTTGTCAACCTATACCTGCACATCAGCATCAGCAAACAGCAATTTGTTTTTCTATCCCATTGACTCTGATGAAAAAGTCCTCTGGAAAGAATACAGAAGAGCAGGAGGAGTTTATGCATGCTGGAGCATCACTCCTGATCTCTCTGAACTGCCCTACTGGAAGTGGTTTGTGTGTAGATTCAAGAACAATCTGGAAATATACTATAGAAAAACATTTGAGGGGGGTGGTGAGATCCCTGATAAATGGGGAAAATACTTAAAGAGGGATGCTACTGAGAGTTTGCATAAATACATGTAATTGATGAAATTAAATGTTTCTTACAGGTCTTAAATTTATAGTGGTTATGAAATAGAGTGAGGCGGTAGGACCAAAATACTATTTCACTGTTTAAAGGGGTGGTCCACAGTATAATTTTGAGGCTTGGTTGTGTTTATAAGATGCAAAGCAATGTGTGTTAATGCTTCATTTATAGAAAATCACAGTATTTTTCTCATATATCTTTGCTTATATGCAGCTACTCAGCTAACATGAAAACGACTGTCATATTTCCTAGTTCCTCTGAAAGGCCCACCCTCAATATGCTCTGATTGGTCAGCTACGATAATGTGCTGTGATTGGCGGATCAGCTCCACATCACCAGGAAAAGTGTCAAGCCCCTACAAGCACACACTTTTAAGCTGTGTAAACACTGTCAGTCAGAGTAGCTGTTAACCGTATTAGTTTGTGCCTGAATCAGACAGAAAATAACACGGAGGAGAACCTCACGCCTGCTCTCTAAAATAAAATAGGACAAGTGTTTTCACATATATTCGGAATAAGTATGTTTAAGTCATATGAAACGTTCGCATATCTTTTGCGAGTTCATTTTTGAGATGTAGAACACTGGGAAATCAGACACTGAAAGCGTCCACATAGAGAGACACTGTAGCGCTGCTGAAGATTGTGGGTGTTTACAGCGGATTGACTGATAAATATAGGTTTGCAGCGAAATTGTTAGCGGTGCCAAACAGCATTTCCCATTGTTTACATCCTTGTTTATGTCCTTGCTACAACATACCATTAACGCTAGACACTGTGCCTGTAATAGATCAATTTTAACAAATAAAAATACTTACAGTTGTGGCTTACAATCCACAACTTCATCTGTTATGGTTGGAGGAGTTTTTAGCCAAAACCAGAACTGAACTGGGAGAGATTCTGGAAGCTGTATATATATTTTTTTTTTCTGGAACATAATTATGTGTATGCTCACTAGCCCGGATGTGTTTTTTGTAATCCCCAAACTTTGTTCACTGTAGGCTTTGCTAAGCTAACTCTGTAAAAGCCAATGTCTCCCTTTGCAATGAACTTTGAGCATCTTACATTCAGAGATGTTGTTTATGTTCACACAGCTACATTACACATCAACTAAAGTTTAAAATGTGATATAGTAGTGGACCACCCCTTTAGGCAAATTTACTTCACAGTAAAGATATATTTTATAATAGTTATTTAAATATGTAGTCATTCCAAACAAAAGCGTTAAAAAAAAATTGTAAATAATTCAGAAATGACAAATATTTCACCTTTACTATTTGGAATTTTGCAAGTTTATTTTATTAATAAATAAGTAAATAATAAATTTATTAACCGACTGGGGTCCAAAATGATTTTGGGTCCCTTGGGATATTTGGATATCCTCTGACAGTTTAGTAGATTCAGACCCGGGAAGACAAAAGAAACTCCCCAATGTATGCTAATGATGGATGGGTGGTGATGTAATTTCCCAGCAAGAAAACCATCATCAATCAAGAATGCTTGATTATATGGCGTGATGCCTTGCGATCAAAAATGTCATTATAATGGAAGCATATGGGGCAAAAACAGCCAGAAACATTATAAAAAGGTAGTAAATTTCCCCCATAGTGTATTGTGTTTTTGAAAAATTTCAAAGCATTTTCCAAAAATATGTGTCAAAATAAAATGTTCCACCAAAAATCATTCCATTTGCTGAAACACAGAGAAAATTGTGGCCCAATTAAAGCCGCGGTCACACTGCACTTTTCACCCTATAGACTTCCACTGTCACTGTAATGCAAAGTTCACGCTTGGTGAACTCTGATCTGCAAAAATCGCATCACATGATTGTGTGAAACCAATAGGTGATAAAACCATGACATCTGTGTAGAGAAATGTGGAGCAATCTCTCGCTTTTTTTAATGTCTAATTATCTTGATAATCCCACCCCTTTTCGCAGCACCTTACGACAGAATTTTACAAGCTCAAACTCTAGTGCAGGGGTGTCAAACGTACAGCCTGCGGGCCGGATCAGGCCCGCAAAAAGGTTTAATCCGGCCTGCGAGATGATTCTGTAAAGTATAAAAACGAGCTGCAATATTTCAATAAAAGAAGGTGCTGTTCTAGTTGTGACTTCAAATTATTAAATTAATCTGATAAAGCAGGGATTCTCAACTAGTGGGCCTCAGCGATCCTACAGGTGGGCCATGATATAGCTTAAAATGAACTCTCAATATAATACTATAATTTTTGGATTTCATTATTAATATGCTAAACTAAAATGATTGAAGTAATGCACTTTCGCCAGTTCTGTGATTGATTACTCCAAACTAAGCACAAAAACAGCCTCATGATCGTGTCTCCAACTAGGCAACACGTAAGTTGGTTCATTCACAAACTATGTTTGAAGTGAAAGTCTCTTTTTGTGTATTTTTGTGTGAACTATTTCTTATATCTGCATATTTGTCCAAATTAATGTCCTGTGAGTGATTTATAACAGATGCGCACCCATACAGGATCTAGCAGAGCTCAATGGTGTTTTTGTCATAGACTGTAAAATAAACTTGCATATGAGCTTCAGACACGCTCTGGCGAAGCTGTTCACTGTTCCTGTCAGCGATCTCCCAAAAATATCCAGCTGCAAACTCAACCGCCATCAGATCGACGCATTTCAACAGATTTAGGGTGTTTTACTGTATTTTACATTTGTCTGTATATTTTTGAATAGTCGATATAAAATAGTAGATACTAGGGTTGTGCAATTAATCGAAAATCCGGTTTCGATTTCAATTTTGGCTTCTAACGATTATGAAAATCCATTAATCGAGATAAACTATTATTGCATCATATACCGCCCTCTTTCCAGTTGTACACATTTGTTGCTCTGCAAAGCTCAGTTCCACGTGAAAATGACTAAAAGCATGTGCTGTAATGTAACGTTTGCAGCACGGGGTCCGCATCATGTTGTGTGTGTGCGTGCTGCGCTTAGCCTCGGACAGGCTCGGAGACAAGCAGAGCACAAACATCTAACGCCATCTTAATGTGAGTGCTTTAATGGTCAAATACATGCAAATTTGTGTCAGAGCGCGGTGTTTAGTGATTATTCATATTAACCCTCATTTGTGTAATAAACAAACAAGTTAAGAATCAAAAGACATGTGAAAGAGAAACCATATCAGAGCCGCACTGCTCTTAAAGTGACAGCGCGCAATTCAGCTTAAAGTGACATTCAAAGGCTTAATTAGTGTAATTAGGCTAATTTTCGCCCATTGCTGACTAATTTAATTGGCTGAAGCTGCTATGATGATCGCGTCAGCCCCAACTTCAGACACGCCATCTGTCAAGCGTTGACGATGAAGCCCTGTGTAAATTGGACGTTAGTTAAAATGATTTAAATCTTATATTGATATAAATCTAAAGGTTAACCTGCAGCAAAGTTTCAATAAAAAGCTACCTTGACTGAAATCAGACAATTCATTGGCAAATGTGTGGTATAAATGAAGTAGTTAATGCAAAAAACTCAAAGAGAATTAAAAGTGATGTGACAACATAACTGATACGCTGCTGCCATCTGTTGAGGATTCTGTGTAAAGCAAGTCCTTTAATGCTGCAGGATTGCTGTTGAGCTTGAGAAACTTTGTAATGAGATTTTGCTATGGCTGGACAATGCTGCTGTGCTGTGTGACAAACTGCCTTGGAAGCTCACACATAAAATAAATGAATAAACTTTAAACAAAGAAAAGGCATAAAGAAGAGCATGTTGATGATGGGATGAGAAGACGTTGTAAAAAAGACTTAACTTACAAGTAGATTTCTTAATAGTATGTTCTCTGCATTTTGAAAACTGTGTTTGTTTGTTGTGCTTAAATAAATATGCGACTGTTGTTTGACTGCGCATGTGATCTGTTTTTTATGACTTTTTGTATGTTTTATATGACTCGTTTATGAACTGTTTATTTAGAAGTAATGATGTGTTATTCAAAAATAAGAATGCATTGGTAAAATAATAGCTATAAAATTACAATTACAGCAATGAGTATTTAAAAAACTGACTAACACCGATTAACTCAATATGCATAACATTTAACTGTGAATGCACCTATAAGTGAACAACATGAGCATTAAATGTGTAACACTACTGAGTAAAACTAGAGAGAATCTTCAGGAGGGGGTTTCCATCAAAATGAATGTAAAGGAATGGATGTTTGTCATTATGTCACATGCCACCATTAGTGTTGTTGTGATACCTGAATTACCAAGCTTGATCGATACATTAGAAATTGATACTTTATACCAGTTTCAATTTAAAGAGAAAACATTGCCACAGTGATAAATCAATTTACAGCATTTTAGCATCTCTTGCTGTCGCCTCACAGCAAGAAGGTCGCTGGGTCGCAGGTTCGAGCCTGGGCTGGGTCAGTTGGCGTTTCTGTGTGGAGTTTGCATGTTCTCCCCGTGTTTGCGTGGGTTTCCTCCGGGTGCTCCGGTTTCCCCCACAGTCCAAAGACATGCGGTACAGGTGAATTGGGTAGGCTAAAGGCTTGTCCGTAGTGTAGTGTGTGTGTGGAAGTTTTCTAGAGATGGGAAATGGATGCGGCTGGAAGGGCACGTAAAAACATGCTGGATAAGTTAGTGGTTCATACCGCTGTGGTGACCCCGGATTAATAAACGGACTAAGCCAAAAAGAAAATGAATGAATGATTAAATGAGAAAGTAAAAACAAAACAATAAATGTGTTGATCTGTTCATGTAACATTCTATTGAATTATCCCATGTAGAATTATTAAAAGTCACAAATCCTACTTCCAATTTTGATATTAGAGAAGAATCGACAAAAACTAAAACTTATATAAAGTAAATAAAACAAAAGTGAATACAAATATAATGTAAATAATCAATAACTAACAACTATGCAAATTACAACCAATAACACACATTACTAGAAAAGAACAAACATTCTGATGCTTCAGATATGTCTAACTGAGATTTATTTTTAATTGTTGATTAATGATGGCAGCGGTTTGTTCTCAGAAAGGAGTGTGGTGTTTAGTAAACATTCCTTTTTGATTCTGAGGTTACACTAGTTTTTATGTGCTATCATGATATAAAATAGTGATTTTATTGCTATCAGGCATTGTCTCATGTACAGCACTGGTTAACATTTGTATATCATTATATAACATATAACATATCAAATGGATCAAAGCATTTGTGTGCATGTGTGTTGCTCATCATTCATCATTAGACATGGGTTGTGCAAACTCAAATAAAAGTGGGTATTTTGAGTAGAATCTTCACATACATAATAGAGATGCACAGGACCAATATTACATTTTGTAAGAATAATAGTTGCCCTTGAAAACATGTGAAGACTCACAAGATCACAGCCTGCAGGAAGTCTTACCTGAACAACATCAGCATGTTGGCTTTGTTCAACCTGTGCAGAAAATCCCTCTGTTCACATCATTACTGAAACTCCAGCTCAACCTTCAGGACAACCTCCATCCAACCTGTCAATCAAACATCACAGCCAATCAGGACACAAGAGAACATTTTTTTCTACTATGCAAGTCAACAGGTATACCACTTTTTAAAAAATATCTTCTTTTGTGTTCAGCAGAATAAAGAAACTCATAAAGGTTTCGGGTTCACTATCCCTTTACTTTAGATCCATATGCACAAGGAGTTATGAAGCTTTAACACTGAAAAACATAACTGGATCATATTCGCAAAACTAAAAATATTCTTCAAGACCTTTGTGCACCACAAGAAAAAATTATTTTATATAATTTTTATATAAAATATAAATATATATATAGGAAGATCCTTTAACATTATAAATTAAAAAAAATTTTTTTTTATTGTTTTCTTCTGTTACATGACAAAATGATACAAACACATATTAAAAATTATCACTGGCAGGCTTAATGAATAAAAAGCCAGGATGTATACAGTGGTCACTATGGACAAAAGTACACTGTAAAGAAAACCTGGTGAGTCATTTTAAATTGTGTTACAAGTCATCAGACCAAACGTCTACTGACACTGGGAATACAGGTTCATACTAAAGCTGTTTTAGTCATTATATTGGCCCATTCTTTTAACTCTGGAATTTTTCCAGTGTTTCATGATAACTGTGACAATTTACAATTTTACAAGATAAAAGTAACTTGGTATAATTAACTGACAAATATAGGATAATTTACAATATCTCAAGAATATAACTAACGTTAGAAGTAGCTTTAACTTTAGAACTCTAAAGCCTTAACTTAGTCTGTACTTTTAATTGATTAAAATTACCTCAGGCTGTCCCATCATGTGCAAACTTAGAGAATCTAAGAAATAAATTTAAAGTAACGTTAGAACAAACAGTGGGGGTGAAAACACATATTAAAAACGGAATAGCCGCATTGACGTTACCTTTTATTTTGAAGTCCCAGCGGATTTACGGCAATAACGGTAACGGACGCCAGTCGTAAAATCGTACCAAACTAGCGAAAACAGCAGAACTAGCTCGTGAATAACTCTTTTAGAAATGAGTAGACGAAGGGAACTTTCGACTGTCGTGGCCTGCAGCATTCAAAACCTCATTTCAAGCACAGAGCAGCGCAAGTTGTTTACTTCTCGGGCTCTACTGTTTGTATGGAGGACTAGAAACCGTTGCGACGCATGCGCAGTAGTTCAAACGTGTTCGCGCTCCTCGCGATTTAAAAGTAAAATTTAAAAACAGCGCTTTCATTAAAAACAATACAACAATACCGAATAAAAATAATTCTAATAGTTTAAATATATGTTAGTATATATTTTTTAAAATAATTATGTTAGAAAGATTTTTTTTATTACTGAGCTTATTCCTAAAGAAATAATCATGTAAAGTAAAATAATACACAATAACAGACATTGATTGTAATAATGCAAATCATTATGGATGATGATTGACATCAACACTAGGACTAACTATAAGTAGCCTATCATGTGACATTGAAAAGTTGAATGATTTTGCAAAAAAAAAAAAAAAAATACACATTGATTCACAGCATTACATTATATTTTACAATATATTGAAATGTTATTCTGAATTTAAATTGCATTTCACAATAATATTAATGTATTTTTCCATCAAATAAATGCAGCCTTACAAATGTATTTTTTTAACCAGTCTCTCCACAAAAGCATTAAATAGGAATTGAGAAAGATAAATAGTGCAAATTAGAAAGATTAAAGTATAGCACAGTAATAAAATATTGCACAGTATAAAGATGACATATATTTCACCTAAAATATTTGAGTATACATACAGTACATACAGCACAGACAACTGCAGTGAAAATGTGATGCACACACAATGAAGGAAATGCATTGCAGTGTACAGCCTGAAAACTACTTTGGTGCGGGCCCGGCTCCAGCTTGGAACTTTAGGGTGAGCCAAGTGACATTCCAGGTGGGCCAAAAAAAGTATACAGTTGAAGTCAGAATTATTAGCCCCCCTGAATTATTAGACCGCCGAACTTTTTGAAATGTCAACTATACATGCAATAGAATCACCCATATTGCTTTATAATATTGCATATAATAATCTTTACAATAACTGTAGATAGTGTTTCCCGATGCTAAAATGTCCAAATTCGAGATGATACCTTGAAAAATATCAACATTGCCTTCCATTCCATCTATATTTTGTGATTTTTAAAAAATCTTAATATTATTATTACTATTTAATGCACCAGAGCCAAGATGGACATTAATCTTTTTAATAAAATTTTTTTGAATAGCACATCTTTGCAAATAGCCTATTAGTGGTTGATAGCTATTTATTTATAGCCTCTCAAAAACAGCATTTTTCAGCATTTATTTCTCATATAACATGTTTTAATCGATGCACATATGGCGTTTAGCGTGCTTTACCATAGCGCTCCATGTGTGTGCGTCAACCTGCTCGCTGAAACATATTGAATTCTCAATATTTATTCAACATTTATTATTGAATCCTGAATTGTCAATGTACTGTACTACTGTTAAGCACAATCATAAACAGTTACAGTGTGAAATTTATTTGCTTTATACGTTTTTCATTAGTCAGCTAAAAAGTCAGATAACTGAAGAAGATCACATATGATAATTTGAGAGATTTAAAGGGAAAAATTGGCAATCGACACCACTTTACACTGCTGTCTTATTTAATTAATGGAATCAGTGATATTGATATTAGTTCTGTTACTATCATCTCAATATTGTTTATGTAGCCCAACTATCAAGTTGATTTAACTGAAAAGGGGAAAACTATCTACTGGGTCTGAGCTTTCCAAATATATATGAAATTGCAACACAATTTACTTGGAATCTCGGGTTCGGGATATCTCACACCCACAAAACAAGATATTTATAAATGGTGTGGCTAAATTTGCATATTACTCATATTATAATCTCCACCTGCTCAAATAAAAATAAATACTCATACACAATAAAATACTTTTGAGTTTGCTGTATTGCAATTTTCTGTTCTGTATCTGAACTGCTTTTCAGCCCTGATGAAAATGTACTCAGGTATTCAAAACAAACTAAAATAAATAAATAAAATACAATATGATGTTGACAGCAATTCAGCTCTTTTTGAGAAAAACAAATCAAACTATACAGGAGGAGGAAATACAGTTTTAACAGTCTAAATGTCCCAATTTCAATATGTAAAAACGTCAAAGTCTTGAATGTAATGTAAAAGGTTGTTCAATGAATGTGAATCAGTGTATGTGTTCCTACGAAAATCCTCGACGATTGAATGATGACATGCGTCCATCCAAATTGGCAGAAATCCTCAGAGTGAATGCAACGAGTCTCTCCCCTTGCCTGCACGAGTCCAATGCGGCCGCGGTGCGATGGAACAGTCCAGTATCAGTAATCTAATGCAGCAAAACAATTTGGGACATGAATTTTATGAGGAATTGGCAGGATGGATTAAGTTAGAAGACAGCCAAAACTTGTCTCTCCTGTCTTCACCACAAGCTGGCGTGCAAAGTGACGTCAGTCACACTAACTTCACATAACATTGTTGACTTCATCTAAGAGCATTTTCACAAAACAGTTTACAACATTTTCAAAATATATACATATAAAACAGAGTAAAACACATTTCACATGGTAAACTTGTACATTTACACCGATCCATGAACAGTATGCATCATCCATACAAAATAAATTAACAAATCGAAAAATAAAATAAATATGCAGGAAATCAGAATGCATTTGGGACATGAATTTTATGAAGAATTGGCAGGATCGATTAAATTAGAAGACAGCCAAAACGTGTCTCTCCTGTCTTTTTTTTTTTTATTATTAACTTCAAGAAACTGTATAATACAACTTAGAATACAGTAAAAAATAACAGTTCTTTTACACAATAATCACATTAGATGCACAAAATAAAGAACAAAACCAAAATACAATACATAAAAAATAAACAAATAAAATTAAATAAATACAATAAAAAGTTTAAAAGACAAATGCAATAAAAAGGAAATAACCATTCAAGTAGCATGAAAGATCTCGTCATATTTGCTCAAGAAAGAAGCACAATTCTTATTTTCAATTAATCTAAGCGATTTCATTAAATGTTCTATTTCACATAGGAAGTCTATAAAGAAGGATTTTTTTAAGAAACCTCTGTTTGTGAAAGTAAAATTTCCCAGCAAGTATAAAAAAGTTCACAGTGGCTTGTTTTGGTTTTCAAAATAACAAATATCATCCATAAGGTGCAAATTACCACTCATATTAACCTTGGAAAAACAATATGAACTTAAATCCTTCCAAAACAGTGATGATACATCGCAAGAAAAAAACAAGAAAAGACCAAGTGACAAACAAAAGACAAATGTCTTCACACTCATTCTTACAAAATGTGCAAATATCAGTAGCATCACAAAATTTAGAAAAAAAAAGTGCATTACATGGGTAAATATTGTGCAAAATATTAAAGTGCACCTCTTTCATTTTATTAGGAATACAGAATTTATATGGTAATAACCATGTTTTCCTCCATTGAATATTAACAATTATGGAACCCCAAAAAAACTTTCCTCTAGGAGTAATTGCATTATGTGACTGGGACACTTGATGTATGATTTTATTATTGCATTCTTTAGTAAGAATAGATTTTCCTCCTAGGTATAACAGTGACAATTGTTTGGAATCTGCCTCATAACTAAGAGCTGCTTTCATCAGACATAAGTAAACCACTAGGTATAGTCTTTATAATTGACTTAAATTCCATACATCGAACAGGGAATTGATTAATGTTTATAAAACTCTCATAAGTTAAAAGATCCCCGTTACAATCAATAAGATCAGAAACAAAAATAATGTTTTTGTCAAACCATTTATCCCAGAAAAAAGATTTATTATTTATCTTAATGTCTACATTATTCCATAAAATGGTTTTGTGGGGTGAGAAATTGCGGCTGTAAGTCAGTTTCCAGGCTAATAGAGCTTGTTGATGGAATTTAGCTAATTTAATAGGTAACTGACCAACAGAGTAATTGCACTTCATTAAAAAAAAAAGGCCACCAATTTTTTAAAATATATTGTTAGGGATAAAATACCACATAGAGTCTGGACTAAGCACGTGTCTCTCCTGTCTTCCCCACAAGCTGGCATGCAAGTGACGTCAGTGACCCTTGACCTCAATTCCGGTTTTTAGAAAATAACTTCTAAATATAAAAATATACATCTATAATTTATTTTACATGGCCAAATGTTGTGCATCAAGTAAGGTAAGAAAATAATATATATAAATACATATATTCTAACAAATTAAATCAGAAACTCTCAATTACATATCAAAATAAAACAATAGTTAATACTCAATTATTTGAGTGGGTTACATTTATACAGGTCAACATTGTTTATGTGTGTCAAGAGAAGAGAGCGCGTTTACAGAGAGCAAAGCGAAAGCAAGATTATATGTGGATAAGTATCGAAATATTGATATTTTACTGCATAAAGTGATTTGGACTCATGTTTGAATTTTGTATGTTGCACTTTACACAAACTTTACTGAAACTGCCTGTGATTTGTCCGTTTCTGTGAGTCGCTAACAGATATTGAACTTAATATTTGCTCTTTCCGTAAGAAAAAATGCTATAATGTTTAAGCAGGCCATCTTCAATACAGCAACACATCTCCCAATTATCCTACTCACTGCTGCTGAACTGCCTGTGTTCTTTAAGTCTTTCTATTGTGTGAATTATGAAATGATATGAAAGGGAAGTGCGTTTGGTAATGCATGCTGAGACGCGTGATGCGCACAGAAATCTGCGCTCTATGCTGAACTAGGTCCTCTTTCATCTAATGCAGCTTGAGTGGTTTAAAATGATTAAAACGGAATACTTTAATTAAGATTGTAAATGAGCCAGGCTTGCCAAAACATGCTTTTTAAGCACACAGTCACATCGTATGTATGCTGCTGTATGCAGATAAAATGTTGTTATCTGATGTGGGGCCAGAGTACGTGGGCCAAGCTCCTGATTGGGAGGGCCCAGCCTGATCTCACGAGAAAACGTAAGTAGTTTACGTTTTGACAGTTTAGTGGCTAATTCGTATGAATTCGTACGAGTTCAGTCATACGAAATTGTACGATTTTAAAAAGGAGGCGTGGCACCTAACCCCACCCCTAAACCTAACCGTCATTGGCGGATGAGCAAATCGTACTAAATTGTACGAATTAGATCGTATGAATTTGTACGAATTAGCCACTAAATTAAAAAGTTACGAATTGCCGTGAGATTGTGTTGGAGGGCCAGGCTGACGTGTATGGGAGAGTGTATGGGTGTTTCCCAGTTCTGGTTTGCAGCTGGAAGAGCATCCGCTGCATAAAACATATGCTGGAATAGTTGGCGGTACATTCCGCTGTGGCGACCCCCAGATTAATAAAGTGACAAAGCTGAAAAGAAAATGAATGAATGAACACTCCTTGTCCAGAATGTGTTTTACTGAGAACTCTGTCCACTCTATAGCACAGCTAGGCATGGGCCGGTATAAGATTGTGACGATATGATAACCTTGCATAAAAATATCACGGTTTCATGATATTGTGAATACTGAACTAAAATATATTCTTTTTAAACGTCTGGGTAAAGAACAAACTTTTTTTACCCACACAAAATATTTTATTTTGGGAAACATTTATAATATTTTAGAGCAGTAAACAGGTCAGGCTAAACAATTCAAATGAGTCATCAGCTGTCTTCATTTGTTTTAAAAACACAGATTTCTTAATGATTTAAAACAGCATCTTTGGAAATCTTTTCTGCTGCAGATACTGTTGTCCAAAAAAAAAAGTAAATAAAAAAATCTTACACATACCTTAGGAACGGTATAGCATAAAATTTTGCCACTTTTAAAACCTTGACTTTTCCAAACCGCGGGATGCCTTGAAAAGATGATCCCTCGGTTCCAGCTCGCATTTCAGCCTGCCTGTCAGACATTTCACACTGGATGAAAGATCATCATCTTCAGCTTAACCTCACGAAAACTGAAATGCTTGAAATTTCTGCCAACCTGACTCTTCACCATAACTTTTCAATCCAGATGGATGGGGCAACCATCACTGCATCCAAAATGGTAAAAAGCCTTGGAGTAACAATTGATGACCATCTAAACTTCTCTGAGCACATTTCTAGAACTGCTCGATCTTGCAGATTCGCACTCTATAACATCAGAAAGGTCCGACCCTTCCTATCTGAACATGCAGCTCAACTCATTGTTCAAGCTCTTGTTCTCTCCAAACTGGACTATTGCAACTCTCTACTAGCCGGGCTTCCAGCTAACTCTATCAAACCTCTTCAGCTGCTTCAGAACGCAGCAGCACGAGTGGTCTTTGATGAACCCAAAAGAGCACATGTCACTCCGCTACTCACCCGTTTGCACTGGCTGCCAGTTGCTGCTCGCATCAAATTCAAAGCTCTGATGTTTGCTTACAAAGCGACCTCTGGCTTTGCTCCTTCTTATCTGCTCTCACTTCTACAGATATATGTGCCCTCCAGAAACTTGCGTTCTGTGAATGAACGTCGCCTCGTGGTTCCATCCCTAAGAGGGAAGAAATCACTTTCCCGAACTCTCACATTCAATCTGCCCAGTTGGTGGAATGAACTCCCTAACTACATCAGAACAGCAGAGTCACTTGCTGTCTTCAAGAAACGACTAAAAACTCAACTATTTAGTCTCCACTTTCCTTCCTAATCTTAACTGCCTCTCTGGCTATGCCACTAACTGTACTCTCTCTCTCTCTCAAAAAAACAACAACATTACCAATGCTTTGCTTCTTAGACTTTACACACCTGAAACTTGTCTATAGCACTTGTTCACTGCTGCTCTTATAGTTGTGTAAATTGCTTCCTTGTCCTCATTTGTAAGTCGCTTTGGATAAAAGCATCTGCTAAATGACTAAATGTAAATGTAAAACGGTTATCATCCCATATAAGCCCAAACAAAGTAAAACAGGGTCTTTAATGTATTCAAAATCCTTCGTTTTTGTGTGGAAGATGCCGCAGTAGTGCAGATGCCAGGTGTAACCATAAGAAAACTTATGTGCTTTAAAACTAAACTGCACTATAGTGTAAACATTTGCAGATCAATGTTTTACTATAAATGTTTTAAAGATGAAATATAAATAATTTGAAGATAAAAAGGAGGGAGTCACCTCCATTTCCGGGACATTATATCCGGGATCTTCAGGGAGACTTGTTTAGAATCGGAAAACTTGTGATAACCTGTGTGTGTTGCTTCAAAGTAAATCAACTCTATATTATGTTGTCTTTTTATTTTTATTATTTGTTTTGTGTTGATCATTTCAGTATGACTATATACTTATTCATAAATCCTAGTTATTAACTTATATCAACTACTTATTGATTTGATTTCTTTATTTGAAATGCTTCTTACTTATTACACTGCCTTTAGTGATTTCACAGTGTCTTGTGAAATGTTTTTCTCTCCTGATATATCTCTAATTAGAGGAGAAGTGGTGGCGCAGCGGGTAGCACATTCGCCTCACAGCAAGAAGGTCTCTGGTTCGAGCCTCAGCTGAGTTAGTTGGCGTTTCTGTGTGGAGTTTGCATGTTCTCTCCGTGTTCGTGTGGGTTTCCTCCAAACACATGTGGTAGAGATGAACTGGGTAGGCGAAATTGTCTATAGTGTATGAGAATGTATGGATGTTTCCCAGTGAAGGGTTTTAGCTGGAAGGGCATCCGCTGCATAAAACATATGCTGGATAAGTTGGCGGTTCATTCCGCTGTGGCAACCCCAGATTAATAAAGAGACTAAGCTGAAAAGAAAATGATTGAATGGATAAGTACACAGAATATATCGCTTCACATGGTAAGACTTAAAAATCAAGAAAAAAAAATAGTTTTGGATTCAGAGCTTAATGTCTAGTGAATATAATGTGAGAAAAGTTTGTATACTTTACACATTTGTATACTTTATACATGAAAAGTTTACATTAGAGCACAATGCAAAATACATGGGCAGATTGATGGATGATAAATACAATTTTCACAATATAATATTATTTTGTCATGACTGTATTTATTTGAATACAAACAAATGAAGCACATAATTATGAATGTATTGTGTTCATCACACTGTACTGCATCAAAGACAAAGCCAGAAATAAAAAACATAGATGATCTGACAATGAAGAACATACGAGTGAGATAACCATTCATGATCTTGTGGGATCTTCATCTATAATAGTCACATTCACATGCCTTCGATTCTTTTTTACTTCTAGACGTTGAAATTAGTAATGGAGATGCTGTATCTTTCATGTTGGCATGTTTGACTGCGCAAGTGAAGATGTTTTGGTGATCTTCATACTGTCTTTTTGGTATCGTCAGAATGCTGAGAACAGATGTAAAATCTTTCTGGTGGACGCGAGTGTTGGTTGAGCCCTCTATATAAGGCTGTTCACCCAGTTGCCACATGATATAGACGTCACCCAGGTTTGGGCTGCTGACTTCACACACCAGAGAGACTCTGTCTGTGCTGAAATGATCAGGTTTGTAAATGACAACTCTGGGTGTCTGTCTATCTGAATTTGAGAAACAGAAAAATCAGACAAAAGTGAAAAACTGTTTAACAAGCTAGCTTTCTATATAGCTAGCTATATCTACTTGTGTCAAATGTGCTTGTGCTTTTTTGTTTTTGATGATCTCTGAATGCACACAGAGCCACAAGGTTAATTATTTAGACTAACTTACCTCCTTTATCAATACTGATTTCCTGCTTGATGTCTCTGTCATTAAATGCGTCATAAATGGTGCAGGTGACCGTTTCTCCATTAAACCACTTGTTCGCATCAACAGAGATTCTGTAAATTTTTTTAAACTGTGAAACTTCCCGGGAGAAGTTCACAGTTCCTCGTTCACTGTATACAGGCATATTATTCACTTTGCAGAAGACTGAAGCTTCTTGCACTGCTATTCGTTCATTTCCAGAAACAATGGCTTCCAACACAACTCTATTATTGTTGAATAATTCACTCACGATTGGAGGCTTCAGTGTCAGTTTACCTGCAACACAAAGGAACCAGAAAGTAAATGATTTTGATTTTAAGAGTTCAATCTAAGAGCAAATTAACTTCAGATGATTTACCATTGAAGATCTTTGTCACAGTGATTTTTTCTCCCTGATGTTTGACCTCACAGGTGTAAGTATTTCCAATCAATGCCTCATTGCTGAGTTTATAAAGACTGTGTGCCGTATAAAGACCCTCGGGATTCAGTTCGTACTGCAGGTTTGACTGTCTCCGGCTGTTTCTCTCATTAACTTTCCACTGCACTGTGAGGTTCATGGGATAAAAATCCTCAATAACACACATGACAAACACGCTTTTCTGAGTTCTCACAGGAACCAGGCTCAGGGTCGGTGATTGTGGATACACTGAAATGAAAATAATCCACATTTATATACAGTAAAACTTCTGAAGATGTGAAAAAACACAGTTTAAATGTGACATGATACATAAATGTGACACTTTCAAATAAATAAACACATTTAAAAGTATATATATATATATATATATCCTCACCTTTTCAGTTGTCTTAATTGTGTGCTTTCGCTGCTGTGCTACACAAGTTACGTTGCTTTCATTTATTGTAAATATCCTGAGTTAAAGGCTGAGTTGACATTGACTTGTAGGAAACATTAAAAACAAACTAAAGTTTTGGTAACAGTAAAGCTGAACTGAAAATGCATTTCTATTTTTGAAAATGATTTCACTGTTAACTCAGTTCTGAAAACACTGACTTTACTGTCGTTTGGTTTTGGGTAATTATGATCAACATCAGGATTTTGAAATGTTTCTTAAAAGTCAGCAATGTAGTGATCAAGTGTAATGTAAGGTTTCCACTTTTTCTTTTTTTTTTTCTTTTAATTAACTTTTATTTAGAAAAGAAGAATGTACAATATAAATCAGGAAGTAATCTGTAGAAGACTATAATACAAGAATATACAATTACAAAGTGATGATAACAATAAGTAAAAAGAAGTAATAGAAAAAATAAATAAATAAAAAAATTGAACAAAATGAAGAAAGGGAAAGTACAAAGTTAAATAAAATTACAAAAAATACAGAAAGCATTAATTACTAA
Source organism: Danio aesculapii (assembly GCF_903798145.1). Taxonomy (NCBI): domain Eukaryota; kingdom Metazoa; phylum Chordata; class Actinopteri; order Cypriniformes; family Danionidae; genus Danio; species Danio aesculapii. The sequence goes on along the minus strand of NC_079437.1, from coordinate 5,762,705 downwards.
CATACTGGAAGCATGATATTTTCATAAGTTTCTATTAACTTGCAGAATTTTTTGTTTTTAGATACACGTATAGCTTTAAGCAAGGAATCAATTTCAATTAGGTTTCCACTTTTTCTAATTTAATTAATTCTTTGCCATTTGCTCATCAGTTCAGACACTAATAATTCTGGTGATAAGAACCCTATGGCTGTCTGGATTATACGTTTATTCAGTGCCACCACCATAAGGTGGCCAATTAATCTTTTGGTATATTGTGAAATTATGGACAGATAACTCACTCAGTTCTAATGTAAGCCTCTTCTCCACTTTAATTTAAATGATTGTCATTTTACAAGGAATCTACTCAAGTTTGTTCTAATATATTTGACAACTGATGATTTTGCTTGTTTATTTCAAAGCACATCATGCTGTGTGAGTTTTAGAAACCTGAGCCGCAGGAGCCAACAGTTCTGGTGAAGCATGAGCAGAGGTCAATAATATTCATTAAATAACCTTCCAAATAAGGTAAAAACAGAAACTTTAACTCTTTTCCACTGTCAGGCCAAACATTCTGTTTCCTTAACCTTGATGTTCTGTGGTGATCCAGTCCAGTCAGCATGGAAATGCCTTAAAGGGCACCTATGGTAAAAAATCTACTTTTCAAGCTGTTTGGACAGACATATGTGCATGTATGGTGTATAGACCGTCATATTGGGGTGATATAAACACACCCAGTGCTTTTTTTTCAATTTAATAACATAAAAAACGCTGGACCAATTGGAGCGGTTTTCAGATCGACCGCAACTTTACGTAGGAGTGCGGTCCCCCCGCCCACCAATATTGATTGACAGGCGCATCATCATATCCTCAGTTTGTTGATTCACGTCCGCCATTTTCAGCGGGAGTCGAAGCGATATCATTAAAGGAACACGCTAGCTCTATTTTTAGATGCAAGGCTCATTGGGCTCAACACAAGATCAATATTCTCCACATTATCGCTCTAATGGGAATTATTGGTTGTATCTTTAGGTAGGTTTGCAAACATGTGTACTTCTCATTGAGTCTACCTTATACTTCAGCCGTTTGCATTTCTCGTGGTCCCAGAAGCTCCCTGTGATCTTAACTAGCATGCGTTTTAGAATTCTAAACATAGGTTTCTATCAGGGTACACTCAAGTCGACGGCTGGGCGCCGCGGACCGCTGCAGAAACCTATGTTTAGAATTCAAAACTGCGTGGCACGGCGATTCGGGACACTTCATGTTTCTGCCGCACCACAGAGAGTGTCTGGTGTGCCGTGTCGCGGCTTTGAGCGAAGCATCCGGTGCCTCAGTCAAAGTTAATTCAGTGTGCGTGGTTATTAGTCTCGGTGTACAAGCTCGGCACTTGAAACTAGCACACAGTTGGCTGTAAAACTAAACAAAGACACAAATGATTTTGTACTCTCTGCTTGGTCTGTGTCAGAGTCGTACATGTACGACTGAATGCGGATCCTCTCAGTCTGCCTGTCTGTGTTGTAAACACAGAGCGGGTGAGCTCATGGCCCCGCCCCTTGTTACGTTGGGTGGGAAGCCGAAACTAATTTACATGTGAAGCAACACACCCCTAAATCAACGAACTGTGGACACGCCCCCAACATGACACTTTTTAACACATTATAATAAACAAATCTGAATTGTGTTTTAAACTGAACCTAAACTGGCACACTCAGAGGAACCATAATATTAATATTAAATCATAAAAAAGAGGTCAACTATGTGCCCTTTAATTTTCCACTGTGGTGCTGATAACTGAACACTTTGGAAAGTAATAGAAACTGTATCAGTCATTGTCACAGTAACATACGTAATTTAAATAGCAAAAAATAAATAGTTGTTTTGGGACTTTGATATTTTGCAATATAAAAATAAATTAATAATAAATAAATAGCGTGCTTCTGTTTAGCCAGCTTTGGAGAAACTAGCAGTAAGGCCAGAGTTGCAACATCATGCACAAAAGTGTTTTTGAGCCACGCAGTTAAAACTCACGTGGAAACACAACCGGAACGTACCAGACTGTTCTCAGAATAGTTCACCAATCACCACTATAATGAAAATGCAGACTTTATCCTAGAGACAATTCCAAAGTGTAAAAATGGACTTATAAAAGCATTTCTGGAGACTTTTTGCACTTACCTATACCACATACCTTACATTATATAGTGTAAACACTACAAGTTACACTCTAAAAGTTCATAAAGTCAAGAAACAAACATCACTTGCCTTGACCTTGAGCAAAATGACAGAAAAAACACCAAAGAACAAGGTTGAGGATTTTTCCAGGATCTGTCATCTTGATCTCACTTCACAAGAGTAACCTACATGTAAGTGTGTTGAAGCAGGGTTGGATCTGGGACTGTCTTAACTGCCTAAAGAGCAACAAGTTTGTACTGAAACCAAATAGACTTCACACTCTCTGTGCACAAACAACATATCAGACCACAACTAATATTTGTTATTTGGAAATACCAAAAGACTTTGGCCACACTTATGTAACATACACCAGATGACCACAGGACCTCAAATCAGCTCCCGAGTGCACTTGGGGCTGACGCATCACCCAAGGACAGTGATAACGCCACGCAGCCAAAACACCCACTGTTGATAGAGACACTATCGCTGGCCCTCTGCTCAACACAGACAGACTGTGACGCATCAGAACAGCATCATGTCTCGTCACTAAAAAATGATCCTCAGGAAAACAGCCAGGAAAACATATTTCAGCAGCCAGAAACTCCAGAGCCACAGCCTCTGTCACCAGACACATTCTTATTGTCACCTTGCTCGCCTCTCTTGGATTTCTCAAAAAAGATGGAGCAACTGGTGCATGCTGGAACTAAACTTTCACACTCCATTGCCGCAAGCCTCCAGTTACCTACCAATGAGTTTGCTCATTTCTTTACTGACAAGATCAATAATATCAGAAAGACAATCAGCTCATCCAATCAGCCAAGTTGTGTCGAAGTCAGACAAGCTCAACCACAACTTAAGAAATCAGACATTATGTCTAATTTCATGGAAATTAAAGGTAAAATCTTAGAAGAGATCGTGCAAGTTATGAAAACATCAACCTGCAGTCTTGACACGCTCCCCACATCGTTCTTTAAAACGGTGTTGACCTGCTTAGAAATGGATCTTCTAAAAGTGGTAAATGCTTCACTTCTCTCGGGGATTTTTCCTAACTCACTTAAAACTGCAGTTGTTAAACCCCTCTTGAAGAAGAGCAACCTGGATAACACCCTATTGAGCTATTACAGGCCCATCTCAAATCTCCCTTTCATTGGCAAAATCATTGAAAAAGTTGTTTTTAACCAGGTTAACAAGTTCCTAAACTACAAGGGGTGTTTGGACAATTATCAATCTGGTTTCAGACCACATCACAGTACAGAGAGCGCCCTTATAAAGATAATCAATGACATCCGCCTAAATACAGATTCAGGCAAACTAACAGTGCTGGTATTGCTCGATCTCAGTGCTGCATTTGACACTGTCGATCACAGCATACTTCTGGATAGGCTGGAAAACTGGGTTGGGCTGTCTGGGACGGTCCTCAAATGGTTCAGATCTTACCTTGAAGGGAGAGGTTACTATGTCAGTATAGGTGACCATAGGTCGAGGTGGACACCCATGACATGTGGAGTCCCACAAGGCTCGATTCTGGCACCACTCCTGTTCAACTTTTATATGCTCCCTCTGAGCCAAATTATGAGAAAAAAACAAATCTCTTACCACAGCTATGCTGATGACACTCAGATCTACCTACCCTTACTGCCTAATGACTACAGCCCCATTGACACCCTCTGCCAATGCATTGATGAAATTAACAGTTGGATGTGCCAAAACTTTCTTCAGTTAAACAAAGAGAAAACTGAAGTGATTGCGTTTGGGAACAGAGATGAGGTTTTCAAGGTGAATGCGCTCTAAGGGTCAAACAACAGAAAATAAGGTCAAGAATCTTGGTGTGACTCAGGAGTCAGATCTGAGTTTCAATAGTCATATCAAAGCAGTTAGTAAATCAGCATACTATCATCTCAAAAACATTGCAAGAATTAGATGCTTTGTTTCCAGTGAAGACTTAGAGAAACTTGTTGTGGAGAAGTGAGACTTCTCCCCTCCGTCTCTGACGGCCGCACCAATATACACACACACACACACATATACACACACACACACACACACTCTGCACTTACCTTCATCTCTTCCTCCTCCGTCAGCGGTGATTTTTGATGAGTGCACGCATCATGTCACCGGCATTCTGTCATTCCTCCACAGTTTCATCTCCCCCCTATAATCTCACATGGAGCATACTTGCACACACCCATTGTCTGCGTGTTTTCGTTTGTCTGTTTGTTGTCTGTTTGTTAGGGGGGTTCGGACTTCAGCGCGAGACCGGCAAACCTGAGTGAAGGAAGGGCGCGCGCTTATGACATCAGAAGCCGCGCCTTGGGAGTTCGCGCGCTGAAAGTCCGACCGTACCATTTGTGTTTATGTGGGTACAACCAGCGTTGTTGTTTGTCCTGTTTTACAGGAGGAGAGCTGTAAAGGGTTGTATGTGGTTATTGTCTTATGTGTTATTGGTCTGTTAAGCAGACAATGTTTTATGTTTAAAGAAATGCCATTTAAGGCAAAGATAAAAAAGAGATAAATTTAGGTACATACCTGAATGGCTTACGCCAATTGATGGGCGGAGTCTGGAGTATAAAGAAGGACGCCAGACTCCAGCTCAGGGTCAGTTTACCTGGCTAGCGAGCGTGCTGTGGCAGAGCCGTGAGCAAATTCTCTGAGTGAGTAGATACTAGTATACAGTGGTTACGTTTGATTGTTTTTTTTTTCTCTTCCTTGGTTTTGTTTTTGTATTATATATATTCGTCTTTATATTTAATTTGTTGATTTGGTACTTTGTATTTTTGTATATATATATTTTTGGATTTTTTTTGTATGGACACTGTATATATTTTGCACTGGACATATCCTCCACATCGTTGTAAATAAATACCACCTTTTTACACTTCCGGGTCAGGCCATTGTGTTTTGGATTTTTTGCCATTGGGTTTTTTTTTTGTTTTGGGTTTATTGTGATATTAAGGCCTCCCACGCCTCCTAGTGGGCCCACTCTGGGTTCACTACATCACAGTTGGTGTCAGAAGCGGCGGCCACCCGGAAGAGAATGAGGAGGAGAAGGCTGGGTCTACGATCTGCTGTGAAGGACGCAGCTAGGCGTAGACTGTCGTCTGGTGGAGAAGAGACAGCTACGGAGCGTCCCAGCACCAGTGAGCCTTCTACGCAGTCCAGTGAGGGCATGGCGAGTATGATGAGGGATTTCCTCAAGGCGCAGCAAACAAGAGAGGAGCTGTTTCTTCGTGAGCTGCGGGGACTCCGTGAGTCGATACGGCCAACGGAGCTGACAACGCCATCGCCCAGTAGAGTATCCACAGTGGAGACATCACCCCCACCTACCCCACCACCACCCATACAGTCAACCGACCGACGAGCCGCACAGACACGTCGCCCGGAGACACCGATGCCACCCTTACAGCCGGGAGATGACATCGAAAGCTACCTGCGACGATTTGAACGTCTGGCCCGAACGTGGCAGTGGCCTCGGGAGGAGTGGAGCTGTCGGCTGGTGCCATTGTTGACTGGTCGAGCGCTGGAGGCATACCTAGCGATGGATGAGGTCAGTGCAGATGATTACGTTCAACTAAAAGACTCTCTTCTGCAGAAGTATGACATCTCTGCTGAGACCTACCGGCAACGCTTCAGGGCTGCTACACTACCTGAAGGGGAGTCGCCAACGGAGACGTATCATCGCCTGAGACATCTGTATCAGCGCTGGGTGAGACCAGATCAAAATACAAAGGAGGAGATCGGTGAGCAGATCATCATGGAGCAACTGCTGAGGGTCATGCAACCAGACGCCAGAACGTGGGTTAAAGAACATGAGCCGAACTCGGGACTGACAGCAGCAAAGTTGGCCCAACAGTACATGAACGCTCATCGCCCCGGCCTGCGCACGCAACCTTCGAAAGGTAGAGCACGACACACATTTCACAACACTGACAATCAGCACTCGCATGAACTTGAGACTGAACGTTCACATACACTGATCTGTTATGCATGTCAGCAAAAGGGACACAAAGCATCTGTGTGCCCAGCCCGGAAATCGAAGCTGACAGGGTTTTGCTATGCACCCAGAGAGGGGGATGCTAACAGTGACTTTGATGTGGGACAAAATGTTGATTTGTTGGACATTACTGTGAATGGTTTTGAATTGAAAGCACTGCTTGATACAGGAAGTTCGATTTCCCTGATCAAATCATGTCATGTCTTTAATGTTGACTATACTAACACCACGGAAGTACAATGTATTCATGGGGATATAAAGAGGTATCCGAAAGCAGAGGTACTTGTGGGCATTCAAGATCAAATGTATTTAATGAATGTTGCAGTTGTCACTAACTTACCTACAGACATGATTTTAGGAAGAGACCTCCCAGTACTAAATGAACTGTGTGTTGAATCTACCAAAAAGATCTTTGAAGGTGGGAATGTAGATGAAATTACATGTACTGTTATGACACGTTCAAAAGCTGGTTTGCAACCACTACCAGACTTGGACAGTAGTTTGCTACAGGGTGGGACTAAGGCCCCAAAGAAAACTCGTCAGCAGAAACGGCTGTTAAAGCATCTGGGTTCTCCAGTACCCAAACCTGATACAAGTGGTCTGGAGGTGAGGGACTGGCAGATCCCAGAAAACATTGCTGAACTGCAAAGAAATGATCAAACTTTGAAAACGTTGTTTACAAGGGCAGAAAAACAAAATAACACTAACTTGAATGATGAAAAGTTTATTATCAGTGATAATTTGTTATATGTACAAGTGGGGAATGTGAAACGTTTGGTTGTACCCTTGTCTTGTCGTCCAATTGTATTACAGCTATCACACACACTTCCATGGGCAGGACATTTAGCATTTCACAAAACATACACACGCATAAGCTCACGTTTCTATTGGCCTACCATGTACACTGATGTTCAGACATACTGCAACACTTGCACCACATGTCAGACTACCAGTGCGGTACGTCAAAGAGACAAGGCTCCGTTACATCCCTTACCCATTATCTCAACCCCTTTCCGCCGCATTGCCATGGATATTGTTGGACCACTAGAAAGGAGTAGTGCTGGACACCGCTACATACTTGTCATCTGTGACTACGCCACACGTTACCCCGAAGCATTCCCACTTCGCACAGTTACCACCACAAAGGTATTACATGCTCTTATACAACTGTTTTCCAGGGTAGGCATTCCCGACGAAATCATCACAGACCAGGGAACCAATTTTATGTCACGGGTGATGAAGCAGTTTCACCAGCAGTTGGGCATCACTGCACTAAGGACGACCCCTTATCACCCGCAGACGGATGGGCTGGTGGAGAGATTTAATGCGACACTAAAGAACATGCTACGGAAGTTTGTGAATGACACTGGAAAGGACTGGGACAAGTGGCTACCGTTCCTGCTGTTCGCCTATAGGGAGGTACCTCAAGCATCCACAGGTTTCGCCCCTTTTGAGTTGATGTATGGCTGGCCAGTACAGGGGCCGTTAGACTTATTAAAGAAGGCATGGACAAAGCCTCAGGCAGCAGAAGAGGGCAGCAGCATCATCAATTTCATCCTGGAAATGAGGGAGAGGCTGGAGACCTACAGGGAGCAAGCGGAGGAAAACCTGAAAGCGGCACAAGACAAGCAAAAGAAATGGTATGACCAAAAGACCCGTCTACGCCAATTTCAACCGGGGCAGAAGGTATTATTACTATTACCTACGTCAACTAACAAACTTCTTGCAAAGTGGCAGGGGCCCTATGAGATTACCAGAAAGATGGGTCCGGTCACATATGAGATACATCACCCTGAGAAGAAGAAGAGTCGGCAAACCTACCACATTAACCTCCTGAAAGAATGGAAAGAGGCCAAGACACCACAACAACTTAAACAGTCCTTGATGGTAAGAGAAGTGGAAGAAGATGAAAGTGAACCAGCTGAAGAGATGGTGACACCAAGGAAATCTGCAGAGCTGAAACTGGAACACCTAGAAGAAGAGAAACAACAACAGTTACAAGATCTACGAAACCAATACCCTTCATTGTTCCAGCAGAGACCAGGCAGAACCGAGGTAACCCAACACACCATTCATCTTACCAATAACATTCCATCAAGACAGAGACCTTATCGAATCCCGGAAAAACTGCTCAAGCCTTTGAAAGAAGAGATCGAGACCATGAAGGAGTTGGGGGTCATCGAGGCTTCAACCTCTGAATGGAGTAGCCCACTCGTCATCGTTCCGAAGAAGGATGGATCCTTGAGGGTCTGTGTTGACTTCCGTAAGCTGAATGCTCAATCGAAGTTTGATGCCTACCCTATGCCTAGGATTGATGACCTGCTGGAGAGGATTGGACAGGCCCGCTACATCACTACACTGGACTTGTGTAAGGGATATTGGCAGGTGCCCCTCCATCCGTTATCAAGACCACTGACTGCCTTCAGAACACCTCTTGGTCTATACCAGTTTACAGTTCTTCCGTTTGGATTACATGGGGCACCTGCAACCTTCCAGCGACTTATGGACCAAGTTCTCCAGGGCTGTGAAGAGTTTGCGGCTGCGTACCTAGACGACGTTGTGATTCATAGTCACACGTGGGTGGATCATTTGCGGCACGTAAGACAGACCCTGGAGAAGATCCAAGCAGCGGGTCTGTCCTTAAATGTGGCAAAGTGTGAATGGGGCAAACAAGAAACCAACTACCTGGGGTACCGACTTGGTAATGGCAGTCTCAGACCACAGGTAGACAAGGTGGAAGCAATTCGGCGAAGCCCAAGACCCAGGACCAAGAAGGAGGTGCGCTCCTTTATAGGATTGGTGGGCTGGTACCGACGCTTCATCCCTGACTTTTCCTCAACAGCAGCACCCTTAACGGACTTGTTAATTAAAGGGACAAAGAATCCAGTCATTTGGACTGAGGCCTGTGAGCAGGCATGGAAGACTCTGCAAGAGAGACTCTGTGCACATCCTGTGCTAAAGAGTCCAGACTTTACTCGACGTTTCTTGGTGCAGGTGGACGCATCAGACCGAGGGATTGGCGCGGTACTGGCCCAGGGACCATCTGGAGAGGAGAGACCTGTGGTGTTTCTGAGTAGGAAGCTGTTGCCCAGGGAAACTCGGTACTCCACGGTAGAGAAAGAGTGTCTGGCCATCAAGTGGTCCCTTGAATCCCTCCGCTACTATCTCCTGGGGAGGGAGTTTGACCTAGAGACTGACCATCGGGCGCTCACATGGATTCATACCATGAAGGATAACAATGCTAGAGTGACCCGATGGTACTTGGCATTACAACCCTTCAGATTTAAAATACGTCACTGCCCTGGGAGGAAAAACATAGTAGCCGACTTCCTGTCCAGGTTACCAGACAGTACGCGGCTTGGAGAGGGGGAGGATAATGTGGAGAAGTGAGACTTCTCCCCTCCGTCTCTGACGGCCGCACCAATATACACACACACACACACACATATACACACACACACACACACACTCTGCACTTACCTTCATCTCTTCCTCCTCCGTCAGCGGTGATTTTTGATGAGTGCACGCATCATGTCACCGGCATTCTGTCATTCCTCCACAGTTTCATCTCCCCCCTATAATCTCACATGGAGCATACTTGCACACACCCATTGTCTGCGTGTTTTCGTTTGTCTGTTTGTTGTCTGTTTGTTAGGGGGGTTCGGACTTCAGCGCGAGACCGGCAAACCTGAGTGAAGGAAGGGCGCGCGCTTATGACATCAGAAGCCGCGCCTTGGGAGTTCGCGCGCTGAAAGTCCGACCGTACCATTTGTGTTTATGTGGGTACAACCAGCGTTGTTGTTTGTCCTGTTTTACAGGAGGAGAGCTGTAAAGGGTTGTATGTGGTTATTGTCTTATGTGTTATTGGTCTGTTAAGCAGACAATGTTTTATGTTTAAAGAAATGCCATTTAAGGCAAAGATAAAAAGAGATAAATTTAGGTACATACCTGAATGGCTTACGCCAATTGATGGGCGGAGTCTGGAGTATAAAGAAGGACGCCAGACTCCAGCTCAGGGTCAGTTTACCTGGCTAGCGAGCGTGCTGTGGCAGAGCCGTGAGCAAATTCTCTGAGTGAGTAGATACTAGTATACAGTGGTTACGTTTGATTGTTTTTTTTTTCTCTTCCTTGGTTTTGTTTTTGTGTTATATATATTCGTCTTTATATTTAATTTGTTGATTTGGTACTTTGTATTTTTGTATATATATATTTTTGGATTTTTTTTGTATGGACACTGTATATATTTTGCACTGGACATATCCTCCACATCGTTGTAAATAAATACCACCTTTTTACACTTCCGGGTCAGGCCATTGTGTTTTTGGATTTTTTGCCATTGGGTTTTTTTTTTGTTTTGGGTTTATTGTGATATTAAGGCCTCCCACGCCTCCTAGTGGGCCCACTCTGGGTTCACTACATCACACTTGTTCATGCTTTTATCAGCAGCAGAGTGGATTACTGTAACGGCCTCCTCACGGTCCTCCCCAAAAAGACAGTCAGACAGTTGCAGCTCATCCAGAACGCTGCGGCCAGAATTCTGACCAGAACCAGGAAATCAGAGCACATCACACCTGTCCTCAGGTCTTTACACTGGCTCCCAGTTACATTCAGAGTAGATTTTAAAGTATTATTACTGGTCTATAAATCACTAAATGGCCTAGGACCTCAATACATTACAGATATGCTCACTGAATACAAACCTAACAGATCACTCAGATCTTTAGGATCAAATAAACTAGAAATTCCAAGAGTTCAGTCAAAGCAGGGTAAATCAGCTTTCAGCTACTAACAGCCCCTCGCTGCTGGAATCAGCTTCCAGAAATGATCAGATGTGCTCCAACATTAGGCACGTTCAAATCAAGACTGAAAACACATCTGTTTAGCTGTGCCTTTACTGAATGAGCACTGTGCTACGTCCGACAGATCGCACTATTATGTTTTTCTCTTCTTTTTCATTCTTTTATAACACATTTTATCTGTTTTTATGCTTATTTATTTTATTTTTAATAACAATTTTTATTATTTGTTTTTATTTTTCTTATACTTGTTTCTTTTATTCCTGTTTATGTAAAGCACTTTGAATTGCCACTGTGTATGAAATGTGCTATATAAACAAACTTGCCTTGCCTTACACTCATAGAAAAAAGGGCAAAAGAGATACTAAGCTGGCATTTCAGCATGTTGTAGACCAGATGCTTAAGTTTGAAAATAAATCTTCTGTTAAGTCCAGCATTTCACTGCGAAGAATGCTTTTCTTAGATTTTTTTTGTCTTGTTTCTAGTCCAAATATTGTCATGATTACCAGCGATCTCTAACCACCAGAGGTCGCTGGTAAGCACTCACTTTCACATGGACTACATCTTATGAACTACATATTCAGTCATGCCACACACACACACACACACACACACACCTGCTTCAAGTCTCCACTGATTGGACTCCCACAGCTGATGCTGCTTCTGGACTGATTTCCACTCTACTTAAGCAGCACACGCAGTCATTCTCATTGCCGAGTCTTGTTTACCTGTAAAGTGACAATTCAATACAGTTTCCTTAGTCTTGTTTTTCCGTGTTTTGACCTTTGCCAAGTTTGTCTGTTTGTCCATGTTCACTGCCTGCCCTCTGACCTCTCGTCTGTTATAGTGACTACGATTCTGGATTTGCCTTTATTCATCTGTTTGCACCTGTGTTGACCCTTGCTTGCCTGACTACCCAATAAACCTGCACTTGGATCCTAACGTTGTCTCTGTCATCCACGTGTTACAAATATCAAAAAATTTAATCAAGAAGCATTTTCTAGCAAGCAAAACATTCTCTTGTTTTCAGAAATAATATGCTAATATTAAGTGAAACAAGCTAAATAATCTGCCAATGAGGTAAGAAAAATATCTTGTTTTTTCATTTTGACATAAGATTATTTTGCTTACCCCATTGGCAGAATATTTTTAATATTCTTTAAGGAAAAACCCATTTAATTTTGGCATATTATTTCTGAAAACAAGACAATATGTTTTGCTTGTCTATAAAATTCTTCTTGATTTTACGGACTAGATACAAGACAATCATTTTTTTTTTTTTTTGCAGTGTTGGTGCTGTGATGAACAACTTTTGACAATACAACAAGCTGAATATTTTAAGACACTATAAAAGCATGAATAATAGATCATTATTCACAGTATTTTGAAGAGACCATGATAATATCACTGTAAATTACAATATTGAACATCAACACGTAATACTGCCCAGTATTTAAATAGGCTATTTATAAAATAAAAAAAATATTCATAAATGAATCATCTGCAAAGATCGCATGTGTGTTAAAACATTTAATACTGTAAATCTAATCTTGTGAGCTTGAGATTTAATTCAATCTGTCATAATTAGAGATACAACAATTCACAGTGAACGTGAAATTCAAATCAAATGCATCAGGATACAAGTGTGGAGAGAGAATGGCTCTGTGTTTACAGCAGCAAACAAACCTGTGTTTTCTACACATCAGCTACTAACAATTTGTAGCAGCAAACAGTTTCAAGCATTGCGACAAGTGTTGATATTAATGAAGCGCCATCCTCATTTAAATCAGTACAAAATAAAAACGTTATAAAGGTTATGTAATGTAATAAAAAGTTCTAGTGAAAATTACACAGTTAAATATGACAAGTTACTTTGAATAAAATAAGAACTGTGGTGTTACTGCAGTCTGAGGTGTTTTTCTGGAGCTGCAGTTCCTCAATCTCTCCACTAGAGGTCAGTGGACAGAAACTGTGCATTACACTTTTATCTGACATGCATTTGAATTGTTCTTAAAATAAAACCATACAGGATAATTCAGAAAATGCAGCATGTATTGTGGATGATATCTAAAAGTCAAGCATTAGCTTTATGCACCCTGTAATATCAGGCAATTTGCATGTGCATAATGTAACATATGGGCCGCAGCTGAAGAACTGGATTGCCCCTAAATATCATATTTCTTATTGGTGTGACATTCATGACCGTAGGTGTCAGGGCGTCTGGCATCATAGATCGCCGTGCGTGACATTTTGTGTTTGCCCAGGTTGCTTGGTTGGCCCTGGGGATCCATTCTTTAGTCTATAATCTATATTACAGATGGGTGATGAGGGAAAAACCTCCCTTTGGACATCTTTGCAACCCAAGACATTCCAAAGGAAAACCCCCACCTTTTCCGACACCCACACACACACACACGTGTATGTATGTGTGTGTGTGTGTGTGTGTTTGTATATACAATCGCTAGATGCCACGGTCTTTAGCCTCCTTCGTAGAGTAACCGACTCCCATGCGGGAGGTTGCCGGTTCAACCCAGCTCGGAGCGGTATGTTTTTCACCTGCTTTCTTTTGCGTTAATATGGTTTAATTATATTTTTTTTACAATAACATTGCTTTAATGGTAGATTAACTCCCCATTTATTTGTAGTTAACTGGTGATCTGGGACCTTTAGCCAGGACAGATTACTGTGCATATGTTTTGCTAAATAAAAAGTATAGTATACAGCTATATTTTGCTTCTTTTGACACATTTGAAATTTGTGGCTAAGAAATAATTAATTGTTTATGTTTGGTGTGGTCAGAGATAAACTTGGTAAATCCTTCATTTTGAGCTCTGAAAATGATGTGAAAAAAAAACTAACTGTAATACTATGAAACCTCACACACAACACACAAACAGTGAAATAAATGAGATGTGGAGATAACACAATGAGGCATGTGGAGATAACGCAAAATCTATCTTTATATGAGAGAGAGAAAGAGAGAGAGATACAGAGACAGAAAACAGATGACGACTATATAATTAGCAGTGCCTTAAAATAAGGCATATACTAAATATTTTTAAACCGCAGATTTCTTCATATTTCGAATATAGATCAAAAATTACACATTCAATAAAAGAAATAACAATAAGATACTGTACGGACTCTTAAGAACTTTATGAATTCTTTACTCTTTTTTTTTTACAGGAGGCAAAAAGCTGACCAGTTCAAAAACAAAAAAAATAGTATTAATATTTTTCCTGTTAAACTTAAAACACTTGAACTTTTACCTGCAGCAAATGTTGTCAGATGAGACAGAAAGAAACAGGTTTTTACCTCAGCAATGTGACTGTGGATTCTTCTGGTCACGTCTTCCTGATTCCTTGTTGGCACCAAAGAAAGAAATGCACACAGTAAAGAAAATATTATGCTTAGTGATCAGTTTTAATAAATAAAAACTGTCACCATTCACCAGTTTCATGTTGACAGGTGTTTCTCCACTTCAGCGAGTACGATTGGCAACGGTGAGAGATAAAATGTCTCATTTATGTCAAAATTATGGGTGGCTCAGTGGTTAGCACTGTCGCCTCACAGCAAGAAAGTCACTGGTTCGGCCAGTTGGCATTTCTGTGTGGAGTTTGCATGTTCTCCCTGTGTTGGCGTGGGTTTCCTTCGGGTGCTCTGGCTTCCCCCACAGTCCAACCACATGCGCTAAAGATGAATTGAATAAACTAAATTGGCTGTAGTGTATGAGTGTGTGTGTGTGGGTTTTTAGTACTGGGTTGCAGCTTGAAAGGGCATCCGCATAAAACATATGCTGGAATAGTTGCCGGTTCATACCCCTGATAAATAAGGACTAAGCCGAAGGAAAATGAATAAATGACTGACATGGATTATCATACATGTGTACATGCAAATCCCTGTGGTAAACAACAAGGTATTGTTAAAGTAAATGGTTGGTATTATTTATGGTTTGTAAGTGTGCAACAATAGTTCTGTTTTACCTTTGTGGAATGATGATAAAGACTACTGCCACTCTCAGAAATAAAGGTACGCGAACTGTCACTGGGGTGGTACTGTAAGAGGCTAAATTATTATAAGGCGTTTGTTTACATGACAAAACATGTATTTTTGACTCAAGAAGGTCCATACTGACTCCAAAGGCAGATACTGATAAGATCAGGGCCTGGTCTGTGGACTTCGGGGGTTTTACGATGTGGTCACATGTTGATTGGTCAGTTTGAATGTCTCAGCATTTGGGCTTTAGTCACATGGTCAAGAAAGATACAAAATAGGTAGTAAACTCTGCTCTGGGGCTTTTCCTGGCCTGTCTTTTCCTGGTCTGCTTTTCTCCTCTCCTCGTCTGGAGTCTATCTTCTCTGACTCTACTGCAATCAGGCTAACTTCTGGGCCTGCTCTCTTTGTCTCTCTCTCTCTCCCCCTGTGTCTCTCCTGCTACCTCTGGTAACTTTAATTTTACATTTAAGCTGGATACAATTTATATCATATGCTTTTATCATTTCATATTTGATCATTTTATACAGTTATTTTGTAACTTATTCAGTTGTAACCATAGAGAATTATTGTCATTAAATCATCTCATTATCAAGTATTTGTGAATTACTTTTGATTTAACATCAACATTTAACTGTTCCATATTGCAATACAATACAATCCTAAATCCTGGCAGTAAGACATCCTAAATTTGGCCAGTCTTGCTGGAAAATTGACTCCGTGCTTCTCCTTTGCCTTGATCCTGTATTACCAGCCCTGGACCAAAGACTTTCTTTAATTAGATTGAAATTTAGCCCACTACTGATTTACTTTTTCATGTGGTGATGTTGTTGTAGTTTATTTGTTGTTATTGGAATTTATCTCATGGTTCCAACACGTTACCTGTGGCCCACTCCTCTGTTCATTATTACAGAAGTCCAAGACATGCTCTGGATCTCAGTGAGTTGCTGAGTCTTTTTCTTTTGAAAGTCTTTTCTTATTTAATTAAACGCTCATTGAACTGAACTCCTCTACTTTTGGATGTTTTATACAGACACTCTTGACAGCCACCTGCTAGTGTGGAGAGATGCACCCACTCACACAGCCGCAGAACATATATTTTTTATGTCAGTCGGCTGTTGTCCTATTCATGCACAGCTTTTTCGTCCAGATGGAACCATACACAGCTAACAAAAGGTGACAACACAGATGATTTTCGTCTAGTAATTCTTTGAAGTCAGCTTGGCGTGTGACTGGCTTTACTCTGCATTCTAGACAACTGGAATTACAATTATTTCTACTCCCTACTTCAAAATAACATCTAGAAACTCCTATTTTCAAGAACATCTAACATGTGACGCAGATCGAAGAGCCCGACCTCACCAAAACATCACTTGACCACTTCATATTAGGGCTGCACGATACTGAAAAAATCTGACAGTGTACATTTACATTTAGTCATTTAGCAGACGATTTTATCCAAAGCGACTTACAAATGAGGACAAGGAAGCAATTTACACAACTATAAGAGCAGCAGTGAGTAAGTGCTATAGACAAGTTTCAGGTGTGTAAAGTCTAAGAAGCAAAGCATTAGTAATGCTTTTTTTTGAGAGAGAGAGAGAGAGAGAGAGAGAGAGTACAGTTAGTGGTATAGCCAGAGAGGCAGTTACAGATTAGGAAGGAAAGTGGAGACTAAATAGTTGAGTTTTTAGTCGTTTCTTGAAGACAGCAAGTGACTCTGCTGTTCTGATATAGTTAGGGAGTTCATTCCTCCAACTGGGCAGATTGAATGTGAGAGTTCGGGAAAGTGATTTCTTCCCTCTTAGGGATGGAACAACGAGGCGACGTTCATTCACAGAACGCAAGTTTCTGGAGGGCACATATATCTGCAGAAGTGAGAGCAGATACGAAGGAGCAAAGCCAGATGTCGCTTTGTAAGCAAACATCAGAGCTTTGAATTTGATCCGAGCAGAAACTGGCAGCCAGTGCAAACGGGTGAGTAGCGGAGTGACATGTGCTCTTTTGGGTTCATCAAAGACCACTCGTGCTGCTGCGTTCTGAAGCAGCTGAAGAGGTTTGATAGAATTAGCTGGAAGCCCGGCTAGCAGAGAGTTGCAATAGTCCAGTTTGGAGAGAACAAGAGCTTGGACAATGAGTTGAGCTGTATGTTCAGATAGGAAGGGTCGGACCTTTCTGATGTTAAAGAGTGCAAATCTGCAAGATCGAGCAGTTCTAGAAATGTGGTCAGAGAAGTTCAGTTGGTCATCAATCGTTACTCCAAGGCTTTTTACCATTTTGGATGCAGTAATGGTTGCTCCATCCATCTGGATTGAGAAGTTATGGTGAAGAGTCGGGTTGGCAGAAACTTCAAGCATTTCCGTTTTCGTGAGGTTAAGCTGAAGATGATGATCTTTCATCCAGTGTAAAATGTCTGACAGGCAGGCTGAGATGCGAGCTGGAACCGAGGGATCATCAGGGTAAAAAGAGAGGCATAGCTGGGTATCATCAGCATAGCAGTGGTAGGAAAAACCATGTTTCTGGATGACTGGTCCTAAAGATGTCGTGTAGATGGAGAAGAGAAGTGGCCCAAGAACAGAGCCCTGACGTACCCCAGTGTTTAGATGCTGTAGGTTGGACACCTCTCCCCTCCAAGACACCCTGAATGACCTGTCAGAGAGGTAAGATCTGAACCATTGAATAACAGTGCCTGCAACGCCCAGTGACTCAAGCGTAGATAGCAGGATCAAAGTGTCAAAAGCAGCTGATAAATCCAGCAAGATGAGGACAGATGATTTAGAGTCTGCTTTAGCCAGTCTGAGATCCTCCACGACTGAGAGCAGGGCAGTCTCAGTTGAGTGGCCTTTCTTAAAGCCAGATTGCTTGTTGTCCATGAGGTTGTTTTGAGTAAGTCCTAGACTTGATTGAACACTACTTTCTCCGAAACAATTTGGAGTGTAATATTTTGTTTTTCTGCAATATTTATATTGGGATGTGAAAACTATTACGCCAGATAGCTTGAATAGCTCTACTTTGAAAGAAATCATTGTTTTAGATTGATTTGGAGATTTTTGAGAGGAGAGAATTGTTTTCTGGGTCTTGAGTCTAACAGCATTTAGGTCAGGGGCGTTGCTAGACATAAAGCTCTACTGGGGCACGGCACCCTCAAACCCACCCTATATATTTATTAGCTTTTTGATTGATAATACAAAAAAAAGAAATTATAAATAAATTTATTATTATTACTATTATTATTATTATTATAATACAAGCATTATTTTAAATAAATAGCAGAAATCAATCCTAAATGTGACTGGAAAACAATGTAAAGACACAACTGCTGTGACGTGCTAAGATCATTTAAGAAATTTTCTACATTAATATTAATTTCATTAGCATGAAATACTATAGAATACAAAAAAGAGATGTTTTATAGAATTATCTGTTGTCTTAGACTTGACACATGGCCGAGAATTTATTAAGTTTTACCTCTCTGACTCATCATACCTCCCTTCTTCATACAATAAACCTATCAAATTATGTCATGCTGTCAAATTAGGATCGTCCTCATATTATTTAAACTTTAGTTTTGTCGACTTGCAAAACTCACTGCGTGTATGCCGGTTTCACAGCACAAGAGTGGCGTGTATTTTTTCGACGTGCATGTCAACAACCGTGACTCACAGCGGGAGCAGAGCAACGCGTCAAGCAGGAGCGATGCGTGAGGTGCGCGAGTATGGTTTTCTGCGTCAGTTTGCTTTTTGATTAAACTACATTGCTTTCATCAGTGTTGGTTCGGATGCACATAGAGAATAACGTCTTTATTCTGGAATTACCACTCTTATAAGTGTGGTTTATTTATGAACTAATTCCGAGAGGATCACGTGCTTATGATCAACACGGCTGGCTCCTCATTAGCTCCGTAATGTGACCCATCAGATAATTACGGAAGCATTATAAATAACCAGAGTTTTTCACTCCAGTTATCTTCGTCGTGAAGCTCGCTTCCCGCTACAAAACGCTCCAGCATCGCACCATTTAACCCATTGAGACGGAAGAAAAAACAAACAAACAAACAACAACTCCAGCCAGAGCCCCGCTCTCCCTGAGAATTCAGCCGCAGCCTCGCCAGCTATCGAGCCTGGATTCCCGCAAAACGTCGTCCCACAAGCTCTTCCACCTTCTACTTCAAACTGCCTCACACAAACGCAGTCTACAAACTCCAACTAAACTCAAGGTGTCGGCGATCCAAGCCATGAAATTAAGCTGAACTCTCACTGCTCTCATAGCAGTGCACCCTCGGTAACGTATATAACACGCTTTAAGAGTAAGCCTAGCGAAAATAACTTCTCTCCAACAAAGACTAAACCTTTTATAAATATTTTGGGAAAACAAGACTCGTGTGACTAGAAAGATTTCAAACTAAAAACTCACCCTTCAAGCCTCCCGCCTGTCCACAGATCCATAAGTATTTGACTGCAAGGATCCAGGCAACATAATCCGTAAACAATAGTCCATGACATATTCATACGTCGATAAACATCGCTGTTATCATCCAGTCTAGTCACCGGCGTGCAGTAGCGTCTTTTACAAACACTAGTATTTGGTAAACAAAATGGCCGCCGATCTTTTGATTGACACTCCATCGAGCCAATAGCGGAAAGGAGAGGCGTCACTATCCAATGAGCTCTAAAACTCGATACGGTTCCGCCCTCCCTCGATAAATTATGAATGAACTCCGCTGTAAAAGACTTCGTTAATTAATCGGGCCAGATATGCTTGCAACCTTAATCATGTAAGATCCCTAACATGTTATTTAAACATGGATTAAATTAAAGCCCATAACAATCATTCCATTAACACAGTTTTTACTAAGAGGTGACTTTTAAAGTTCATAGTTTGATGTTGGCATTTGATATAAATAAATAAATAAATAAATAAAATGTAAAAAAAAAAACAAAAAAAAAAACTGCCACATCTGATAGCCATTTAATCGCTGAGAAGATTATTACCCAATCAGCGAGATACATTCACCACATCAAGTACAGAAGTCCAATTGTAATACGCCAGTGACTCATATGTCCATACACAAGTGTCACTCTTAACTTTATACTGGCACATCAGTTGGAGGTAAAATGGCAAAGAAACAAACTTCCCGCTTGACTGCTATGAAAAGGAGGCAGACATTTCCGATAACGGAGTAATGCTTCATCTATTATCTCGGCGTTATACATTCGCATTTTAAACATTATATATCACTAAGGGGTTAAACTCCACTCCACCACTCAGTCTTCAAGAGGTACTTCCAGGACCACCAAACAAGCACACCCCAAATCCTCGGCTCTGCTTCCATCTGCCATCCTG
This sequence comes from Danio aesculapii, assembly GCF_903798145.1. Lineage (NCBI taxonomy): Eukaryota > Metazoa > Chordata > Actinopteri > Cypriniformes > Danionidae > Danio > Danio aesculapii. Next base: position 5,742,437 of record NC_079437.1, on the reverse strand, counting down.
CGGGAGACGAATGCCCACACCTACCATCCTCGCACACAGCGACAACGAAGCTCACAGTTGCCCATACCCTGATTAAGATGCCTCGCATGGATTTCAGCTAAAACTGTTTATTATGTCTGCTCTACATGTACCATGTTCTAAGATTTAATTTCTGATTCTCTCTCATTCCAGACATCATGACAGCCGGCCCCAGAAGCTGACCTTCATCCAACTCATCATATTCCACATCCATTCCAAATACAAACACACTCTACACAAAGGATACATTTCCACTCATATAGCCCACATCCACGATGCCATTTTTACACTAGCCTTTTTGGGTTTTGAGTTACTCCGAATTAACATCAATCTCAATCCCACAATCCACCTCACCATATCTGATCTGACAGAAGGAACTCCATCTTTCTCTATTAAGCAAAACCGATCAATTCCGCAAAGCACATTCTATATACATTTTTGACATCCCCTACCCCACTCACACATCTCAAACATTTCAGGTGTGTTTTTAGGTACAAGCACAACTTGAACTATCCCATACAGCCAATCATTCTCGTTCACCACAGCCCAGACACATTTGGGAGCCGTCCCAATTTTCAATTGCCGCAGCAGTGACGCCCTAATACAAGCTCATATACACTTACATGTCTAATACCACTAGCATCACACTGCCCCGCATTATTACAGCAGTAAATGCTTCCACACATTGCATCCATACAGACCCTCCGCAGCAGCAGAGATGCTCCGCTGAGCTACACTCACCCACAGCACCCCGATTTCAAATCCTTCTAGCATTCCTACAGATGAGCAGATCCCAAGACCCCAACCCTTCCTCCCCACTTTACTGATGACGCTAACCGTCCAGTAACTCCCTTTCTGGTTCCAAAAACACCTCAAAGTACTCCTTTTAGCCCCCCCCCCCCCCCCCCCCCCCAGACGAAGCCAGACGACACCCACCATCTGAATACAAGGACAGAAATTTAACTCTGCCCCACCCAACCACCCCCCCACCCATCCGCTCTCATTTCAGCACATAATTTCCCCTTAGCTCTCCCTGGAGTGCCCGAACCCAGACCCCAACATGAGCATCACATTTTCCCCAGGCTACCAGTATAAAAATCTTCTGTTTTCCACTTCCTTCTTGCGTCGAGTTTCTCCGCACCTCCTCCTTCTCCTTTCTAGCGTTGAGTTCCTCCGCACCTCCTTTCCTTCCTTCAAGCGTCGAATGCTTCCGCTCTTTCCTCCATCCCCTCCCTCTTCTACCCCCCCCAACAACTTTTACTCCCTACCCCCTTTCCAGCGTTGAGTTTCTCCGCTACTTTTGTTTTTTCAGCGTCGAGTTGCTCCGCTACTATCTCTTCTTTCTAGCGTTAAGTTCTTCAGCTATTCTCATCTCTTCAGCCTAAGCATCACCTTTCAAGATCTGACTCCCCCAGAGTCAATCAATTACCCCCCCCCCCCTTACCCTGGCCAATATACATCTTTCTTGCTTACTAGCGTTGAGTTCCTCCGCATCTCCTGTTCTAAATTCTCTAGCGTTGAGTTTCTCCGCACCTCCTTCCCTTCCTTCTAGCGTTGAATGCTTCCGCTCTTTCCTCCACCCCCTCCCTCTTAAACCACCCCCCCAACATCTTTACTCCCTACCCACTTTCCAGCATCGAGTTTCTCCGCTACCTTTTTCTTTTTCAGCGTCGAGTTGCTCCGCTACTATCTCTTCCTTCTAGCGTTGAGTTCTTCCGCTACTCCCATCTCTTCAGCCTAAGTAACACCATCCAAGGCCTGACTCCCCCGGAGCCAATCAATTACCCCACCCACTTCAATTGACATCTTTCTGATTTTCTAGCATTGAGTTTCTCCGCACCTCCTTTTCTTCCTTCAAGCCTCGAATGCTTCCGCTCTTTCCTCCATCCCCTCCCTCTTCCACCCCCCCCCCCAACATCTTTTACTCCCCAACCCAATTTCCAGCGTTGAGTTTCTCCGCTTCTTTTCTTTTCCAGCGTCGAGTTGCTCCGCCACTATCCCTTCCTTCTAGCAGTAAGTTCTTCTGCTACTCTCACCTTTCCAGCCTAAGCACCACCCCCCAACTTACGACTCCCCCGGAGTCTTGTCCCTGCCCACCTCCCACAGGAGTCTTCTCCACCCCCTCCCTATTTAGACTCCTGTAGGAGTCTAACCCTTCAGCTCTAACTCCCACGGAGTCAACCCCAGAGCTACGGCTCTCTCGCCCAGGCCAATCCGCATCTTTCCTACCTTTCTAGTGTTGAGTTCCTCCGCATCTCCTGTTCTATATTCCCTAGCGTTGAGTTCCTCCGCATCTTCTTCCCTTCCTTCTAGCGTTGAATGCTTCCGCTCTTTCCTCAAACCCCCCCCTTACTACAACTCCTCTCCTCTACCCACCTCTAACTCCCAAACCCCCCTTCCAGCGTCGAGTTCCTCCGCTACTTTCTTTCTCCAGCGTCGAGTTTCTCCGCTACTTTACTCTTTTCAGCATTGAGTTTCTCTGCTACTCTTTCCATATTCAAAATAGCATCACTCACCAACCCTGACTCCCAAGGAGTCTCCCCATGCTCGAACTCCCCCAGAGTCCCGCCCAGCCCACCTCCTACAGGAGTCTCCACCACTCCCAACCCTCCCCAGACTCCTGTAGTAGTCCAATCGTACAGCTCTAACTCCCACAGAGTCATCCCCAGAGCTCCAAGTCTCAGACGATACTCCACCCCTACCTCCAGTAGATTTTCTTTTCTTTACCTTTCCAGCGTCGAGTTCCTCCGCATCTTATGCTCTCTTTCTCAGCGTCGAGTTCCTCCGCATCCCCTTCACTTCCTTCCAGCGTTGAATGCTTCCGCTCTTTTCTCCACCCTCTCTATAACCCCTCTCCCCTTCCCACTCCCTACCCCTTTCTCAGCATTGAGATCCTCCGCTACTTTTCTTCTTTCAGCATCGAGTTACTCTGCTACTTTCCTATTTCTAGCATCAAGTCCCTCTGCTACTCTCCTTCCTTCTGCTAGGCACCCTGCCCAACCCCATTTTCCCCCCTAACCTGACCCAGCCGCTCCTAAGAGCACGCTACAACTTTCCTCCTGCAGGAACCTATCTCCCTTCAATTCATATCCAGCAGCCGGATATGGCGCTGACCTCTCGCCTTTTGGGGGGCACTTCAATACGCGGCTGCTGTCCCGAGCTTTAAAGCTTTTTTTTTGGGGAGTTCTCGAGACCTACCTGAGCTCGAACTCCCCTCTCGCCCTTCTAACGGGAGGGAGCCCCAGGCTCGAGGATATTATGAGCTCAGGGCTCTCTCCCGGGACAGCATGCCAAATACGCTTTATTGATTATCAGCTGAGTGTGAACTCTTGAAGTGTGGTTTATTTATGAACTAATTTCGAGAGGATCACGTGCTTATGATCAACACGGCTGGCTCCTCATTAGCTCCGTAATGTGACCCATCAGATAATTACGGAAGTATTATAAATAACCACAGTTTTTCACTCCAGTTATCTTCGTCGTGAAGCTTCCCCCTCCTTCCACCCCTACTTCCTCCCTCTTCTTTCCGATAGGGCGACACGGTGGCCCAGTGGCTAGCACTGTTGCCTCACAGCAAGAACACCGCTGGTCCAACCTCCTATCAGGCTGGTTGGTGTTTCTGTGCAGAGTTTACATGTTCTCCCTGTGTTCGCGTGGGTTTTCCCCGGGTCCCCCGGTTTCCTCCCACCGTCCAAAAACATATACCATAGCAACAGATTAAACCAAATTATCACCGAAAACAACACTAGTTTACACTTCTCACACGGCGACAAGCAGGGGAGTTCTCGAGACCTACCTGAGCTTGAACTCCCCTCTCGCCCTTCTAACGGGAGGGAGCCCCGGGCTCGAGGATATTACGAGCTCAGGGCTCTCTCCCGGGACAGCATGCCAAATATGCTTTATTGATTATCAGCTAAGTGTGAACTCTTAAAATACACTTACACATAAAGTAAATCATGTCTCAAATCATTTACTGGGGCACTGCCGATTTTTACTGGCGCACATGCCCCAGTAAATGGGGTCTAGCAACGCCCCTAATTCAGGTACAGTATTTTAATAATTACTTGTAAAATAACACTTCAGTTTTCGTTGTACCGGCTTAATAATTTAATAACTAAATTGGCTGAAAAACAGAACAAAGGAATCACATGATACAAACAAAGGCTCATTGAACAGATGACATGAGGAAACAGAACCTGACTATTACAATTGCCCTTTGATAACAATATATTTGTATATTTGAGCCTCAAATAAATGGGGTTTTTCCACATCATCTTCTAGTCAAAAAAAGTAACGCAAGTAAAGAGCGCGCTGCGGGGTTGATTGCACATCATTATTTTTAAAGTTCAGATTATCTCAGATGATTTTATTAGAAATAAAGTTGTTGAAATTGAACTGAATTGAATGGATATAGTGATTTTTAATAAACCGTTATCAGCAATTATAAGAACAATATTCATTAGCATTGACTTCAATGTAAACAGCAAAACAGAAAACTGAAAATAATGAATAATTTTATATATATATATATACACACACATATATACACATTTGTGAATATAAAAGTACAAAAGGATATTATACATAATGTCAGAGTATATAAATGAAGAAAGTGTCTTATAAAATAAAGGTAAAATAGGACAGACAAAATAACCTGTTGTCACCTATATTTTAGAGAACATCTTAGTTTCTCCAACACCATACTGTTCGATCACTGAAGTTTCAGTAATGGAGATCAATCTATCATGTATTCAGTTCTAATGATAAATGGTTATAATCTTTGCTCTGTTCATTAATCCAGTGGCTCAGGATTGTTCCAAAAATTGTGTCAAGATAGTGGAAACGCTGACCCAACATCCCAAGTCTCCTGGAAGTCCTGCATACCCCAACAACAATTTTCCCACCAAATGCCATGTAGATATTGAATGAACTATTATTGAACCAAATAATAGAACCAAATCTATTGAGTTAAATTACTGAAAATAGCACATCTTTAACCTATTAGAAGCAACCAATGATTTCTCGATGAATTTCCATTGAGTGAGGCCAGAGAGGGCTGCACATAAAGCCAGTTGGCCAGAGATTTTAACTGAAATAACTAGTAGTTCATCTTAAAACCCAGCAGTGTTATGCCACACTGTGGATTTTTAGAGCATTTTAGGGCATCCGAGTTTATTCTGAGTTTTTTACTATTCTAAATAAATGCAGATGTCATCCTCTGAACATCTATGAAAGTTACACTTTACTGCTCTGTTGCATTTTGGTCACAAGATCTTCAAGGAAAATTGTAAAAGCTTATCTGATTAACTGATTGATTACTGTAGTTGATTAATCGAATATTAAACTAATGAATAGCTGAAACCCTATTTGTGAGAATTTATTAAACATTACCATTAATGTGGGGTGAAGCACAAATGTAATCAATTTGTGAACATGTTTTACGGTATTCTTATTGGTTGTGTTTTTTGAATGACATGCTTAAATTACATTGAGCTCTATCATGAATAGGTTTAATTCACTGGGTTGGTGTGGGACATTCACTCCCGGGCCTGAAGTTCTGCAACATTCTATTGATTCTTGAAGTAAAGGAATTAAAGAAAACATTTGGACAACAAGGCCCAATCCCAATTCCACCCCTTAGGGCTAAGGGGTGGAATTGGGATTGGGCCTTGTTGTCCAAATGTTTCCTTTAATTCCCCTTGAGTTATCCCAATTCTCTTCAGCTTGAAGGCATAGGGCTACAGGACCACACTCGAAACCAAGGGGTACAAAAATTTCCCTGAATACACCAGCTACAATGGCAACATGACTGCACATGCGAGTCAGGAGGTTCACAAATTTAAGTATTTTGTAGTAACAAGTAAGTTTTAATAAAGTCACAACGGCGTTTGTGTTTTACGATCATGCTTTTAAAAAACTATTAAATAAAGTCGCTAAATCTATGATCCATAATAAAAACTTTATTGTGTATAAATTTACAGTGCAAGAAGTTGTCTTGGGACTGTAATCTGTAAAAGCGAACAGAGTCAATTTGGCCTGCAATGTAGAGATTTAAGAGCCTTGGGTTCTCGAAGAATTCTCACTCACTCCTTGTATCTCAATAAGCAAAAAAATGTACATACTCAGACGTCCACTAGAATGAGATTCATAAATCTGATGAGGTCAAGTTCTTTGTATCTTCACTTCATTGCCTCTAAGATTCACCAATGGACAAAGACAGAGGAAATGTGCTTACAGCAGTTATGAAGATGGTGTGGAGTAACACATTCTCCCATGTGTTCATAATGATGTTAGTACATCTGGCTGTGAGTATGAAAGCTGGCGTATGTGTAGCTTTTCTGTATTCAGTGTTGATAAATGAGACCTGCTAATCTGTTTGGTCTTCAGCTGGATCTTTGGTTGAGGTTTGATTATTTTTAAGTCTGATAGTGTATAATTTCATATTCATTTTTTGTGCCCAACTTGTCTTATTTTCAGATGCCATTATTAATGAATTAAGTCGTAAAATAGTTAAAGTAAAAATTAAAGTAAAAATTAAGACTTGAGATGGAGTTCCTCCTCTTCCTCTGAGATGTTGAGTTTGGACTCTTGTTGATGAATGTAATAGAAACTCACAATTAACTGATCTGAAGAGAAAGAAGAGGTGTAAGTCTGATTCTTTATCTTTTCCAATACATGTATTTATCCAAACTCTCAATAGCATCTCGTTTTGAGTATTTTCTCCACTCATCTGAGATCTTACTTCTCCCTTCAAATCTTTCCTTGTACTCTTTTTCCAGATCTTTCTGGAATCTACAGACAAACCACTTCCAGTAAGGCTGTTTAGAGAGATCATGAGTGATGCTCCAGCGTGCATAAACTCCTCCTGCTCTTCTATAATATCTCCAGGGGAACATTCCCTCTGGTGTGTTAAAATTCTGACCACTTGCCACTAAATCTGTACAAATATCAGCACAGAGATTTGGAGAGTAATTTTGTCCATTAATTCCTCTCACTCTGTGGAAAGGAACACTGTGATCTTCATGATGGTTTTCTTTGGTGTTTGTGCAGGTGACTCCACAGAACGGACACTGAACCCAACAGCACTGACAGAAGTGATCAATCAGAAACTCATCTGGCCTGAACTTATAGTCCAGCTTTACTGGAAATGTGTCTGTGTTGAATCTCCTGCTGATGTCTGACATTACAGCAGGAAGCTCTTGTCTGATCACATCTTCTAGGAGTCTGAAATCATCAACATCATCATGTTTGACTCCACTGAGGTCTTCTTCAGAGAAGATCAGCTGATCTGAGAGCTGCTGTGTGAAACTCTTCAACCACAAACCAACATCTCCACTGTTGACTTGAACATGTTCAGTAGATTGATGTGCTGCGTTCATGATCTTCTGCTGCAGGAGTTTAATGTTCTCCTTCATCTTGGGTAAAACACTGATGCTGAACTTCTCTCTGATGTAGCGACTGACTTCATCTCTGATGAAACTCTTGAAGTGACCTCTGGGATAATGAATGTAGTTCATGTATTTGTCAAAGTCCTCCTCTTCTGCCAGTGTCTTCAGGATGTGTTTCTCCAGATTTGATCTGTTTCCATTCAGCGATTCACAGTTTTTCATAATCTCTTCTGATATATCTCTGGCAGTTTTCTTGTAGATGCTCTGCTCAATGGGATCCTTCAGTTTCTGACAGATGATCTCAGCAAAAATGGCCACTGACTTTGCTTGGCTTCTCTTCAGTTCATCTTCATGCTGTTGTTGAAGGAGTTTCACTTTTAAAATTTCAAAATTATTCTGTTGATCTTCTCTCAGTCTCTTCTCTAAATCCTCTAGTTGTTCTTGTCTCTCTCTTTTTGTTGTTTCTTCCTTTTTGATTATTCCTTCTATTTCACTTTTGAGTCTCTCAATCTGTTTACCTAAAATCTTTCTCTCTTTCTCCTGATTCTGTCGTTCCTCTTCCACCATCATCTTTAGTCTGTCTTTCTCTTTCTCTAGTCTTTTCATCTTTTCTTCTGTTTCTCTGACTCTGTCAATCAGAATCTTCATCTGTTGTTCTTGTTTTTCTCTCTCCATCTCTCTGAACATCTTACATGAGTAGAAGCTTCCTCCGTTTGCCTTCACCATGTTGTCTATCATCTTCAGTAGATCAGACACTTGTGTTCGGTCTTCAGGCTGATTATTGTTGATCACATGGTATCTGTTTCCACAAGTTTCAAGCAGTGTTCTGACCACAGATCCAGGTTTTCCCAGAAACTCTTTAATGGTTTGATTCTTCAAGAAGTCTCCTCTGGTGAAGAGCACCACGGTGAACATTAGAGAGTTTTGACCAAACGTCTCCTGGATAAACTCCACTGATTTTGCCTCTTCTTTAGTGAATCTCTGTCCTAAACTAAGCACGATGATGAACACATGTGGTCCAGGCAGAATCATGGAGATGCAGTTGCTGATTTCTCTCTGGATCTCCTCTTTACTTAGTTCAGTATCAAACAGTCCTGGAGTGTCGATCACAGTGATGCGTCTGTCATTGATTTTAGATGATTCTCTCTGACTCTCTTCAGTAACAGATTCTTGAGATGTGCCTGCTGCAAACACGTCTCTTCCCAAGATTGTGTTTCCTGTTGAACTTTTTCCAACTCCAGTTTTTCCCAGAAGAACAATCCTCAGTTCATCTTCTCTCTCAGCTGAACCTGTAAAAAGGAATCAACATTAGTCTGTCTTTTGAACATGATTAAAAAATGCCCTTTTCTTGCTTGTTTGTGTCTTTAGATTGTAGTTTGATGTAGTTGTTTATTGATTAGTTCAATGGTTTCCATGTGTGTTCTAGTTAGTCTTATTTGTCCAGTTTATATGTAGGCCTTGGTGTTGTGTTCTTTGCTTATTTTAAGGAAAAACTTGCTTAATTTTTAGTGTTTGAAATAAAATATCATCAGCATTAGATCCAGGGTTACAACGGAGAGACACTGAAGTCTCAATGTGATTTTGTTTCTTCTGATAATTCGGGCATGTTTCATAAATATGTTGGTTAGAATTAATGTAAAAAACACACAAGTACACAGTTTCTAGCATATAGCTTATTTAAGGTAGTTAATTGAGTAGTCATTCAGATGAAAGTACCGGAAAAATGACAGTTCGTCTAAGCTACATTTGTTCCAACTGTCTCCCCAATAAATAATACCCATTTATTGATGTATGTTATAATTGAACATAAAATGACTTGAAAATGTAAATCAATATTTGAAGAGTTCAGATGCAAAACCCTCTAAGTGCCATCTGAAATTATCTTCTTTAAGGAGGCTTTTTCCCAGCGTCCTATGTTTGTGTTCAGTTATTTCACTTTGAAGGCAATGCAAAGGCAAAGTAAATGTTTAACATAAAAAGAGATTTACTGAACATACACAGGACCTTGAGAAAAAACGAGAAAACTTTAGGAGAAAATTTCAGATGGCATTTAGAGGTTTTTGCATCTGAACTCTTCATTTCTTAATGTATATAGTTTATGAGAGTAACATTGTGTTTTAGTCACCAGCAGTGTTGCTCTTGCAGGCTGCTGGAGATCACTCACATTCAACTCCACTACAGATCCCATCACGCACTTCACTCACACACCTGGCCCAGATCTCCCTTGATATCAAACCCAAAGCTGAAGCTTGTGAAGACCTTGTGATTACCTGGCCTATGTACACACCACACACACACCTCTGTGTCTTGTTAGCTGTAACATTTCAAAGCATCCTTTTTGTTTTAAGTTATAAAGAAACTTCATTTGGACCCTCACCTCCATTGTACCCTGACTCCCTATGTTACAGAAGACTCAGCCACATCATGGGTCCAGCAGAACAACTCCTTCAGCTCAGCCAAGGAGTGAACACCCTCGAAGACCACATCTGTAAGTTTTTGGACACTGCAAACTACTCAGACCTCCCAGACTGTATGCTCATTGACTGTGTTTATCATGGACGAAATGAACCATTCAAACTCGACTAATCCAGTTCGGTCCTTGAGGATGTTTCCAAGAAGCTGGATGTAACCCTACAGTTCAGTGCATGACCCTGTACAGTTGGCAAGGTGGAGGAGGAAACCACTAAATTCTTTTTTGGGGAATGGGGGGGGGGACTCAACAGCAAGACCTGCCTGCTTCAGGGCTTGCCACTCACAAAATGTCCACCAGCAGTCCGCTGCCGCCAGAGTGGTCGGCACCAGATCCTTCTTTAATTCCTTCTGTAGTGGTGGGCGTCAGAACCTCCCAGGTCCCAAGTTACCGTTCCCCCTTTGTCTTTGTAGATCCAATCAGGCCAAAGAAACTCTTGTTCATAAACTTCGCTGGACACTATCTACCGCATTTACATGACTTGTTTAGCCACCTCATCCTTAACACTGCCCCCTGCCCATAACATTTATACACAGGACAACTCTGCTCAATTTAGAATAAATTACGCTTTTAATAAAGTAGACTTTAAGAGACTCTTGTAGACTCTTACAGATACATGTGGACTACTTGAAGATGCTGTTTGACTGAAGAACAACCAGCACGTCTCAATAAAAAATTCTGCTTGTAACGAGTCTCCTGGTCTGGGCTCTGAAATTTACTGCAACACTTAATAGGGACAAAACTGAATTATACTGTCACAATCATCAGCTGGAGTGCCAGTGAGATTCACTAATGGTCACTTTACCCAATATTCTTGCCCCTCTGACCTGAAATAGACTGCTCAAAAAAATAAAGTGAATACATAACACAACGTAACTCCTAGTCAATCACAATTCTGCCCACTTAAGAAGCAACACTGATTGACAATCAATTTCACATGTTGTTTTACAAATTAAATAGGCAAAAAGTGGAAACTATAGGCAATTAGCAAGACTCCCCTAATAAAGTAGTGGTTCTGCAGGTGGTGACCACAGATCACTTCTCAGTTCCTATGATTTCTTGCTGATGTTTTAGTCACTTTTGAATGCTGGCAATGCTTTCACTCTAGTGGTAGCATGACACGGACTCCACAACCCACACAAGTGGCTCAGGTTGTGCAGCTCATTCAGGATCGCACATCAATGCAAGAAAGTTTGCTTTGTCTGTCAGCATAGTGTCCAGAGCATGAAGGCACTACCTGGAGACAGACCAATCAGGAGACATGGAGGAGGCAATAGGAGGCCAACAACTCAACAGCAGGACCCAACCTTTGCCTTTGTGCAAGGAGGATCAAGAGGACAACTACCAAAACCCTGCAAAATGACCTCCAGCAGGCCACAAATGTGCATGTGTCGGCTCAAACATTTAGAAACAGACTCCATGAGACTGGTATGAGGGCTTGACAAGATCTGATCTGATTATCGTCCAGTCTGTCTGGAAGGATATGAAGAAATAGAACAAACTGAGACTAAAAACTCAATCCAGAACAACTTTGGCAACATCTCTAAGATGTTTCAAAAAACCGAGCAGCAAAGCTACCTGAAAAACTCTGGGCAAGTGTAGCGAGTGTTTTAAATGCGAAATGTGGTCATATCAAATGTTGATATGTTGTTATCATAAGTTAATGGATAAATAAAATGTATGTATGCATTATTTTTGAAAGCATCCTCATTTTACAGGATTTTACACAAGCGCCTAAAACTTTGAACAGTACTGTAGATCTGCAGGCAGGTTTTTTTGAAGCATCTTTGAGATATTGCCAAAATTCTTCTGGATTGAGTTTCAGGTCTGAGTTTGTTCAGTTTCTTCATGTCATTCCTGACAGACTGGATGATGATCAGATTAGATCTCTATGTGGAGCACTTGCTTTTGGCAGACAATAATCTCAGTGTATAATTACAATTAATGACAAAAATAATGTTGGCAAATATAAACTGATATTTCAAACTGACATGCTACAGAAAAATATAGAAATAACCCACTTTAAACCTATTTTTGGTGAAGATCCCAGTGGACAAGACTTTTGCACGGTAGAAAAAAAAATCTTGCCCCCCATTTTTAAACCCAAATTCATTTTCAACTCAGTACCTTGTGACAGAAAGTGTGTCTCCAGTGAATGAAGTTTCTTCTTCATCTCTTCATATTTCATCAGTTTTTTCATCTGCGCCTCCAGAAATGTCTCTGTGGAGTAAAAGCCTCCTCTGTTTTCTTCCAGCATCTTCTCAATGTTCTCCATCAGTGTGGACACTTGTGTTTTAGGATTAAAGTAATGATGTCTTCCTCCAAAACTCTGAATGACTGAATGAGCCTGTGTTTCTTCATTGAGTTCTGCTGTCTGATGCTCTGAATTCTGCATGATGAGGATCATCATGTGTTTGTTGATTCTGGAGCTGAAGATCTTCTGGAGCTCCTCCATTTCTGCTCTGTCTTCATTATTGAGTGGAGCATCAGGAATAATGAGGAGGAAAGCATGAACTCCAGGATGACAGCGAGACACACAGCGGACAGTCTGACGCATCACTTCCTCCTCTGAGAACCCAGTGTTGAACAGAGCTGGAAGCTCCAGCACATTGATCAGTCTAGCATGAAGATCCACATCTGTCCTTGCACTCTTGGATCTTCTGTGTGTGTGTTGCAGGATCAGCTCTGAGATGGAGGATTTCAGTGAGGCGTCACTCCCACACACCAACACATTCAGCCTCTCACTGTCTGAAACTGCAGAAGAAGATTAAAAACTATTCATACAGCACCAGAAACATCAGGTATGGTCACACTCACGTGTCTGTGTGTCCTGTTTCTCCACTGTGTCTTCAGCAGAACCCAGGGATGGTTCATCATCCACTTACATAAAGACAAATGGTTTAGTTAGCATGATGATATAGAAGCAAATCTGGAAAATCTTTATCCACTGCAGTCATACAGAACTGAATAGAAGACGACTATTAAATATGGGACCAACTTTAGTCTACTTCAGTTGGGTGATTAAAATGATTTGACTTTTGAATTATTGACTGTTGATATTATTCTTCTAGGGTCACTAACAACATTATGTGGCTTTTGATTGGATTGTAAATGTTTTGTTAAAATCCAAAGTAAATTTTGGATTTAAAAGATACATTTCTTGCATTGGCTTTAACGTTTTATAACTTAAACATGCATAATTTAATTTGCCCTTTAGTGTCCTTTGTATTCGTCATACACTGAGGGTGTACTCACACTAGGCTAAACGAACCGTGCCTGGGCACGTTTTACCCCCATTTCCCAGTTTGTTTGACAAGTGTGAGTGCTCCATGCTGTGCCTGGACAAGGTTCAGTTGGCCAGCCCTGGCCCAGTTGGAAGAGGTTCGGTTGGGCTCAGGCACAGTATGCTTGTATTGCGAGTGCAAAGCACGCCTGAGTGTGAAACTGAAGACACGACGTCACTATTAAGGTACTGTTTTATATGGATTTATTAATCAATCTTACTTTTCAATTTAAGCAAACTATTATAGTTTATGAAAGACACAAACACATGGTGCACCTTCAGCAAACCTCCTAATACCTGCAGCACGAGGACTTCATGAACATTTATGAGCATCACAGGTGGTGGATCAGTTCAGCAAAATATTTGATTGTGTAACTCATACCTGCTAACATTCGGATCATAAAATCCGGGGGTGCACACGAAGTGAAGAGCGAGACGGGGGTGCGCGCGAACTGAAGAGCGGGGGTAAAGGTCCATGCAAACTGAAGAGCGGGGTTGAAGGTGCGCGCAAACTAGGTAGTAGGTTGGTACGGTGCGCATGGGGACTGAACCAATAAGCTGAGAAGCTGAAGGGGCAGGGGATGGAATTCCAGGAGTTTTCCGGGAGACAGAACAATACGGGAGGTGGCCGGGAGATGGGTCTGAAATAAGGGAGACTCCTGGTAAAAACGGGACTGTTGACAGGTATGGTGTAACTGCATCCCAAACAACTAAAAACAATACTAAACGATATAACTAAAGCAATGTCCACTGTGCTGAGCGAGAGCGCTTCTCTTCTGTTAAACTGAACAGTCGAATCATCAATAAGGTAAGTGTGCTCTGGCTCAGAAGGTAAAGATGCAGTGTGAGTGCAGGACGTCAGGGGAAAGGGGATGGGGGACAATCAGGCCCCGGCATGGTTCAAGGCAACCGTGCCTAATGTAAGTACACCTTCAGACTCATCTGAGAAACAAATGATGACCTTGCCATTGTTGCTAACGCTGTAGTCTATTGATTAAGCTAAAGGAATGTGTAAAGAGCCCCTATTATGGGTTTTTGAAAATTACCTACCATGTAGTGTGTAACACAGCTCTAAGTGAAGTGAAATATCCAGCTAAGGCCTAAATTTGAAAGTGGACAGTTTTTAAAACTATCGATTCATCTAAAAAAAGAGTCGACTCATAGTGGTTCGAATGAATCATCTTGATAACGAGTCTTTAGCCGTTCCAGCATGATGTGGCTACGAAACATAAGCCCACCAATTGTTGTGCACACACCCACTAACACAGCAATAAAGAAAAAGAGTAAGATGAACAGATCCTGAAGACATGAGTCATGAAGACGCTGTGCTTACCTGGATATTATTGGAGGTGTGAGGGAAAGGAGTGCTTTAGCAATCTACACACTTACAATGCGGGAGTCATCGGCCGTTTGTTAAAGGAAGGATCAGAAAAGACTATTGATGTATGAGACTTTGTCAGAGCTTGACAGGAACTTTCAGTACACAGCTCATGGATTAGTTTCTTTCTCCATTTTGTAATGGACAGACAATACACCAGGGGTACGTACAAAATAAGGACAGTTTATTAGGCACGCAGTCAAACAAAGGCAGGCTGCTGCACGCTGGGCTTCGGCATTTCACAAGTGTAAGTAAATGGTTGCCCCCTTGCTTTCTCTAGCTTGCAAATGATGTATTTAATTGTGTTTTGTTACTTGTAACCGCTTGTACTGTATCAGGTTAACTCTTTATATTCTCATATTGTGTCTAATGCCACTCAAAGCGTTGAAAACGCGTTGCATGCTGCTTTACAGACTTAAATGTGTTTGTGAGCTCGCGTTCCACTGCCGTTTGACATTGCTATGGCCACCATCAGCTGTTCCTACACACGTGCAGCGGTCAAGGTTCAGAATAGTTTAGTTTTTGCTGCTGTGTGGATTAAAACTGAATGTGTGTCATGGTTAAGAGTAGAGCAATATGCTGGTGTTTAACTGCACTGCATTAATGCACTCCTGCACACACAAAAAATCCAGGAGACTGGGGGGTTAGGTTCAGGGGTGAGGTGTCTGAATAACACTGTTGAGAACTGGCTACTGTTGAGAACTGGTGTTAGTAAGTTTACTATGAAGCGTGTTTCGGGCATCCGCTGTGATCGGATCCTATACCAATGTTGACAACTCCGGGGGCTTGATAAGCGCTGGGCATTTTACTGAGCAATCGACCAATCGTAAAAGGCTGTCATCGGTCCAATCAGCGCAGATTATCACTGAATGATTTATATGGGAGTCCTGTGACGCTCCAGAGACAGACGAGTCTTCGCTGAGGCCAGCTTCCAGCCTCCGCCACTGAGACTGCAGCTCTGCACAAGACGTTTGGCCAGCAGAGAAATTAAAATGGTCGTGCCCAACTGAGCCTGGTTTCTCTCAAGGTTTGTTTTCTTCACTTCCGCCATTAGTGAAGTTTTTTTTCCCTCTCCGCTGTCGCCACTGGCTTGCATGGTTCAGGATCTGTAGAGCTGCGCATCGTTGGATTTGCTCTTCAGTATTTGGACTCTCAGTAGTGATTATTAAACCACACTGAACTGAGCTAAACTGAACTGAACTTGAACACTACAAACTGAACTACACTGTTCCTATTTACTGTGACCTTTTATGTGAAGCTGCTTTGACACAATCTACATTGTATAAGCGCTATACAAATAAAGGTCAATTGAATTGAGTCGCTGGGATAATTAGGTAAAAATAAATGCAGATTATAAGACCATGATAGTGTTTTTTGACCTTGCATGCATATCGGTATATTGTTGGAGACCCATAAAACCAAAATATAACCCTTTTTAATGTATAATAGGGGCTCTTTAACATCACAGATAGAAATGAAATTAAAGCATGTACAGTAAGAGTTTTGACAGACTTATTTAGTTTGATTTTGGAGGCTTTTGTGTACTGACATATGTAAAGACTTACATGAAGGAGGTCTGTGCCTGCTGTGTGCTCTCTTGTGAGCAGTACTGCTACTTGCAGACTCTGTATGAAACAGATGCCTTATGTTCAGTTCATAAAAGACAAATGAATAGCCGTGCAATTCTGCACAGAGGCAATCAGCACTGATGGTTAAAGCGGAAGTGTGAGAAGCTGAGAATACTGGAGGATCAGATTAGTGTTTGTCAGTGTTTTTGACTTGTGGAGATTATCCCTTCGACAATGTTTTAAAATACAATTTACACATTAGAATTTTCACTTAATACAAAAGTTCTTCAGTGTTATATGAATCTCTTTGTTTGTCCAAATTAGGGTCTTGGACTCAATTTAAGCATAAATGATAAAGAACAGAAGTGAAGCAGAGGGTGATGAGAGAGACACTTCACATGCAGGATAACCAGAATAAAAAAGGTTTTCAGAGTGATTTAATGAATCGTTAATCTGATCTGTGTGTAATTCACCTCTATCTTTTCCCCGGAACATGTTGATATTGTGTTTTCTATCTCATCTTCATCTTCAGTTGATCATCTTTTCTGTCTGTTCATCGTCCTGTAAAAGATTCATCAGTCCTGAGACTCTGGACACCTGCTGTGAGTCAATAAACAAACACATTGATTCAGATTCACTTCATTGAGTCATTAAACAATTACACCAATTCAGCTTCACAGCAGCACTGTTGTTTAGGGCCTTTATTCTGTAAAAACAACTGTCCTGGATGTATTTTATCCTGCTTATTACTAAGATATTTCCACAAAACATAAAAATTAGACACAAACATTGTTCTGAGCCATAATAGCCAAACATTTTCACTGATGGTGAAGCCGATTCAAAGTTCCCAAAAGAACCTGTGTTATTTATTGGTTGTTATGTCTGGATAACCTACCCTGCAATGTTGCAACTGACCAATCAGAATGAAAAATTTCAGACAGCCGTGTAACAAGACATGATGATAAACATAAACCAGTCAAAAGAAGAAACTTCTCTGACCGAGAGAGAGAGAAAGTATTAAATGCATAAGCTTCAGCTGTCTTGGCAAGCAAATTCAGCAACGTTGTGATTAAATAAGAGCTATTCTGCAAAGTGTCTGTAATTTGCAGTCTTTTATGTGTTATTAAACAGCGCTTCATCTTGATAGCAGACAGTCTGACTTAAGTAACACTAATGCGCACTATATAGCACACCTAAATGACCCCTCCCTTCCCATAATCTCAATTATATGTTAGGCCCTTTTTAAGGTTTTTAAGGTTTAATTTTTGCTAATGTTTATTTAATGCTAATGAAAGTGTGTTAGCCTAATAAAACAGATCTTACACCAAAACACCCGTTAACTCTGTTTCAAATGATTAAATTCATACAAGCAGACCTACAGCTTTATATAATATTAATAATCAATTTCCAAAATCTCAATTTTCTCTTGTTTAACTATTGATAAAAACTAAAAGAAAAGTCATCTTAGTTCTTGTGGGGATGAATTTTACTCAGTGCCCTGTAATAAAACAACTAAAACTCTGGAATCTGTATAAAAAGGCCCAGGATAGACATTAAGATTGCCCGCTTCCCTGAACTTTCCTTCCCCTCTGGCACTGATAAATACTCAGGTGTGAGTATCTTAAATCAAAGGTATCTTTGATAACTTTTGATTTAATCACAAACAGAGGAGTAAATCTTTAAGTCACTGGTTAACTTTAATAAAAGAATCAATCATTGCTCTCATGGTGTAATTAAAGAGAAGGACGAAATGTTTCAGGGTCGCAAGACTGTATCCAGACCGGCCCTTAGTGAAGAGCACTCAAGCTCAACACTGTATAATTTAGGCTTCCATTTATACTCTTAGATTTATCTTTAAACAATTGATGTTGTGCATTTATTTCTGCAATTGGCATGGTAAACTTTCATCTGTAAAATAAAGTGTTAAGTTTTGAGGCATTCTGAATTCTCCTGAAATCTTTTATATCAGTAGATTATGTGGAGGCTTTTGCTACCTCGATCTGTGTACATGATATCCAAGCTAATCACACGAGACTGTATAAAGCTGTCGGCCCTTCAGCTCTGAGACAATTTCTGACAATTTCAATTTCTGGAAATTGCTAATTTAGCAAGTTGTACAGAAATGACCAAATTAAGTACACTCTTAATACAAAAGAGCAGGAGGAAACCAGACTAATTGTGCATTAGTTAACCCTGCATCCTCTGACTAACTTCAGAATGTCGAGATCATGTCTGTGAGAAACATGCAAAACTCTGTGTGGCATCGGGTCCCTAATGAACATATAGTTGAAGAGTATGGGATCAGAGATAAATCAAAACTCTAAACTGATTCATGAGCTACAAATGTGACCTATTCCTAATTAGAAATACTGTCTACATTTGATGATAAAATCTTTTTTTATCAGAACTCTTTTTAGAAGTGCCAGAACAGGCTTACATGCATTTAACCTTCGACCATTCGTTAGATTCTATCATTGAGCCAATAGAATGAAATCTTACATTATCTTTTAGACAACCAAACAGGTAAAGCAGACCTTCATACTAACTGAAAAACCTGCGTACATGAGCTGAGACCAGATGTGAGACTTGATCATAGCTACCGCTCACGTCCATATTGATAAATCCCAATGTTTGTGTTCTAATGACAGTATGCCCACTTTGTGTTGTATGTTAATTTAATAAATGCAAATAAAAACAATCACAAAACCAAAAACATTACTGAGATCTGCTTCTTCAGACAGTAAAGAACACATTGAGAATTATAGTTTAGCAAATCTGTGCTGAACAACATGAGCTTTGACCTTCATCTGTACATGAAGAATCTCTAAGAACAAATGTGGATTGTTTTTGATGTGATTCTGACCAAGCTGAAAGTGAAACTCACAGATGTCGCTGCAGTTCATACAGTTAATCACATTTATTATTAGGAGGTTTATTTATCATGTACATTTCTTTTAACAAACAAAGAGAGTATTTGTAATGAAAAGTGATGCTGTACCTGTGTGTCGCAGTTTCTCCGTGTCCAGAGGTTTGTGTTTGTCAGTGAGATCAGGAAGTGGTTTGCAGGTGGAGTCTTAAAAATAAAACTGAAGAAACCTGTTTAGTAACATTCAGTAGAGGTAAAAGTTTAAGCAACACTTTTTGGAGAAAAATGAGACATCATTTGATTCAATGACAATAAAACAGCTGCTCACTATAAAGATATTCAACAGCACAGACAGAAATCTGTCTATTCATTTCTATCCGTGAACATATTCTTTGTGCTAATAACTCTGTAGTGTGTGTTGTGCTTGCTGTCTATTTGACAGGTGTTTTCTCAACAGAATAATCATCATCTTGAGGTCATCTTTATCATGTCACCTGAAGTGTAGCCCTTTTAGCATCACATTTGTCATCCCCTTTCAGAGTAAAACTGAAATGATATGTGTGCCATTGTTTTTTCTGTGTGCCAAATTATTTGTTTACTCAGGATTTACCAAGCCAGAGGTCATGGATTCCTCTTAAGGGGAACTGGACTCTTGATGTATTGGAAGCAGCTGTTTCCTGAGTTATTTGTCATTGTATGTGTTCATTCTTTTTAAGTAAATTCCTTTGAACGCAAGATAGACATTCGGTGTAGCAGCAAGCTGCCAGCTTGGATGTTGATAGTACCAGAAGACAGCCGAGAGTACAAGAAACAGCCTTGAGTATAAAACAGATTGTGTGTGTGTGTTCTATTCGAGTCAATTATGGATTATGCTTACAGGTCTGGGGTCAGCTTTAAATAGCCTAGTGACTGTCTGACTTTTGTATGCTTGACGTCTAAGTAATCATTTAAAGTAATCAATGAAGTAATCATAGGGAGATATTGCTTGGAATTGTACACACACACACATGGACATTGTTTTACTCTGCATTTCTGTATTTTAACCAATCATGTTAAAACATCTTTATGTATGCCATTTTTTAGGGAGCAATCCAGAGAAAAATATGACCCTAACTGGACTGGACTGGACTTGAGGATGGTTTGCAGATTCATCAAGCAGAAGCCAAGCGCTGTTGGTAAGATTGCCGTCTCAATCTCTCGCTGCTTTTGGTGTTAAACTCTGAATGAAATATGACTGAAAAATTAAGGAATATGTTCAGTCTCCACAGAAATAAGGAAATAAATGCAGTAAAAAGCTCAGCTATGAAGCTTTTGGGTTAAAATGTTCTTAAAACTGATTAAAAAATGATTATTCTTGCATTTGATTGTGATTAAAAATCAAAACATTGATTGTGTTGAGTGTAAAAGCACTCATTTTTAAAATGTATGTCAACTCTGGCTTGAATAAAAAGAATTGTCAAAATTAAATGAGCATGTACTGCTACCAGGTGGTTTCCCAGAGACAGGTATGATCCTCTTTTGGTCAAACAGAGTACAACCTAAGGCATGGTTACCCTGGGTACCTACCCAGGAAGGGGGGTGTTTAATATGACTTGAGTAAAAAGAAGTGTCAACATTTAAAGAGCATGTGCTGCTTCCCAGAGACTTTTGATCAAGCAGAGTGCAATCTAAGGCAGGGGCAGTCACCACTGCCAATGGGTAACTACCCAGGAAGGGGGGTGTTTAATGTGAAGGATGGTGCTGAATTGTGGTGATGCTCTGTCAGCCTAAAGCATTGTTAGAGGTCACCTGTTTTGAAGGTACAGTAGTCTGCCTGAATAATGATCTTGTCCAGTTCTGATCACAAAAAATGTGATCAAATTAACAATAATGATAAGAAAGCCTACAGGAGTGAGGTAAGCAGGCTGGCTTCATGGTGTAAGGACAACAGTTTCCACCTGAATGTGGAGAAGACGAAGGAGATTGTTGAACACTTTAGGAGAGCACACACCTAGCATGCTCTACTAACCTTCAATCATTCTGCAGTGGAAAGCATGAGCAGCACTAAGTTCCTGGGTGTGCACATCTCCGAAGACCTGTCTTGGAACCACAACATTGCATCCCCGCAAACTGAGGACAGCAAGAGCCCCATCTTCTGTCATGCACACCTTCTACAGTGTTGCCATCGAGAGCATCCTGGCCTGCTGCATCACTGTGTGGTACGGAGCCTGCACAGCGCCATGTCGGGAGACTTGTGAGAACAGCTGAAAGAATCATGACTGTCTCCCTCACCACCCTCTCAGACATCTACCGCTCCTGCCTTACCTGGAAAATCATCAGGATTGCAGGTGATCCATCCCACCCATCTCACAGCTACTTCAGCCTGCTGCCGGAGGATTCTGCACAGTCTCCGGGCCAGAACCAGCAGGCTGTCAGGAGACTCAATCCCCTCCAGCTCTACCTCATCTGCCTCCACCGCCGGCTACTACTACAAACACAGACAAATTGAGACAAATTGTCCAGAGAGCACCTTCACCATAACACACAGAAAATACAAAGAAAAATATGCAGAGAATTGAGTTTAATTTATTTAATTATTAAGTAATTAATTACTTAATATTAAGTAACTATAATAATAATTAGTCATTCTCTGTGTATGTGTGTGTCCTCAAGTTCTGAGGAACATAATAGTTTGGCTTTTGTATAAAACAGAGAGATACATTGAAAGACTATTGAGTCTGATGATTAAACAGCTGATGTAAGAAGTCAGTGAGAAGTACATGAACAAAAACATTAAGAAAATCAAAAGTGCAGGTTATAATGTTTAATTCTGATTATGTTGATTTAGTCAGAGTACAGTAATATGGTAGGATATGACAAGATGAGCAGATTAGAAGTTAATTAGATTTTTGAGGTTATACTGTTATGATGTATGATGATAAAATATTCCTAAACTTGACAAATGTAGGTTTATGAAGTATGTTTAATAATAATATGTGGACTATGGATGTGAGTTGAGAATTTTGGTAAAGTAGAAATTGGGAATTAATGCAGGTTTAATTGAAAATAATGATTGCTGTCTTATTTCTGTCAAAAGATGTTTTAGTTTGGATCTACTTAGGTTTGATCTCTGTTGAATTAGACCAAGATTATGTTTAACCTGTAAACAGTGGGAACAAAAGAAATGGATTGACAATCCATCTCCTTGCAGGATAATACATTGGAAATAGTAGTTCTGTAAAAACTAGTGTACCTTTCTTGGTTTTTAGGTAACAAGTTATATCCAGATCTAGTCTCTACGAGGTGACTAAGGGTCTGGCACAATGTCAGAAGTGCAATAACAATGCTTTATTCATTTTGTACCAGGAAATAAATATTTGGTAATATTAACTTAGTACAATAAGCTCACTGTAGCCAAGACTGAGAGGAGTGCTGGCACACTTCTTGTTAGTGATACACAGGAATGTGTCGCAACATTACAATTAAGTCATTGTTTGAATGAAAAGTAACATTGTTAGTGGACTTGACTGACACAGAGTTCAGAAAGGTGGTAAATAAACATGGTAATTGTGCTGAACTGGACCTTTGTGGTGCTGAAAAGTTTAATGAATGTTAATGCAAAAATGTGTCATTATGCCAAATTGAAGTTATTGACCATTGTTGAGGGTTATGTTGATGAATGTTTTAGAAACACGTGAAGACAACAGATGTTTATGCAGGTTATGATTATCCAAATCCTGTGTGGCTAAGGTCGAGTAGATCACATTTTGTGTCTAATCAGAGGAACTCTTAAGGCTTGTATACACCGGGGTGCTTATCGTTTGCGTTTATTGTCAGCTTTTTTTCGAGACGTTTTTCTGGATTCAAACCCAAGCGATTTTCACTGGCGTCGAGCAGAAGAGTATGCAAAATCACTCCTTGATGTTAGATGGCACTACACAACTGTAAGCTTCTGACCTACGCTTGAAACATAGAGGAAGAAGGCAGAAAATTGACATGCTTGTTGTTATGGATGGTTCAAGTAGAAGCTCCAGCTCTAGCGATGAGGAAATGATTATTGTTCACCAGTGCAATAAGCAGCTCCACATTCATATCGCCTCTGGGCATCTTCTTCAATGTGCGCTCGCATTGACAGTTTTGCGCTTGAGCACATCCAAGTGCTGTTTACTGTTGCATCAGCAGCTCTGTGCACATGAACAAAAATGGCAATCTGATTGGTGGAGAAGGTTTTGAGGCGTTTCTTTAAATATGATGCTTTACAACTGCCGTTTTGCACGTTGGTGTGCACAATCACATTGGCGCCCTTTATTTAGTCACAGGCATTAAACGTCGACAGAAATTGTGAACAGAAAGTGTCCCGGTGTGCACGGGCCTAGCCTTAGCCTGTGTAGCGGTTTTACTCTGATTGTGTGTTTTAGTCAATAAGATGACAGTGACAGTTTCAAGAAAAGCATTCAATTACGAAAAAGATAAAGAAAATAAATATATATATATATATATCCGAGAAACTCAACTGTCATTTAATACACAAGTCACAGCAGCATATATGCTTCCCACCTAAAAGGGTAAGTGGTCCAAACAGCTTGATCAGGCCCCAAACACCATTATATTGACCTAAATAAGCCAGCGATTTGAAAAATGCCACACACTGTGAAAAATAGACCTAAAAGATAAGATCCCATAAAGAAAAGGGTTTATAATATAATTATCAGGACTTATGACAATAAAGATATTGCAAACCCATTGACTGAACTTGTCATCCTTACATTTTGAGTCATGTTTTGAAATAACCTATTTACAGGCTTCACCATACTTCCGACCCTAGTCCTAACTGGAAGTGAAACTCTGCTGGAAGACAAAACCACAGATTCAGAGGTATTTGCACCTCTAACCAAAGCTCTGTTTGATACCAGTGAATATGTCTCAGAATGAGTTGTCACTTCAGAATGAACTATGACATCTTCACAACTTAAGGCATCAGACTGCACTGTTGAAAGACCTAGCAGTCCTAGAAGTTTTTCATGAACCGTCTTCTCTAAACCATTGTGGGTGTTGCGGATGTAGTAAGTGTGACACTGAGGGTTAAGAGCAACAACGACATAAGGTGTGAAGTCATCAGCTAGTTTTCTCCATCAACCTTCACCTTTGTTCGCCAACAAAACCTAGTCACCAACTTCAATCCTGCATCCTTTTGTCTTCTTGTTGTACAAGTTCGCTTGCCGTTTTGACTGGCTTAGGAATTAACTTGAGCAAGAGACAAAACTTCTTTTAAGTCATCCCTCAGACGTTTCACATAAGTATCATAGTCAGCAATGACACAGTCTCTTTCTATGCTGCTGAACATCACATCCACTGGAAGCTTGGGAATTCTGCCATACATTAGATAAAAAGGCGCATAGCTAGTTGACTCGTGGGCTGTGCAGTTATAGGCAAAGGTCTGAGTTTACATCTGCCGCCACTTTTGCTTGCTCCTTGGAGGTAATGACCTAATCATGCTACCCAGGGTCCTGTTAAAACGTTCAACATGGCCATTGCCCATGGGGTGATATACACTTGTTCTTGACTTCTTTACACCAGCGACTTCCAATAGCTCATGTATGAGTTGGCTCTAGAAGTTGGCGCCTTTATCTGGATCCTTTTAGGGAAGCCATAAACAC
Organism: Danio aesculapii; assembly: GCF_903798145.1. Classification (NCBI taxonomy): domain Eukaryota; kingdom Metazoa; phylum Chordata; class Actinopteri; order Cypriniformes; family Danionidae; genus Danio; species Danio aesculapii. The sequence goes on along the minus strand of NC_079437.1, from coordinate 5,717,830 downwards.
AGAAAAAACGTATCCCAAAGAATCCTCTCTACTCGCTTTGAAGATTGATTTTTACATGAAAAAGCACAGGCCATTTTGATAAAATGGTCACTTATGACGAGGACATCCACACTGCGATTACTGCAATCCTCAGCACTACAAAAATCTATGCATACTAACTCTAAGTAACTAAGTGAGCATGATGTCTTAATGCTTTCCAGGGGAGTTCTTCATTCAGGTTCGGGTGTATTGCTCACGACACACCGTTTACAGCATTTGACATGTTCTCACGCACATCCCACTCCAAACTTGTCCAGAAGACCCTTTGTCTTGCAAGGAATAAAGTCCTACCCTGACCTAGATGTCCAGCTTTATTGTGGATCTCCAAAAGAGCCCAACTCACAAGAAAAGCTGGAACAAAATACTGCCACCTCTTTTTTCCTGTCAAGGCATCCTTTGTCACCCTGTATAACACTCCTTCAAGCCTTTTAAGCTTCTGCCACTGTTTCAGAGTTTTGAGCACCTCAAAGGTCTTACCAGCTCTCTCATGCCAAGAAGGCTTTTTTGCTCTATCCACGTAAAACAAAAACTCTTGAGAGGATTTCATCATCTTGCTGCTTCTTTCGTAACTCACTCAGCGAGAACACAGGCAGTGAATTGGGGCCTGTAGTCAACAACTGGTGAGTATCTTGAAAGAGCCATTGGATCGCATCAGATGCTCCCGCTTGCCATTGTGTATGGACATCAAGAACCGCTGATACTTCAGTGCAAGTAAGAGAACAGTTTTCTAGCGGCCTACAGGCTTGTTGTTTAACAGTGCAGATGTTCGCACTGAACCTAAAGGCATCCTGAACAGTGTTTTCTTGAAATTTTTCTGACTCATTCAACAGAACACTGTATGGTTCAGATATCAGTCTTTGACCACCGCTCTGAGGGACAAAGGGCTGTCTACTTAAAGCATCAGCGACCACATTTTTACTTCCAGGTATGTATTAAATGTTAAAGCTATAGGGGGCGAGCTTAGACACTCACCGCTGCTTGTATGCGTCTAGTTTTGGCTTTAATATGTACGTTAAAGGATTGTTGTCCATCCAGACAGTGAGGTTGTGTCCTTTCAGCCAGAGACTGAACTTGCCACAGACGGTCCACTTTAAAGCCAGAAATTGTAGTCGATGGGCGGGGTACTTAGTTTGTGCCTTGGTGAGGGCTTTGCTGGCAAAGGCGATGGTGCATGCCTTATTTTCACCTTCTTGTACTTGGGAAAGTAAGTAAGTTTTTTCCCTTTAGGCACTGCTGTCAAGTTGAACAGGGGCTTAGCTACAATGGAAGAGTTAGGAATAATGATAATACATAGGAACTTCTGATTATACATCACCATTCCTAGAAATCACTTGAACCTTTTTTGAAAGGGCGTTACTCCATCCGACATCATAAGGTCTGCTTTAGACACAGCTGATATGGCAATGACCTTATCCGGATCTGTTGCCACGCCAGCCTCGTCAATGATATGACCCAGAAACTTCACACTACGTCTTAAAAAATGGCACTTTTTAGGGGCCAATTTTAGTCCATGTGCTTTCAGCCTAGTAAACACAAGCTCGAGTAGTTTAATGGCCTCCTCTTAATTAGGGGCATAAACCAAAAGATCATCGAGATAGCACAGCAGCGTGAGGAAATTCTGATCTCCGAAGATGTTGGTCATGAGTCTCATGAAGCTGGCAGGACTGTTACAGAGCCCTTGTGGCAGACGATTAACTTCAAAGAGGCCCATGGGAGTCGTAAAGGCAGTGAACTTTCTGTCTTTCTTGGATAAAACAATGTTATGAAACCCAGAGGTCAAGTCCATTGCACTGAAGATGGCGTTGCCTCCCAAGGCTGCCAAGCAGTCTGCCTGATGAGGCAAGGGGTGGGCATCCTTAACAGTTTGAGTGTTCAGTTAGCGGTAATCCATGCACACCCTAAGATCTCCATAATCCACACACACCCTTAGATCTCCAGTCTTCTTCCATACTAGCACAAGTGGTGAAGCCCACTCACTATACGACTTGCGTATAATTTCCTGTTCTTCCATCTCTAAGAGCACAGTTCTCAGCTTTAGATACTGAGCAGGAGGGACACGACGGCATGGAAGTCTGAAAGGACGATCATCTGACAAATGAATTCGGTGGACAAACTCCTTGGTTTTCTTACAATCCGAAAACACTTCCTCATGTCTTTTAATGAGGTGCACTAACTCACTCTTCCAATAAGTGGATACTTCGCATACGAGTCAATTTGCAGGTCTTCAAGGTTAAGTTTCTGTATGCTCTCATGGAATTTGGAGACTTGGCGATCTTCCTCATCCCTGACAATATCACCAACAGTCTTCTGGCAGTGCACACTCACCATTTTATCATAATGATCATTAAGCACACAAAGGTCCTCCACTGCCACAACAGGGAACACATCTGCAATTTTGGAGTTCCTTTTCAAGGTAATGGGCTTATCAAGAAGATTTATGATCTTAACTTGGACCTATCTATCTCCAGACATGGACGCTATAACTCTTCCCACCATGACACTTTTCTTGTGGGTCATGAGTCATTTGATGGTAGCTTACCCAGCACAACTTGTTCCTGTTTGGGCAACAGAGTGACAGATTGGGTCAGTTTTGCAGTGCCCACAATATCAAGGATTTTGTTACCCTTCCATCTGTCAATGTCCGACAGCATGTTCAAGAACTGCTCAATTTCAGGTTCTCCAGACAGCACAGGATGATTCACAACATTGCAATAATTAGAGTCTTGCTTGAGCTGGGTGAGTAAGAACTTAAAAACATTAGTTCCCAGAATCAACTGGTCCCTTTGATCAGGCACAACTAATGTGGGCACACTTAGCTGTTTGCCATACATGTCCATCTTTAGCTGGTACACTCCACTCGGTTTGACTTTAACACCACCACAGCCAATGAGAAGAATATCCATGTGTGACTGATCAACTTGTGCAGGCATCCCTATACTCAACAAACTTTCGCTCAGTTTCTCCATTAATCGTGCAAGCCATGGATCCGCTAACAAAACTGAAACTTTGTCATTCAATTACATTGGTGTATAAAACAGACTATCTGCCTTCTCCAGCTTGGTGTTGTTCGCCTCCAAAATGTGAGTGCCTCAGTTTTTCTGAACATATGAAGCAGGAGGTCCAGCTGGGCTGATAACTTTGTGACACTGTATCTGTTGATGTCCAATCTCTAGGCATGATAAGCATCTCTTTTCTCTCATACAATGTGAACGGGTTAAATGATTTCTGTCACCACAGACTCTACACGAGGATGTGCTTCGCCACTGCGTTACTCTTGGTTGCGAGACAGGAGCAGGTTGGCTAGTACGTTCCAGTACCCTTTCCAGCATGTTTAAAACATGCTCCAAAATGCCAGCTTCTGAAGTTGGTGATTCGTCAGCCTTCAGAGGACTTTCAGGGACATAATCTGGAGTAGCAGCATTAAACTCTCACCACCAGGAACAGTGTGTGGACTGGATAACACTTTGGCTGTAGCAACGTGACCAGACTTAACTATATGAGTGACAGGCAGTGTCTTAGACTGGACATCCCTGTGGTGCTCATCAATGGCTTCCTGAATTTCAGTAATAGTCCATTTACTTATTGGTTTACACCTAAAGACACTAGAAAAGACACTCATTTGCTTTGGGTTGTGTCGCATAAAAGTCTGCCAGAGGTTGACAGGATTCAGGACGTTCACTGAAGTAACATCTTAAAACATCGAAGATGGTTTCAGGGGAGATGGCTTCATTAGGGTTGCACTTCAGTTTAACTTTCAAAATATTTTTAGCTCTGCCTAGCAGATGGCTCAGTATCTTATCTACCTGATCTATGTTGGAGCAATCTGCTTTGTGGAGATTGCCATTGCTTTGTGACAATTCCATCAGCTCTATCCATTCTTGAATTGTTTATTTATCTGAATCATCACCTCTGAATATTTGAGGTTCTCTGATGTCTGGCTTAACAATTAGACTGACATTGGAAAGACTATGGCCTGCATTAGTGGATTCAGGGACAACACCATTGAAAGTGACTGGACTTGAAGGGGCAACTGGAGTTTGGCTAAATAACAGCCGGTTGACAATGGAATAACCTATTTGACTGCCTAATTCACCAATGAGGTCACGTAACTGCTGTGTAACATTATCATCAGCATTACTAGAAGTAGAGGCAGTTGGACTATCAGGTTGGTTTGTTGGAGTATCATGTGATTGAGGACTATAAATTAACGCTCTAGGTTTACCAGCAGAGACCAAGAGTTTGTCAGTATCAAACCTCGGAAAAGTGTCTTTTTTCAGTCTCTTTTACAAAGCAGCTCGAGGAGCATCACTGAAATGAATTTTTCAGCCTTCACTTACAGCACTTGAACAACACAAACATGTAGAACAACTCCAGTGGTCGCCTGCAGCTGACTCTGCTGATCCAGTAGGTCACAGCACCATTTTAATGTAGCAGTTTTACTCTGGTTGTGTGTTTTAGTCAATAAGATGACAGTGACGTTAGAAGTCTCAGGTTTGATTTATTCTGCAAAAACACAGAGCACAATAAATATGCTGAAAAATAGACTTGGAGCTAGGTTTACAGATGTGACTGAATTAGTGAAAGAGTTTGTAAAAGAAGCTTGGAGTAAGTTTGTAGTTACATCAGAGGATGAAATTTGATTTGTATGATTTTGAAGGACTTGTAGGGTTTGTGCTTTAATGTTTGATAGACTGGTCTTTGATCTGCTGTTGTTTCTCATATGTTTTTACATCTGATTGCAGAAGAAGCACCTGCTGATGCTGGCAAACCATCGTCGAAGCTGGATGGCTAGATGACAACATCAACCCCTGTTGTGAGTAGATCATAGGGACCGGCATGTCCATGAAAGGGTGAAGAAACAATTGTGACCTGCCAAGAGAGCATGCGTCACCACTCCCACTTTTCTGTAGCGGCCTCACTTTTGTTGACCAGAAGAGAAGTATTGATTGTCACGTTGGTTAAGGTGGGGGACAGAGAACAAGGAACAAGGACTTTTCTTATGTCTTTATGATTATTAATAAAGTTAAATATTATAGACCTAGATTATGGACCTAGATTATGTGATGACCTTTTCACAAGTGTCAACCATTTTCAGAGTAAAACTGAAATGATATGTGTGCCATTGCTTTTTCTGTATGCCAAATTATTTGTTTACTTAGGATCTACCAAGCCAGGTCAGAGGTCATTGAGACCTGTTAAGGGGAACTGGGGTCTTGATGTATTGGAAACAACTGTTTCCTGAGTCATTTGCCATTGTATGTGTAAGTTATTTTTAAGTAAATTCCTTTGAACGCAAGATAGCTTTCAGTGTAGTAGCAAGCTGCCAGTTTGGATGTTGATAGTACCAGAAGATAGCTGAGGGTACAAGAAATATGGATTTGAATACAAGAGTATGAAACAGATTGTACTGTGTATGTGTGTGTGTGTGTTCTATTAGTTTGTGGATCATTCTTACAGGCCTGGGGTAAATTCTGAATGGCCTAGATAACTAAATAGATAAACATAATTACAAATGTATATATGCACAGTGGGTGTGTACATAATTACAAATGCCCATGAGCAGTAGGTATGTACAGTTCAAATAAATGAATCAGTGCAATGTAGTACAATGAATATGAGCAATTTTTAAATGTGCAAATGTTAAACAGTGCAGTGATTGTGAGGAGTATAAGTAGAAGTTAGAGGAGAGTGGGGGGGTGTATTGGGGGGTGGGGGTTGGGGGGGTCAGTGAGGGGCAGAGTTCTAAAGGGAGATAGTTTACACAAGCTGTTCCTCGGTCTGCTGGTTTTTGTCAGAGGGAGCCTGAAGCGCCTGCCGGAAGGCAGGAGAGAAAACAGTCTGTGAGCAGGGTGAGAGGAGTCCTTAAGAATACTGCGTGCTCGGCACAGACATCGTTTCTTCTGAATGTTCTCTATGGCTGGCAGTGTGGTCCTTGTGATGCGTTGGGCAGTTTTCACCACTCGCTGCAGTGCCTTACGCTCTTACGCTCAGCTATTGTGCAGCGGTGAAGATGAATTGTGAATATGTTCAGTCTCCACAGAAACAATTCACACGGTGTGGTACGGAACCTGCACAGCGTCATGTTGGAAGACTTTGCAGCTCATTGTAAGAACAGCTGAAAGAATCATGACTGTCTCCCTCACCACCCTTACCTGGAAAACCATCAAGATAGCAGATGATCCATCCCACCCATCTCACAGCTACTTCAGCCTGCTGCCATCATGGAGGATTCTGCACAGTCTCCAGGCCAGAACCAGCAGGCTCAAAGACAGTTTCCTCCACCAGGCGGTCAGGAGACTCAATCCCCTCCAGCTCTACCTCCTCTGCCTCCACCCCCGGCTACTACTACAAACACAGACAGATTGAGACAAATTGTCCAGAGAGCACCTTCACCATAACACACAGAAAATACAAAGAAAAATATGCAGAGAATTGAGTTTAATTTATTTAATTATTAAGTAATTAATTACTTAATATTAAGTAATTATAGCAATAATTACAGGCAAATGCTGCAGCCAGTCATTCTCTGTGTATGTGTGTGTCCTCAAGTTCTGAGGAACATATTAGTTTGGTTTTGTATAGAACAGAGAGATAAATTGAAAGACTATTGAGTCTGATGATTAAACAGCTGATGTAAGAAGTCAGTAAGAAGTACAATAACAAAAATTTACATTAAGAAAATCAAAAGTGCAGGTTATAATGTTTGCTTCTGATTATGTTGATTTAGTCAGAGTACAGTAATATGGTAGGATATGACAAGTTGAGAAGATTAGAAGTTAATTAGACTTTTGAGGTTATACTGTTATGATGTATGATGACAAAATATTCCTAAAATTGACAGATGTAGGTTTATGAAGTATGTTTAATAATAATATGAGGACTATGGATGTGAGTTGAGAATTTTGGTAAAGTAGAAATTGGGAATTAATGCAGGTTTAATTGAAAATAATGATTGCTGTCTTATTTCTGTCAAAAGATGTTTTAGTTTGGATCTACTTAGGTTTGATCTCTGTTGAATTAGACCAAGATTATGTTTAACTTGTAAACAGTGGGAACAAAAGATATGGATTGACAATCCATCTCCTTGCAGGATAATACATTGGAAATAGTAGTTCTGTAAAACTAGTGTACCTTTCTTGGTTTTTAGGTAACAAGTTATATCCAGATCTAGTCTCTACGAGGTGACTAAGGGTCTGGCACAATGTCAGAAGTGCAATAACAATGCTTTATTCATTTTGTACCAGGAAATAAATATTTGGTAATATTAACTTAGTACAATAAGCTCACTGTAGCCAAGACTGAGAGGAGTGCTGGCACACTTCTTGTTAGTGATACACAGGAATGTGTCGCAACATTACAATTAAGTCATTGTTTGAATGAAAAGTAACATTGTTAGTGGACTTGACTGACACAGAGTTCAGAAAGGTGGTAAATAAACATGGTAATTGTGCTGAACTGGACCTTTGTGGTGTTAAAAAGTTTAATGAATGTTAATGCAAAAATGTGTCATTATGCCAAATTGAAGTTATTGACCATTGTTGAGGGTTATGTTGATGAATGTTTTAGAAACACGTGAAGACAACAGATGATTATGCAGGTTATGAGTATCCAAATCCTGTGTGGCTAAGGTCGAGTAGATCACATTTTGTGTCTGATCAGAGGAACTCTTAAGGCTTGTATACACCGGGGTGCTTATCGTTTGCGTTTATTGTAAGCGTTTTTCGAGACGTTTTTACGAATTCAAACTTAAGCGATTTTCACTGGCGTCGAGCAGAAGAGTATGCAAAATCACTCCTTGATGTTAGATGGCACTACACAACTGTAAGCTTCTGACATAAGCTCGAAACACAGAAGAAGAAGGCAGAAAATTGACATGCTTGTTGTTAAGGATGGTTCAAGTAGAAGCTCCAGCTCTAGCGATGATGGAATGATTATTGTTCACCAGTGCAATAAGCAGCTCCACATTCATATCGCCTCTGGGCATCTTCTTCAATGTGCGCTCGCATTGACAGTTTTGCGCTTGAGCACCTCCAAGTACTGTTTACTGTAGCATCAGCAGCTCTGTGCACGTGAACAAAAATGGCAATCTGATTGGTGGAGAAGGTTTTGAGGCTTTTCTTTAAATATGACGCTTTTACGACTGCCGTTTTGCGCGTTGGTGTGCACAATCACATTTGGCGCCCTTTATTTAGTCACAGCCGTTAAACTTCGACGGAAATTGCGAACAGAAAGTGTCCCAGTGTGCACGGGCCTTCAGCCTTAGCCTGTGTAGCGGTTTTGCTCTGGTTGTGTGTTTTAGTCAATAAGATGACAGTGACAGTTTCAAGAAAAGCATTCAATTACAAAAAAGATAAAGTAAATAAATATAGATTTATCCGAGAAACTCAACTGTCATTTAATACACAAGTCACAGCAGCATATATGCTTCCCACCTAAAAGGGTAAGTGGTCCAAACAGCTTGATCAGGCCTACTAAGACGCACCTGCAATAATGGTGCCCCAAACACCATTATATTGACCTAAATAAGACAGCGATTTTAAAACTCAGAATCCCACACACTGTGAGAAATAGACCCAAAAGATAAGATCCCATAAAGGGTTTATCATATAATTATCAGGATTTATGACAATAAAGATCTTGCAAACCCATTGACTGAACTTGTCATCCTTACATTTTGAGTCATGTTTTAAATTAACCAATGTACAGGCTTCACCATACTTCCGACCCTAGTCCTAACTGGAAGTGAAACTCTGCTGGAAGACAAAACCACAGATTCAGAGGTATTTGCACCTCTAACCAAAGCTCTGTTTGATACTAGTGAGTGTGTCTCACTTGTCCCACTTGTCAGCTTGTTTTCTCCATCAACCTTCACCTTTGTTCGCCTACAAAACCTAGTCACCAACTTCAATCCTGCATCCTTTTGTCTTCTTGTTGTACAAGTCCGCTTGCTGTTTTGACTGGCTTATGAATTCACTTGAGCAAGAGACAAAGCTTCTTTCAAGTCATCCCTCAGACGTTTCACATAAGTATCATTGTCAGCAATGACACAGTCTCTTTCTATGCTGCTGAACATCCCATCCACTGGAAGCTTGGGAATTCTGCCATACATTAGATAAAAAGGCGCATAGCTAGTTGACTTGTGGGCTGTGCAGTTATAGGCAAAGGTCTGAGTTTACATCTGCCGCCACTTTTGCGTGCTCCTTGGAGGTAATTACCTAATCATGCTACCCAGGGTCCTGTTAAAACGTTCAACATGGTCATTGCCCATGGGGTGATATGCACTTGTTCTTGACTTCTTCACACCAGCGACTTCCAATAGCTCATGTATGAGTTGGCTCTCGAAGTTTCGCCTTGATCTGGATCCTTTTAGGGAGGCCATAAACATAGAAAAACTTATCCCAAAAAATCCTCTCTACTTGCTTTGAAGATTTTTACAGGAAAAAGCACAGGCCATTTTGGTAAAATGGTCACTTATGATGAGGACATCCACACTGCGATCACTGCAATCCCCAGCACTCCAAAAATCGATGCATAATAACTCCAGTGGGCATGATGTCTTAATGCTTTCCAGGGGAGTTCTTCCTTCAGGTTCGGGTGTTTTGCTCACGATACACCATTTACAGCATTTGACATGTTCTCACGCACATCTCGCTCCAAACTTGCCCAGAAGACCCTTTTCTTGCAAGGAGTAACGTCCTACCCTGACCTTGATGTCCAGCTTTATTGTGGATCTCCAAAAGAGCCCAACTCACAAGGTAAGCTGGAACAAAATACTACCACCTCTTTTTTCCTGTCAGGGCATCATTTGTCACCCTGTATAACACTCCTTCTAGCCTTTTAAGCTTCTGCCACTGTTTCACAGTTTTGAGCACCTCAAATGTCTCACCAGCTCTCTCACGCCTAGAAGGCTTTTTTGCTCTATCCACGTAAAACAAAACTCTTGAAAGGATTTCATCATCTTGCTGCTTCTTTCGCAACTCACTCAGCGAGAACACAGGCAGTAAACTGGGGCCTGTAGTCAACAACTGGTGAGTATCTTGAGAGAGCCATTGGATCGCCCTATCAGATGCTTCCGCTTCCCATTGTGTATGGACATCAAGAACCGCTGATACTTCAGGGCAAGTAAGAGAACAGTTTTCTAGCGGCCTACAGGCTTGTTGTTTAACAGTGCAGATGTTCGCACTTAACATAAAGGAATCCTGAATAGTGTTTTCTTGAACTTTTTCTGACTCTTTCAACAGAACACTGTATGGTTCAGATATCAGTCTTTGACCACCGCTCTGATAGACTGTCTACTTAAAGCATCCACCACATTTTTACTTCCAGGTATGTATTAAATGTTAAAGCAATAGGGGGCGAGCTTAGACACCCACCGCTGCTTGGATGCGTCTAGTTTTGGCTTTAATATGTACGTTAAAGGATTGTTGTCCATCCAGACAGTGAAGTTGTGTCCTTTCAGCCAGTGACTGAACTTGTCACAGACGGACCACATTAAAGCCAGAAATTGTAGTCGATGGGCAGGGTACTTAGTTTGTGCCTTGGTGAGGGCTTTGCTGGCAAAGGCGATGGTGCATGCCTTATTTTCACCTTCTAGTACTTGGGAAAGTAAGTAAGTTTTTTTTCCCCTTTAGGCACTGCTGTCAAGTTGAACAGGGGCTTAGCTACAATGGAAGAGTTAGGAATAATGATAATACATAGGCACTTCTGATTATACATCACCATTCCTAGAAATGACTTGATCTTTTTTTGTAAGGGCGTTACTCCATCCGACATCATAAGGTCTGCTGTTGCCACGCCAGTCTCGTCAATGATATGACCCAGAAACTTCACACTACATCTTAAAAAATGGCACAATTTTAGTCCATGTGCCTTTAGCCTAGTAAACACAAGCTCCAGCAGTTTAATGGCCTCCTCTTAATTAGGGGCATATACCAAAAGATCATCGAGACAGCACAGCAGCGTGAGGAAATTCTGATCTCCGAAGATGTTGGTCATGAGTATCATGAAGCTGGCAGGACTGTTACAGAGCCCTTGTGGCAGACGATTAACTTCAAAGAGGCCCATGGGAGTCGTAAAGGCAGTGAACTTTCTGTCTTTCTCGGATACAACAATGTTATGAAACCCAGAGGTCAAGTCCATTGCACTGAGGATGGCGTTGCCTCCTAAGACTGCTAAGCAGTCTGCCTGATGAGGCAAGGGGTGGGCATCCTTAACAGTTTGAGTGTTCAGTTAGCGGTAATCCATGCACACCCTAAGATCTCCATAATCCACGCACACCCTAAGATCTCCAGTCTTCTTCCATACTAGCACAAGTGGTGAAGCCCACTCACTATACGACTTGTGTATAATTTCCTGTTCTTCCCTCTCTGAGAGCACAGTTCTCAGCTTTAGATACTGAGCAGGAGGGACACAACGGCATGGAAGTCTGAAAGGATGATCATCTGACAAATGATTTCGGTGGACAAACTCCTTGGTTTTCTTACAATCCGAAAACACTTCCTCATGTCTTTTGATGAGGTGCACTTACTCACTCTTCCAATAAGCGGATACTTCGCATACGAGTCAATTTGCAGGTCTTCAAGGTTAAGTTTCTGCATGCTCTCATGAAATTTGGAGACTGGGCGATCTTCCTTATCACTGACAATATCACCAACAGTCTTCTGGCAGTGCACACTCACCATTTTATCATAATGATCATTAAGCACACAAAGGTCTTCCACTGCCACAACAGGGAACACATCGGCAATTTTTGGAGTTTCTTTTCAGCGTAATGGGCTTATCAAGAAGATTTATGATCTTAACTGGGACCTATCTGTCTCCAGACATGGACGCTATAACTCTTCCCACCATGACACTTTTCTTGTGGGTCATGATTCATTTGATGGTAGCTTACCCAACACAACTTGTTCCTGTTTGGGCAACAGAGTGACAGATTGGGTCAGTTTTGCAGTGCCCACAATATCAAGGATTTTGTTACCCTTCCATCTGTCAATGTCCGACAGCATGTTCAAGAACTGCTCAATTTCAGGTTCTCCAGACAGCACAGGATGATTCACAACATTGCAATAATTAGAGTCTTGTTTGAGCTGGGTGAGTAAGAACTTAAAAACATTAGTTCCCAGTATCAACTGGTCCCTTTGATCAGGCACAACTAATGTGCGCACACTTAGCTGTTTGCCATACATGTCCATCTTTAGCTGGTACACTCCACTCGGTTTGACTTTAACACCACCTCAGCCAATGAGAAGAATATCCATGTGTGACTGATCAACTTGTGCAGGCATCCCTATACTCAACAACCTTTTGCTCAGTTTCTCCATTAATCGTGCAAGCCATGGATCCGCTAACAAAACTGAAACTTTGTCATTCAATTACATTGGTGTATAGAACAGACTATCTGCCTTGTCCAGCTTGGTGTTGTTCCCCTCCAAAATGTGAGTGCCTATGTTTTTCTGAACATATGAATCAGGAGGTTCAGCTGGGCTGATATCTTTGTGACATTGTTTCTGTTGATGTCCAATCTCTAGGCATGATAAGCATCTCTTTTCTCTCGTACAATGTGAACGGGTTAAATGATTTCAGTCACCACAGACTCTACACGAGTATGTGCTTCGCCACTGCGTTACTCTTGATTGTAAGACAGGAGCAGGTTGGCTAGTACGTTCCAGTACCCTTTCCAGCATGTTTAAAACATGTTCCAAAATGCCAGCTTCTGAAGTTGGTGATTCGTCAGCCTTCAGAGGACTTTCAGGGACTTAATCTGGAGTAGCAGCATTAAACTCTCACCACCAGGAACAGTGTGTGGACTGGATAATACTTTGGCTGTAGCAACGTGACCAGACTTAACTATATGAGTGACAGGCAGTGTCTTAGACTGGACATCCCTGTGGTGCTCATCTATGGCTTCCTGAATTTAAGTAATCGTCCTTTTACTTATAGGTTTACACCTAAAGATACCAGAAAGGCCTGGGTCTGAGCAATTCCTGATGAACATCATCGAAATCTCAGAGCTCATGTTCTTTATCTTTGCACCTTGTCTTTGCAAATGACTGTCTGCTAACTCAGCAGATGTATTTAATCTAACCCAGTAGTCAATAGTAAGTGCCCTATTGACTACTGGGTTAGATTAAATACAGCTGGCTTTGGGTTGTGTCGCATAAAAGTCCGCTAGAGGTTAACAGGATTCAGGACGTTCACTGAAGTAACATCTTAAAACATCAAAGATGGTTTCAGGGGAGATGGCTTCATTACACTTGCACTTCAGTTTAACTTTCACAATATTTTTAGCCCTGCCTAGCAGATGGCTCAGTATCTTATCTACCTGATCTTTGTTGGAGCAATCTGCTTTGTGAAGATACAATTCCATCAGCTCTATCCATTCTTGAATTGTTCATTTGTCTGAATCATCACCTCTGAATATTGGAGGTTCTCTGACGTCTGGCTTAACAATTAGACTGACATTGGAAAGACAATGGCCTGCATTAGTGGATCCAGGGACAACACCATTGAAAGTGACTGGACTTGAAGGGACAACTGGAGTTTGGCTAACTAACAGCCAGTTGACAATGGATTCACCTATTTGACTGCCTAATTCACCAATGAGGTCACGTAACTGCTGTGTAACATTATCATCAGCATTACTAGAAGTAGAGGCAGTCAGACTAGCGGGTTGGTTTGTTGGAGTATCGTGTGATTCAGGACTATAAATTAACGCTCTAGGTTTACCAGCAGAGACCAAGAGTTTGTCAGTATCAAACCTCAGAAAAGTGTCTTTTTTCAGTCTCTTTTACGAAGCAGCTAGAGGAACATCGCTGAAATGAATTTTTCAGCCTTCACTTACAGCACTCGAACAACGCGAACATGTAGAACAACTCCAATGGTTGGCTGCAGCTGACTCTGTTGATCCAGTAGGTCACAGCACCATTTTAATGTAGCAGTTTTACTCTGGTTGTGTGTTTTAGTCAATAAGATGACAGTGACGTTGGAAGTCTCAGGTTTGATTTATTCTGCAAAAACACAAGCACAATAAATATGCTGAAAAACGTGTCTCTCTCTTTTCCCACTCAGGCTTGTGTTAGCAGAGCGAGAAAACATATATCTAACTCAGCTGCAGATTCAATACTAAAGATGGCGCTGGCTGCCCACACTGCATGAGTTACTGTGTGTGTCACTAATATGTGCTCTCCATAAAATAACATTCGTCAACATGGTTCCGCATAGAGTACATGCCTATACCAAACTATGAACATTATAATTAAGAAAACAAAATATAAAACAAAAGTATTTGAAAAAGTAAAGTTTTGATGAAGACTAATACTTAACATTTGTATATTTTATACTTATTAGCCCAGCTATACCTGGATGTTTGGTTTTAGAGTTGGAGCTAGGTTTACAGATGTGACTTAATCAGTGGAAGAGTTTGTGAAAGAAGCTTGGAGTAAGTTTGTAGTTATATCAGAGGATAAAAGTTAAAAAGTATGAGTTGTATGATTTTGAAGGACTTGTAGGGTTTGTGCTTTAATGTTTGATAGACTGGTCTTTGATCTGCTGTTGTTTCTCATATGTTTTTACATCTGATTGCAGAAGAAGCACCTGCTGATGCTGGCAAACCATCTTCGAAGCTGGATGGCTAGATGACCACATCAACCCCTGTTGTGAGTAGAAGGTGAGTAGAAGGCCCTGATCATAGGGGCCGGCATGTCCATGAAAGGGTGAAGAGACAATTGTGACCTGCCAAGAGAGCATGAGCACTCCCACTTTTCTGTAGCGGCTTCACTTTTGTTGACCAGAAGAGAAGTATTGATTGTCATGTTGGTCAAGGTGGGGGACAGAGAACAAGGATTTTCTGATGGATGTCCGCTCCAGGATGGAGTAACACATATCTTTCTTATGTCTTTATGATTATTTATAAAGTTAAATATAATAGACCTAGATTATGTGATGACCTTTTCAAAAGTGTTAACCCTTTTCAGATTAAAACTGAAATGATATGTGTGCCATTGCTTTTTCTGTATGCCAAATTATTTGTTTACTCAGGATCTACCAAGCCAGGTCAGAGGTCATTGAGACCTGTTAAGGGGAACTGGACTCTTGATGTATTGGAAACAACTGTTTCCTGAGTTATTTGCCATTGTATGTGTAAATTCTTTTTAAGTAAATTCCTTTGAATGCAAGATAGACTTTCAGTGTAGTAGCAAGCTGCCAGTTTGGATGTTGATAGTACCATAAGATAGCTGAGAGTACAAGATATATGGATTTGAATACAAGAGTATGAAACAGATTGTACTGTGTGTGTGTGTGTGTGTGTGTGTGTGTGTGTGTGTGTGTGTGTGTGTGTGTGGTGTGTGTTTGTGTGTGTGTGTGTGTGTGTGTGTGTGTGTGTGTGTGTTCTATTAGTTTGTGGATCATTCTTACAGGTCTGGGGTAAACTCCAAATAGCCTAGATAACTAAATAGATAAACATAATTACAAATGTATATATGCACAGTGGGTGTGTACATAATTACAAATGTTCATGTGCAGTGGGTATCTACAGTTCAAATAAATGAATCAGTGCAATGAATATGTAGAATTTTTAAATGTGCAAATGTTAAACAGTGCAGTGATTGTGAGGTGTATAAGTAGAAGTTAGAGGAGAGTGGGGGGTGTATTGGGGGGGGGGGGGGGGGGGGGGGGGGGGGGGGGGGGGGGGGGCCTAAACAGTCAGTAAGGGGCAGAGTTCAAAAGGGAGACAGTTGACACAAGATGTTCCTTGGTCTGCTGGTTTTTGTCCGGGGGAGCCTGAAGCGCCGACTGGAAGGCAAGAGAGAAAACAGTCTGTGAGCAGGGTGAGAGGAGTCCTTAAGAATACTGCGTGCTCGGCACAGACAGCGTTTCTTCTGGTCCTTGTGATGCGTTGGGCAGTTTTCACCATTTGCTGCAATGTCTTACGCTCTTACGCTCAGCTATTGTGCAGCGGTGAAGATGAATTGTGAATATGTTCAGTCTCCACAGAAACAATTAAATAGAAGAGAACAGAATGCAGTAAATAGCTCAGCTATGAAGCTTTTGGGTTAAAATGTTCTTATAACTGATTTTTAAAAAGTTTAACAATAATGATAAGACAACCTACAGGAGTGAGGTGAGCAGGCTGGCTTCATGGTGTAAGGACAACAATTTCCACCTGAATGTGGAGAAGACGAAGAAGATTTTTGTAGACTTTAGGAGAGCACACAGCCAACATGCTCTACTAAACTTCAATCGTTCTGCAGTGGAAAGGATAAGCAGCACCAAGTTCCTGGGTGTGCAGATCTCCAAAGACCTTTGGAAGATCAGGTCACTGGCCTTCTACAGTGTTGCCATCGAGAGCATCCTGACCTGCTGCATCACTGTGTGGTACGGAGCCTGCACAGCGTCATGTTGGAAGACTTTGCAGCTCATTGTGAAAACAGCTGAAAGAATCATGACTGTCTCCCTCACCACCCTTACCCGGAAAACCATCAAGATAGCAGATGATCCATCCCACCCATCTCACAGCTACTTTAGCCTGCTGCCATCATGGAGGATTCTGCACAGTCTCCAGGCCAGAACCAGGAGGCTCAAAGACAGTTTCCTCCACCAGGCGGTCAGGAGACTCAACTCCCTCCCAGCTCTACCTCCTCTGCCTCCACCCCCGGCTACTACTGCAAACACAGACAAATTGAGACAAATTGTCCAGAGAGCACCTTCACCATAACACACAGAAAATACAAGGAAAAATATGCAGAGAATTGAGTTTACGTAATATAATTATTAAGTAATTAATTACTTAGTATGAAGTAACTATAATAATAATTACAGGCAAATGCTGCAGCAAGTCATTCTCTGTGTGTGTGTGTCCTCAAGTTCTAAGGAACATAATAGTTTGGTTTTGTATAGAACAGAGAGATAAATTGAAAGACTATTGAGTCTGATGATTAAACAGCTGATGTAAGAAGTCAGTGAGAAGTACATGAACAAAAACATTAAGAAAATCAAAAGTGCAGGTTATAATGTTTACTTCTGATTATGTTGATTTAGTCAGAGTACAGTAATATGGTAGGATATGACAAGATGAGATTAGAAGTTAATTAGATTTTTGAGGTTATACTGTTATAACGTATGATGATAAAATATGATGATTGCTGTCTTATTTCTGTCAAAAGATGTTTTAGTTTGGATCTACTTAGGTTTGATCTCTGTTGAATTAGATCAAGATTATGTTTAACTTGTAAACAGTGGGAGCAAAAGAAATGGATTTACAATCCATCTCCTTGCAGGATAATGAATTGGAAATAGTAGTTCTGTAAAAACTAGTGTACCTTTCTTGGTTTTTAGGTAACAAGTTATATCCAGATCTAGTCTCTACGAGGTGACTAAGGGTCTGGCACAATGTCAGAAGTGCAATAACAATGCTTTATTCATTTTCCCCAACTTTCAGGAAATAAATATTTGCTAATATTAACTTAGTACAATAAGCTCACTGTAGCCAAGACTGAGAGGAGAGCTGGCACACTTCTTGTTAGTGATACACAGGAATGTGTTGCAACATTACAATTAAGTCATTGTTTGAATGAAAAGTTCCGTTGTTAGTGGACTTGACTGACACGTTCAGAAAGGTGGTAAATAAACATGGTAATTGTGCTGAACTGGAGCTTTGTGCTGCTAAAAAGTTTAATGAATGTTAATGCAAAAATGTGTCATTATGCCAAATTGAAGTTATAAACCATTATTGAGGGTTATGTTGATGAATGTTTTAGAAACACGTGAAGACAACAGATGATTATGCAGGTTATGAGTATCCAAATCCTGTGTGGTTTAGGTCGAGTAGATCACATTTTGTGTCTGAGTAAAGGAACCCTTAGCCTTAGCCTGGATGTTTGGTTTTAGAGTTGGAGCTATGTTTATAGATGTGACTGAATCAGTGAAAGAGTTTGTGAAAAAAGCTTGGAGTAAGTTTGCAGTTACATCAGAGGATGCAGCCATGAAAGTTAAAAAGTATGTGTTGTATGCTTTTGGAGGACTTGTAGGGATTGTGCTTTTGTGTTTGATTGTCTGGTCTTTGGTCTGCTGTTTTTTCTAATATGTTTGCTGGGATTTCACCCCATCTGTCTCTGCTGCTGAATATTTCTATAGTGAGCAGCTGTTTTAATGCCATTGGATCAAATTATGTCTCATTTTACCCCATAATGTGTTGCTTAAACTTTAACCTGTCAGACCAGAACAACAGTTTTTTTTCTCCCTGAAAGACTCCACCTGCAAACCTCTTCCTACTCTCATACTGGCAAAAACAAACCTCTGAACACAGTGAGAGTTCGACAAAAGGTACAGTATTCAATTTCTTTAAAAATATAGTGTTTAATTTACATTTTCCAGAGATTTTTTTTAATTCTTCATGTACAGATGAAAGTCAAAGCTCGTGTTGTTCATCACAGATTAGCAAAATTTTAATTCTTAATGTATTCTTTACTGTCTGAAGAAGCAGATGCCAGTAATTTAGTTTTGTGTGATTCAGCAGAGCTTATTGTCATCAGAAGTGTGTGAGAAAGATAGAGAAATGTAAATATATAAAAATCCAGATGCACAGTTGCATCCAGAAGCTTTAAATATTTTAGTTCCAGCTGCTTTCGCAATAGAGTGAACTAAAGCTGAATCAGTGTGTTTGTTCATTGACACAGTGTGTTTGTTCATTGAGTCACAGTGAATCTAAATCAGTGTTTGTTCATTGAATCACAGTGAATTTAAATCAGTTGCTGCCTCCTAATCTTCACACTGTGCGTCCTAAATAGTATTTGAAAATAGAATTAGTAAGTCCCAAACCATAGTATGTTGAAAATGTTGAAAAGAGTATGCCAGAGGTTCCTGGATGGTTTGCTTTTTCCGGTAAAAATTTTAAGTGTAGAAGCGTCCATACTCTAACCGCTGATATTGCCAACAATTCATTGCACGTTGGACGTGAATGTGATTAGAACTATAACCGCGTGTAAAAAGTGTAAATAAACTACAAACATGATGGACGCGCGAGAACAACTGTCAAGTAGAGAGGCTTCGGTAAAGATGTTTGAATGCCTGTTAGTCAATATCTAGCCCACTGGAAAATATTTAAAGGGCATTATCTGTGTTATATTTAATCTGCAACAACAATACTGAACTTACATAAAGACGCGTTTGGACGTCAAAACTGCATGCATATACCCAAAAACCTGAGGAGATTTGTCTGCATGAAAGACTTGTGAATGGGAGATTAACCTGTTGCTGCTTCTCCAATAAGGTAGAAATATGAATGGTGTGGATGAATGACGGGGGGCATAACTAAGCAACACAACGATCCGTTAAAGAGGAAGTAGTATGTCCCAAAGCTTGCATACTCTTCTGTTGCACACTCGAAAGTATAAACTTTTCCTTCACAAAAAAGTACATACTTTTAGGGTGTAGTATAAGTATGCGAATTGCGAAGCAGCAAGTGCGTTTCTTCATTGAGTCACAGTGAATCTGAATCAGTGTTTTTGTTCATTGTCTCAGAGGATTTGAATCAGTGTCTTTGTTTGTTAACTCAGTGGATCTGAATCAGTGTGTTTGTTCATTCAATCACAGTGAAGGTGAATCGGTGTGTTTGTTCATCGACTCAGTGAATCTGAATCAGTGTGTTAGTTCACTGAATCATAGTGAAGCTGAATCAGTGTGTTTGTTCAATGACTCCGTGAAGCTGAATCAGTGTGTTTGTTCATTGACTCAGTGAAGCTGAATCAGTGTGTTTGTTCATTGACTCAGTGAAGCTGAATCAGTGTGTTTGTTCATTGACTCAGTGAAGTTGAATCTGTTTGTTTGTTAATTGACTCAGTGAAACTGAATTTGTTGTGCTTGTTCATCGAGTCACAGTGAATCTGAATCAGTGTTTGTACATTGAATCACAGTAAATCTGAATCAGTGTTTCTTCATTGAGTCACAGTTAATCTAAATCAGTGTTTTGTTCATTGTCTCAATGAATTTGAATCAGCGCGTTTGTTCATTGAATCACAGTGAATCTGAATCAGTGTGTTGACTGTTGTTCATCTTGGACTGATGAATCTTTTACAGGATGATGAACAGACAGAAATGACCACCAACTGAAGACTGAAATATAAGACAAAGGAGAAAACACAATATCATCATGTCCGGGATCGAAGACAGAGGTGAATTACACACAGATAAGTGAATCATTAAATCTCTCTGTAAAAAGTATAGTTCACCTAAAACATGTACATTCTGCCATCATTTACTCACCTTTTGACTTTTTCCAAACAAAAGAAGATATTTTGTAGTGACCTTATTCTGAAATCCAGAAGTGTGCTCGTTTTTGCGATTGTTTTTATAACGTCTGATTCAGTAGCCTGTGGGAGAAATGACTAGAAATAATAAATGAAAGAAAATGGTCAAACTACCTGGTCTACAAACAAGTCTGTTCATGATTATACAGACAAAATAGAATAGTATAAGAAAACATGAAGCAGCATAATGAGTCCTTTTTAACGTCTAAAATTGAATGGAAGTGAATGAGACTGGAAGTCTCAAGCCAAAAATATTCAACTGACCGAGGCACCTCATTTATAATGAATAAGGTCAATAATGTTGGAAACTTGCGACCACTGACATCTATTGTAGGAAATAACTATGTCAATGGTTAGATGTTTCCACCATTCTTCAAATGTAGATGAGGATAAATTAGCCTACACATTAGTAAAGAAAAACGGTAGAAACTTTATACCTTTTATATTTCAAGACTAATGTAGATTCTCTTTAACAGGTTCAGCTGAGAGTGGCGAGGAACTGAGGATTGTTCTTCTGGGAAAAACTGGAGTTGGTAAAAGTTCAACAGGAAACACAATCTTAGGAAGAGATGCATTTAAAGCAGGAATATCTGAAGAATCTGTCACTAAAGAGACTCAAAGAGAATCATCTAAAATCAATGACAGACGCATCACTGTGATCGACACTCCAGGACTGTTTGATACTGAACTCACTAATGAGGAGATCCAGAGAGAAATCAGCAACTGCATCTCCATGATTCTGCCTGGACCACATGTGTTCATCATCGTGCTCAATTTAGGACAGAGATTCACTGAAGAGGAAGAAACATCAGTGAAGTTCATCCAAAAGACATTTGGTGAACACTCTCTAATGTTCACTGTGGTGCTCTTCACCAGAGGAGACTTCCTGAAGGACAAAACCCTTGATGAGTGTTTGGGAAAACCTGGATCTGTGGTCAGAAAACTGATTGAAACTTGTGGAAACAGATACCATGTGTTCAACAATAATAAACCTGAAGACCGAACACAAGTGTCTGATCTACTGGAGATGATAGACAACATGGTAAAGGCAAACGGAGGAAGTTTCTACTCATGTAAGATGTTCAGAGAGATGGAGAGAGAAAAACAAGAACAGCAGATGAAGATCCTGGTGGACAGAGTCAGAGAAACAGAAGAAAAGATGAAGAAACTAGAAGATAAGAAAGAGGAAAAACTGAATCAGGAGGAAGAGATAAAGAGAAGAGAAGAACTGAAAAGACTAGAAAAAGAAAAGCAGGTTTCAGATGAACAGATTCAGAAACTCAAGAGTGAAATGGAGGGAATAATCAAAGAGAATAAAAAAGAAAGAAAATGAAGAGAAGCTATTCATGAGATTGAAGAAACAGATCTTCAAAAGAGATCTGAAGGAGACAAGTGGAACAGTAGAAAATCCATGTCAGAATTCGAGTAAGACAGATGAATATACACTGCTCAAAAAAATAAAGAGAACGCTAAAATAACACATCCTAGATCTGAATGAATAAATATATTCTTATTAAATACTTTGTTCGTTACATAGTTGAATGTGCTGACAACAAAATCACACAAAAATAATCAATGGAAATCAAATTTACTAACTGATGGAGGTCTGGATGTGGAGTCACACTCAACATTGAAGTGGAAAAACACACTACAGGCTGATCCAACTTTGATGTAATGTTTTAAAACTAGTCAAATGAGGCTCATTAGTGTGTGTGGCCTTCACATGCCTGTATGACCTCCATACAATGTCAGTGCATAGCATCAGTGCCTTTGTCTTGCAGGAACTGCTGACACACTCCAACCACATGAGGTTTAGCAATGTCCTGCATTAGGAGGAACCCTGGGCCAACTACAATGGCAAATGGTCTCACAAGGAGTCTGAGGATCTCATCTCGGTACCTAATAGCAGTCAGGCTACCTCTGGCGAACCCATGGAGAGCTGTGTGGCCTTCCAAAAAATGCCACCCCAAAACGGGTCATGTTGCATGCAACAGAACGTTCTCCACAGTGTCTCCAGACTCTGTCAAGTCTGTCACATGTGCTAAGTGTGAACCTGCTTTTATCTGTGAAGAGCACAGGGTGCCAGTGGCGAATTTGCCGGTCTTGGTGTTCTCTGGCAAATGCCGAACGTCCTGCACGGTGTTGGGCTATAAGTACTACCCACAACTGTGGACGTCGGGCCCTCATACCACCCTCATGGTGTCTGTTTCTTACTGTTTGAGCAGACACATGCTGGGCTCTGGCATTGCTTCTCATGTTCCCCCTTGCACAAAGGCAAAGGTTACGGTCCTGCTGCTGGGTTGTTGCCCTGCTACGGCCTCCTGCACATCTCCTGATGTATTGGTCTGTCTCCTGGTAGTGCCTCCATGCTCTGTACATGACGCTGACAGACACAACAAACCTTCTTGCCATAGCTCGCATTGATGTGCCATCCAAAATGAGCTGCACTACCTGAGCCACTTGTGTGGGTTGTACGTCTTACGCTACCACTAGGGTGAAAGCACAACAAGCATTCAAAAGTGACTTAAACATCAGCTAGAAAGCATAGGAACTGAGAAGTGGTCTGTGGTCACCACCTGCAGAACCACTTAACCTATTGAGGAGTCTTGCTAATTGCCTATAATTTCTACCTGTTGTCTATTCCACTGGCACAGCAGCATGTGAAATTGATTGTCAATCAGTGTTGCTTCCTAAGTGGGCAGATTGATTTCGCAGAAGTGTGATTGACTTGGAGTTACACTGTGTTGTTTAATTGTTCCCTCTATTTTTGAGCAGTGTACAATGAGTCAGTGAAATCATCATTTGAAACCAAAATCAAGGAACTTCAAGAAAACATTGTGATAAAAACAGACAAAATTAAATACGATTCTTCAGCAGCGAGAACTGAAGAAAATTATTGATTTTAAAAAGCCACAACATAAAAACACTCTTTACAAAAAGAGCAAAGGACTTGCCTTAAAACAGTGGTCACCAAACTTGTTCCTGGAGGGCCGGTGTCCTGCAGATTTTCGCTCCAACCCTAATCAAACACACCTGAACAAGCTAATTAAGGTCTTACTAGGTATACTTGAAACATCCAGGCAGGTGTGTTGAGGCAAGTTGGAGCTAAACCCTGCAGGGACACCGGCCCTCCAGGACCTAGATTGGTGACCCCTGCCTTAAAAGAAAAATATTAAAAACAATGAAGGAAGAGTTTGATTTGTTTTGGAAGCAAAGTATAAAGGAGATCATCACAGACGCTCCTTTCATCATAGACATAATGAAAGATGTGAGAAAGATCCTCAGTGATGCTTATGACACTGTTTCTGTAGATCACTGGAGGGAGAGCAGGGATATTTTCACTGTACAGGGTTATCAAGACTATGTAAGTTTGACTAAATCTAGAATTAATAGCTCTATATCAATTTACTTAAGCTTTAAAAGCATGTTTAGAATTATTCTTACTGAAGAAGATACAGCCCAGATCAGATCATTAGTCTCAGATGTTGTTGAGCAAACAAACAAAATGATTGAGTCATTTAACATTTCAAAGATGGGCTACAACATCAGCTTAATACACCAACTCACTGGTTACATCAAAAGAGAAATAGAATATAAGGAAGGACCAGTAAAACATGTTCTTCATCGATCTAGTTCTCTCAATCTGTAAAAGAGCAAACAAAACCATCACTGACCTACACAAACTGTTCAGAGAAGCCAATGATCCTGTAATACACAGAAGACAGAAGTGTACTAAAGTATTTTCCAGAAATACTGCCATGGAGCAACTGCTGTTTTTGGCCAATTGTCACTATGGCCAATTTTGTTTATAGAATTCACCTATACCTTGTGTGTTTGGACTGTGGAACCCATGTGAACACGGGGAGAACATGCAGACTTCACACGGAAAATCCTCTTGGTCCAGCCGGGACTCAAACCAATGACCTTCTTGCTGTGAGGCAACAGTGCTAACCATTTTATTCTCATAATATTTCAACTTTTTTTCATCATTTTGACTTTATTCTCATCATTTTGACTTTTTAGAAATATTATCTTTTTAATCTGATAATACGCTTTAATCTCATAATATTTTCATACATGGCACTAATATGCCATCATACTTTTAGACTTATATTACAAATATTAATGTCATGCTTATTTTTTTGACTGAACTGAATAAAACTGGAACTGAAAAAAATTCTGTAATTCTTATTGTGAATAGAGCAAAGCAATCTTCATTCACTTTTATTGTTTTTTGCTATTCAATGTAAATAAATAAAAAAACTTTGCTGTCTATGGAGGGTCTGAGATCTCTCAGATTTAATCAGAATATCTTAATTTGTGTTCTCAAGATAAACAAAGATCTTACAGATTTTAAACCACATGAGGCTGAGGTATATAATGTATGATGATGCCCTTGTCAATAGTGAAAATAACCCCTTTTTTAATAGTGAACAGTCCAGTGGTACATTTACTGACAAATCTATTCCACCTGCTGCCGCTAACTGCTACTGACAATGAACACACATTGACTAGCCATGCGACCCATACTAGGGGAAATATCGAAACACATCCACCAGTTGTCGATGATAAACAGCCATTATCTTCTAATGTTGTGGATCCTTTATGTGCATGTCCAACAAGTCATACTGACATTGAATCATTGATGGGAGATGGTGGTACCATAAATAAATATCAAAATATCTATTACCAAGATTGTGTTTAGATAGTGTCTACGGAGAGATCTATGGATTTAGCATCATACATGATACCATGGGTAAGACAGCTGTAAGATAGCTAGACACACTGATGGTGATGGTAGCGTTATCAATTTTTGCCTTCGAACCCCATGCTAAAAACTGATGTCGACGCAATTTTAACACCAGGTAATAATTACATTATTAATTTTTTTACAGATAAAATTTTAAAAATCTACAGAGCAGCGATCAGTTAGCTGCTGATAAAGCTGTTGAGATCAAAGTGTGGTTAGATCATCACATGCAAGGATATAAATTAATATACATGTTCGATGGTACATTTGATCAATGCTACATTGATAGTTTTAGCTTTATTCCAATGGCTCTGTCTGCCGGCTGCATTAAATCTCACCACACCAGAAAAAGGTTATTTTCTGCATCATTTCAATAGCTCGAAAAATGATGAATATGTTGGTCTCTTCTCTGACAAAATGTTTTATGGGTATAAAAACCTATCAGGCAAAGATTGATGTGAAATACAGAACTATTTCCCTGTGTTGTTGACTTCAAGAAACAGTACTAATAAGGCAAAAGCAATGTCATCTTGCAATGCTAAACATGCATGAAACTCGTAGAGTGTACTAAAATCAACCTGTACATTTTCATGACTCTTGCGAGTTGTTGTACTGGGGTTGTATACATTTGACGAAAAATAACACATTTCGTAGTGTCTCGATCAAATGGTTGGAGTATATAAAAAGATTAGAAATGTCGAGATTCATCACACTTTGAATCATGGCGAAATGCAAACCGTTCAATATTTTTTTTAGATGGACAATACAAACAGGTCAGGTCAAGGTACAATCTAGAATTTAATGGCTGTTTGCACCGTGGACATCAATGCCACTTTAAGTCCCAGAAAATCCACACACTATCAGCTGTCCCCTTCGGAGTTCTCAGATGAAAGTCTGAAGAAAAAGTTGAAATTCTACAAAACATTTATGATTTCAAAGTAGAGGTCATCTGCGAATGCAAATGGACCAAAATGAAATAGACAGACCTTGCGGTGATAGATATGAGCACTTATTTGGCTCTCGAGAGGGGGAACAAAACAGTTACCTTGATTTTACTTCCTTATACCCATTATGTCAATCAAGGAAGAGCTATCTGATCATAAACCCTAAAATAATTTTCAATGACTTTCAACCAATCAAAAAATATCACGGGCTTATTAAACCCATGTGTATCCACCCCTTAAATTAAAACATCCGGTCATCCCTTACAGATGTGGAGGTAAACACATGTTCCTATTTTGTCAACCTGCGCACACGCTGAAAACCAGACATCAAGCTGTTGTCACATGGATAATGAGAGGGCTCTCTTGGGGTGCTGGTCAGTATTGAACTTTTAAAAGGGATCAAGAAAGGGTATGTGGTGGTCAAGGTTGATGAAGTTTCGCATTTCCCTGAAAGGTCGGATGAGTTGTTAAGCGAATATGTTAAAACGCTTCAGCGTTTAATACAACAAGCATCCTGTTACCCTTCAAATGTTGTCACGAATGCAGAAAAAGAGATTTACATCCACAAATACTATGAAAAAAGGGCATTTTTCCTGAGCCCGCAAAGATTTGTCATAACCCTAACCAGAGTTCCATCAACAAGTTGTTGCTTAATTCACCAGGAACATTTCTATACAATTTCTGTAAAATTGACACGTTGAAATTTCTCACATTCATCTCAGGCTATGTCTGAGGGAAGTCATTGCAAAACTCTTGCCATTAACATTTAAGCACTTTTATGACAGCTCATGCCAGGTTGGAATTGTACAACCTGATTGACAAACTCTGTGACCGTTTGTTATACTCTGACACAGACAGCGTTATTTTTGTGTCTAAGGCCAGAGACTGGATGCAGTCTCTGTGTGATCATTTGGGAAAGTGGACGAATGAAACGGGACAACGATTACATTACCGAGTTTTGTTCCAGCGGCCCCAAGTCATACGAGTACTATACCATCGACAAGTGTGCGATAACACTGAAGTGATCAGCATTAGCTGTTCCCTGCAGCCTGCGATCACACTGGTGTGATTAGAATGTTTAGTTCACCATTTCATCAGACGCTAAAAATCAATCCACTTGGTGCAGAGCCTGAAGAGGCACTCAGCATTTGTGGAAAAAATGATGTAACCAGCAGGTCCTTATGTCTGTTTAAAATACAAATTGTGTAGCAAATACACACTAGAGAAGTGCTTTTGTAGACCTGTGCTGTTGGCATTTCAGTTACTGCAATCTCAGGAACCTCCCTATGTTGCATTGTAGTTCATTACTGGTCGTTATGGTGGTACTTGGAGAGACAAAATTTTTTTGAGGTGGTACTTGGTGAAAAAAGTTTAAGAACCACTGCACTAGAAGATGTGGAGATGACATATGAAAATATGTTGACTAAAGAGCTCAGTCTGTAAAGACAGGTTTGAGCTTCCCTGTTTAGAATGGTGCTAACATTGTCAGAGACATGAATTTGATAAACAGAGAGCAAGAACTTATAAAATGTGCATCCAATTGCCAAGTAAGTCACTTTGGATAAAAGTGTTTGCCAAATGCACAACTGAATAACACATTTTCAGTAATGAAGACTTAAAACTTGACCTGATTTTCCTTCCAGACAGCATCAGAGGACCCATGGATATGGAAATGCTGTCCTGAAGATCCAGAGTCCTGCATTCTGTCCTGTGCGGCTCAGAGTTACAGCTCTACAGCAGCAGAAGAAGAAGAGATCCAGAGAGTAAACCCCTGTTGAACATCACTGAACAAACATGAAGTATAGAGAGTCTCCAGAAGAGGGCAGCAAAACACAAGTGTAATAGAATACCTGACATAAACACTGAGTATAAGACTATAAAGCCCAAACGTTTTTGTATGAAAAGCCGAAAACCAATTATCATTGAGAGCCATGGGCCGAAGGTAAGTATACCAAACTATAATACATTAAAGTTACCATAGGTAATTTATATGCACATATTTAATCAGATAAAGC
Source organism: Danio aesculapii (assembly GCF_903798145.1). NCBI lineage: Eukaryota > Metazoa > Chordata > Actinopteri > Cypriniformes > Danionidae > Danio > Danio aesculapii. The sequence continues at coordinate 5,689,779 of NC_079437.1, read as the reverse complement.
TGTAGTTCTCTTGCTACCATGATAGAAGCTGCAATAACAATAATGATAATAAAATAATATTAACAGCTTTTACATATTGCTTTTCTAACTTTGCTGAGAGAAACAGAGATGTTTTTCCCGCTGTGTACAGTATGATTTATATGTAGATTAAACATCTACCTGTGGAACGAGAAATTTTACATTCAAATTTTAAACACTTTGATTGACATTCTCTATTTGTATGTGTCATAAAAAAAGGAAAGCCCCGCCCATTATTGACCATCTCTCCCTTAGTAGCATAAACAGTCCTGAGTGAGAAGCAGCCGTCCATTAGAGCGTTTGAGCTGCTTTAGATAATGTCAGCATAGACCAATATATGTGATATATGTAATAATTTCAGCAAGCGAATCAAAGTGCAAAGTGCATTTTTAGCATTATAAATGGGATGGTTCATGTTTTATTGTTGTAAGAAGTTCAATATAAAATGTAAAAAAAAAATTTATTTGAAGTTTTCTAATAAAATAAATTATATAATAAATTAGGAAATTACTATGACAGTTTGGTATATTTACCTCTCTGGCCCAGCACCCCTAATCAAGTTTGGTTTTTGGCCCTTCAAAAGAAACCCCCCTGCTCTAGAGTCAGAGACTTATTTTACATCTTGCAATAAGGAGCAGATTAGGTTGACATTAAAGGGCACCTATGGTAAAACATCTACTTTTCAAGCTGTTTGGACAGACATATGTGCATGTATGGTGTATAGACTGTCATATTGGGGTGATATAAGCACACCCAGTGCTTTTTTTTCAATTTAACAACAAAAACGGTGGACCAATTGGAGCTGTTTTCAAACCGACCGCAACTTGACGTAGGAGAGCGGTCCCCCCGCCCACCAATATTGATTGACAGGCGCGTCATCATATCCTCAGTTTGTTGATTCACATCCGGCATTTTCAGTGTGAGTTGAAGCGATATCACTAAAGGAACACGCTAGCTCTATTTTTAGATGCAAGGCTCATTGGGCTCAACACAAGATCAATATTCTCCACATTATTACTCGAATCGGAATTATTGGTTGTATCTTTAGGTAGGTTTGCAAACATGTGTACTTCTCATTGAGTCTACCTTATACTTCAGCCGTTTGCATTTCTCGCGATCCCAGAAGCTCCCTGTGATCTTAACTAGCATGCGTTTTAGAATTCTAAACATAGGTTTCTATCAGGGTACACTCAAGTCGACGGCTGGGCGCCGCGGACCGCTGCAGAAACCTGTTTAGAATTCAAAAATGCGTGGCGCGACGATTCGGGACACTTCATGTTTCTGCCACGCCACAGAGAGTGTCTGGTGTGCCGTGTCGCGGCTTCGAGCGACGCATCCCGTGCCTCAGTCAAAGTTAATTCAGTGTGCGTGGTTATTAGTTTCTGTGTACAAGCTCGGCACTTGAAACTAGCACACAGTTGCTCATGGCCCTGCCCCTTGTTACGTTGGCGGAAAGCCGAAACTAATTTACATGTGAAGCAACACACCCATAAATCAGCGAACTGTGGACACGCCCCCAACATGAGACTTTTAACACATTATAATAAAACAATCTGAATTGTGTTTTAAACTGAACATAAACTGGGACACTCAGAACCATAATATTAATATTAAATCATAAAAAAGACGTAAACTATAGGCCCTTTAAAGTAACGTTAACTGTAATAAATAAATCTCATAATGCTTTAATTTGTGAAGCTGCAGTTCTACAGTCTGACCGCCAGAGGTCAGAGGTGTGCAGATTCACAACAGAAAACACACATTCTCAGTATTGTCAGATTTTAATATGGGATTTGGGTTTTTGTTTAGGTTTGAAATTGATACGCTGTGCTTTTCGTCCTATTTTCAAGCATAATGGTAAAGTAAATAGGCTAGCTGAGTTCATGAATTATCATGAATGCTAGTTGCTGGCACCAATTGACTTCCATAATGCTAATAAAAATACTATGGTAGTCAATGTGTGCCAACTACCAGCATTTTTTTTGTATTCAAACTCAAATATGTTTTTTTTGTATAACTTTTAACCCATAATCAAACATGTACATAGTCCACAAATACACAACTTTGTAGCACCATTGCATTTTACAGTACAATAAGAGTGTTACGACCCTGGTCTGGGGCTAAGGACGTTACATAAAAAAATGGACAAATAAAAAAAAACACTTTAAGTTAAGATGAAAAAGGGAAGTAAAATAAAATGAAACATCAAACTCAGAACAGTAGATCAAACAAAAAATATATAAAAATTTGAAAGAGTTAACCAGCCAAACTTTAAGGAGATGGAAGGATAGAAAAAAAAATAAATAAATAAATAATATATATATATATATAAATGGGTGTTACATTTAAAAAGTTCTTCCTCATGTAAGATGGCTAAAGCTCTCCAGAATATCAGACCCTAATAACTCCTATGGAATTTCATGAGACAAGACCACATGAATTGCTATCCAATACTACAATGGATTTTCTAATCTGAGAAGTGATGAGGAAACCAGCTGTTCAACTGTTCTATTCAAATCATCCTAATTAAATCTTCCTGACTGTATGTCTTTGACAAAATCAGGGAGGAATGCAGTAATGCACTCTTCATTTTTCACCCCAAGCCCCCCTTCTTGACCTTTAAGTGACTTACTGATCAGAGCTTTTTAATATGGTTTTATATGGTGTATCTTGTAGCTCTATATTCATGTTTGGTATCATTTTAAATGTCTCTGTGTGATTAGTAAAGTGGTCTTAATGTCACTGTAATATTTCACTGATATATGTTGATTTGGTTTTGGCTTTGATAAGATCTCTGCCAGATGCTCCCCCTCCTTAGAGATGGTTAACTCCTCAAATTCACCAGGCAGGGGTCTCTGTGACGCTTCTATTGTCTTGAATTTATGGCTGTTTGTCCTAAGTTGAGTATATAAGGTAAAGCAGCCTGATCTCACGAGAAAACGTAAGTATTTTACGTTTTGACAGTTTAGTGGCCAGTTCAGTCGTACGAAATTGTACGATCTTAAAAAGGAGGCGTGGCACCTAACCCCACCCCTAAACCCAACCGTTTATTGGAGGATGAGCAAATCGTACTAAATTGTATGAATTAGATCGTACGAATTCGTAAGAATTAGCCACTAAATCAAAAAGTTACGAATTGCCGTGAGATTGTGTTGGGTAAAGATGTGATATGGGTCAGGGGGGTCTTATAGCCAAGACACCCCGTTGCAGCACCTCTGAGACTTATGCTGCATGTACTTCTCTGGTCAGGTCTGCATCTGTAACTCTTTGATTTATCTTTGAGTAATGGATGTTGTATTGTTACAGTCTCATCTCTGACTTGGCTTTCTGATTGTTTTATTATGTAATCGGCATAATACAATTTTACCTGACAAATAAAAGTTTTGATTCATTCTGAATTCTCCTGAAATCTTTTATATCCAGTAGATTAAGCGGAGTCTGCGCTACATTTATGATTCGACATGGTTAGATTTAGATTTTAAGACACATTTGACTGTACAGAGCTGTTTTGGCTTGTCAGCATGGAGATCTTTTAATCATCTTACTGATCTTAGCCAGTTGCATTGGGCTTGGTTATCTTTGCTATTCTTTTAGGGATGAGTGAGCAGTTTGCAACCAGCCTATTAGAATATTAGTTAATCCTGCACCTTCTGACTGACTACAGAGTGTCGACATACTGTCCATGAGAAGATGTGCAAACCCGGGGCGTGGAACTCTGAGCGGCGTTTGGTCCCTAATGAACGTATAATTGAAGAGTAAGGGAACAGATGTAAATCAAAACTCTAAATTAAGTCATAAATGATGAATGTGATCCATTCTTACAATTATAAACACAGTCTAAATTTGACGGACACTTAAATTGGTGTCAGATTAAATTCGGAGCTAAAAAATGAATATAAATAAATTCTTATACATAACACAATTCTTTTCAGAAGCACTAGAAAAGACTAACATGAATTTAACCTTCGACTTCGCTAACAGATGGATTTCTACACTCATATCTCATCTAGTTCTTCACTCATTCTGAGTCTTAGACTGTACATAATTTTTCTCATCCCATAGATTTCCTTCACTGTCCTCAATAATTCTACTACTGCCAGTCTTCTCTGGAGCTGTTTAATTATAAAATTCTGTTTTGCTGCAGTAAACAGTATTTGTAGGAGTTACCTACTACTCAAATACATACTGAACAAGTAAAGGAGGAGTAAATGACAGAATGTTCATTTTTGGGTAAACAACTCATTTATTACAATTATATATATATATATATATATATTTTTTTTTTCTGTATGCACATAAAACCAGTTTTATACTGTGTCCATTTTTAATATAAAAATGTATATTAAAAAACGTATATATATATATACACCTTAAAATAAGATAACAAATTACAAATATTTTTAAATAAACATTACACATTCAATTCTAAATCAGAATCTTATGTTTCAGGACTGTGTATTTTTACATGAGGTAAAAAAGGAAAACTGACCTGTTAAAAAAACAGTAATAATGTTTTTCTCTTTGAGTTTAAAAATCTTGAACTTTTACCTGCAGCACATGTTAGAGGAGATGATCAGTCTTTGTTGGCAACAAAGAAAAGGAAATGCAAACAGTAAAGAAAATATGATTAATGATCAGTTTTAATAAATAAAATACTGTCAGCTCTCACCAGATTCATATCAGCAGGAGTTTCTCTGATTCAGCATGTAAAATCAACATCAGTAATAGACACCATATTTCCCATGTTCTGAACTGTGGCTCCTGCTCAACTATAATCCCAGCATATAAACTCAACATTCATCTCAATGCTTCATTTAACACAAAATTGACTGTTTACTTCAAACCTTATTACGAATGCCTTCTTACCATTATTATTGTATATTTGAGCTTCAAAATAGTAGAGCTTTTCCACATCACCTTCTAAAGTCAAAATACAGTTTCCCATAATGTAAGTATATTAAAAAAATACTACAGTGCCAATATTAGTGTACAGTGAAGTGGGTCGTCACTGGCTTTGCATATTATTAGATCAACAAGTCTGAGACTCCATTTTTAAAATACTTTTATTTTATTTATCTAATCATTACAGATGATTAACAGTTTTAAAGGGGTCGCACACTGGATGCACCACCGCCATGATGCAGTGCCATGCATTTTTGAATTGCGAGCATAGATTTCTATAAGGTTACGCACACAGATGCCCAGCTATAACTCACTACGCCACACTACAGAGCGTCATCTGCATAGTTTAATGTTAAATAACATTTGAATGTGCCTGTCCGGTGTGCGTTACTTCTAACTGTCATATGTGTGGTGATAAATCCAATGTGCAACCCCCTTTACATTTATATGTTCACACTTCTGTCATATACCTTTGATAGTCATTAACCTTATCAATATTTACTGGGTCATCAAAACAGTAGGTAGTTTGGAATTGTAATATATTGTAACGTACATCTTTATTTTTACAGTTCAGGTTATCTCAGGTGATTTTATTAGTAACACAGTTGTTGTTTTTTACTTATATTACACTTATCAGCGATTATAAGAACACTATTTATTAGCATTGACTTCAACATAGACAGCTTTACTGATAACAGAAAATAACCCTAGATGTAATATACACACACATACACATTTGTGAATATCAAACTATAAAAGAGAAGAACATTAAACAATGTCAGAGTATATAAATGAAGAAAGCGTCTTATAAAACAGAGATAAATTAGATAAAATAGACAAAATAATCTGCTGTCACCAATACTTTAGATTTTAGATGACATCTTAGTTTCTCCAACACCACTCTGTTAGATGACTCAAGTTTTTAATACTGGAGATTACACTATCATGTATTCAGTTCTAATGAAGAAGAGTTGTAATCTCTGCTCTGTTCATTAAAGCAGTGGATGAGGATCAGTTGTTCTTTTCAGAAATTCTGACAAAATAATGAAAACGTTAACCCAAAAACTGTAGATTCTAGGACATTCCCAGACATCCCAAGTCTCCCAGAGTTCCCGGGAGTCGTCGGCACAATAGCCTAGTGATTCCCTAATTAACTATTATTGAATGAACTATTATTGGCTGAAATTCTTTAAATGCTCTTTTGAGTTAAATTCCTGAAAATAGCTCATCCTTTAATCTATTAAAAGCAAACAATAATTTCTCGATTCATTCCCATGGAGGGGTTGGGGGAGAGCTGTACATAAAGCCAGTTGTCCAGAGGTAATCAAATAACAGATTACATTTAAACATTACTGTGATACTGTACAAAGAGGAAAATGACTCTTAAAAATTCATAGGACAAAAGAAAAATGACTCTGATAAAGGCATAAACCCCCAACCTGGAGAACTGTTAACATTAACAAATGAAGAAGCAGAACTTGCCTACTTCAGTCTTTGTTTAAACTAAACTCACACAGATGCAAGCTCTATGTGGAGCTTCTTGACAGGGACACAGCCTTCTCAAATCCCTAAATTACACAAAACTGCTTATATTAAGAGAAAGAAGTTAGTTTTTAAAGTATAGATTTCAGTGTCAGACCACATGATGTAAAGTTTACAGTGCGAGAAGTTGTCTTGGGACTGTAATCTGTGAAAGAGAACAGATTCAATTTGGTCTGGGATGTGGAGATTTAAGAGCCTTGGCTTCTTGAAGAATTCTCACTCAATCCTTGTAACTCAATAAGTAAAATAATGACATGCACATATGTTTACTAGAATAAGATTCATAAATCCAATGAGATCAAGTTCTTTGTATCTTCACTTCATTGCCTCTAAGATTCACCAATGGACAAAGACACAGGAAATGTGCTTACAGCAGTTATGAAGATGGCGTGGAGTAACACACATTCTCCCATGTGTTTATGTTTATGTTAGTACATCTGATAGTGAGTGTGAAAGCTGGTTTGTTTGGTCTTTAGTCTGATAGTGTGTGATTTCATATTCATTTGTGTGCCAACACTTGTCTTCTTGATCTCATATGCCATTATTATTTGAATTAAGATGTAAAATAGCTCAGATTAAAGAAGAAATTAAGACTTGGACAGAGCTCCTCTACTCCTCTGAGATGTTGAGTTTGGACTCTCACTGATAGAAACTCACTTTTGACTGATCTGAGGAGAAACAGAAGTGTCAATTCAAGTTCAAGTCTGATTCTTGATCTTCTCTATTACATGTATTTGTCCAAACTCTCAATAGCATCTTGTTTTGAGTATTTTCTCCACTCATCTGGGATCTTAATCTTTCCTGCAAATGTTTTATTGTACTCTTTTTCCAGATCTTTCTGGAATCTACAGACAAACCACTTCCAGTAGGGCACATCAGAGAGATCAGGAGTGATGCTCCAGTCTGCATAAACGCCTCCTGCTCTTCTGTAATCTCTCCAGGGGAAGCTTCCATCTGGTGTGTTAAACTCCTGATTACTTGCCACTAAATCTGTACAAATATCAGCACAGAGATTTGGAGAGTAACTTCTTCCATTAATTCCTCTCACTCTGTGGAAAGGAACACTGTGATCTCCCGGATGGTCCTCTATGCTGTTTGTGCAGGTGACTCCACAGAACGGACACTGAACCCAACAGCACTGACAGAAGTGATCAATCAGAAGCTCATCTGGCCTGAACTTATAGTCCAGCTTTACTGGAAATGTGTCTGTGTTGAATCTCCAGCTGATGTCTGACATTACAGCAGGAAGCTCTTGTCTGATCACATCTTCTAGGAGTCTGAAATCATCAACATCATCATGTTTGACTCCACTGAGGTCTGTTTCAGAGAAGATCAGCTGATCTGAGAGCTGCTGTGTGAAACTCTTCAACCACAAACCAACATCTCCACTGTTAACTTGAACATGTTCAGTAGATTGATGTGCTGCGTTCATGATCTTCTGCTGCAGGAGTTTAATGTTCTCCTTCATCTTGGGTAAAACACTGATGCTGAACTTATCTCTGATGTAGCGACTCACTTCATCTCTGATGAAACTCTTGTAGTGACCTCTGGGATAATGAATGTAGTTCATGTATTTGTCAAAGTCCTCCTCTTCTGCCAGTGTCTTCAGGATGTGTTTCTCCAGATTTGATCTGTTTCCATTCAGTGATTCACAGTTTGTTTTCATTTCATCTGCTAAATCTCTGGCAGTTTTCTCATAGACACTCTGCTCTATGGGTTCCTTCAGTTTCTGACAGATGATCTCAGCAAAAATAGCCGCTGATTTTACTCGTCGTCTCTTCAGTTCAGCTTCATGCTGTTGTTGAAGGAATTTCAGTTGTAAATCTTCTCTCATGTTTCTTTCTTCTTTCAGTCTCTTCTCTAAATCATCTATTTGTTCTTGTCTCTCTCTTTCTTTCTTTTTGATATTTTCTTCTGTTTCATAGAGTTTACTTTTGAGTCTCTGAATATGTTCATCTGAAATCTGCTTTTCTTTTTTTAGTCTCTTCAATTCTTCTTCTCGTCTGTCCTTCTGTCCTTCCACCGTCACCATCTCCATTTTGTCTTTCTTTTCTTCTAGTTTCTTCATCTTTTCTTCTGTTTCTCTGACTCTGTCCATCAGGATCTTCATCTGCTGTTCTTGTTTTTCTCTCTCAATCTCTCTGAACATCTTACATGAGTAGAAACTTCCTCCGTTTGCCTTCACCATGTTGTCTATCTTCTCCAGTAGACCAGACACTTGTGTTCGGTCTTCAGGCTGATTATTGTTGAACACATGGTATCTGTTTCCACAAGTTTCAATCAGTTTTCTAACCACAGATTTAGGTTTACCCAGAAACACTTCAATGGATTGATTCTTCAGCTCATCTCCTCTTGTAAAGAGCACCATAGTAAACGTTAGAGAGTTTTGACCAAACGTCTCCTTAATAAAGTTCACAGATTTTGCCTCTTCTTCAGTGAATCTTTGTCCTATACTGAGCACAATGATGTACACATGTGGTCCTGGCAGAATCATGGAGATGCAGCGTCTGATTTCTCTCTGGATCTCCTCATTATTGAGTTCAGTATCAAACAGTCCTGGAGTGTCGATCACAGTGATGTGTCTGCCACTGATTTCAGATGTTGCTCTCTGAGTCTCTTTAGTAACAGATTCCTGGGATGCACCTGCTTTAAATACATCTCTTCCTAAGATGGTGTTTCCTGTTGAACTTTTACCAACTCCAGTTTTTCCCAGAAGAACAATCCTCAGTTCATCTTCACTCTCAGCTGATCCTGTGAAAAGGAATCAACATTAGTCAGTCTTTTGAACATGATTATTAAAAAAGGCCTCTTTCTTTATGATTTGTTTTTTTAGTTTGTACTTTGGTATAGACTTTTGTTGATTAGTCTGATTGTTTCTATGTGTGTTCTAGTTAGTCTTATTTGTCCTTTTTATAGGCAAGTCTTGGTGATGTGTTTATTTTCAGGTATTGTCTATTTTACACATGTTATGTGTGGAACTGTTCAGTGTTGTTCTTTGCACCCCCTGTGTTTTCAGGTAAGCACTTTAGTCATTGAATTTTTTTTATTACAGATCAATTCATTTAGGTCTATCTACATGTCAGAGTTCCTTCACTTTTGTCTGTTTGTCAGTATGCTGTGGCTAGTGCTTTCATTGTCCATCCTCTCTCATGTATTATTTTAGTTTATTATTACTATTGATAAAATCTAATTTTTTGTCTGCATTTTAAGTCCTCGTCTAATAGGGTGTATACACTAAAGTGTTTTTCCCCAAGGCAAACACATTTTTCACTTGTTTTCACTGGCAGTGCTGCATTTTTTAGAATGCCAGTAGTGTGCCTGAGCATCTATTTCATGCAAATCTTTTTGAGTTTGGTGTTTTTTTTATGTGCTGACAGTTGAATAATGTTCAACTCTTAGTTAATGCAGTTCTGTTGAAATGCTCTAAAGTGCTCAGATCTTGGCATGTTTATTTGTTGGACATGTACCCTTAGCCTCTCCCAAATCTGACACTGCAATTGTATTCTGCTTTCCGTATACTCTGAGAGTGCTTTCACACTCATGGAGAGTGGTTTGAATGATTATTATTTTTTTAGCTTCATCATTCACCTTTCGCCTCAAAACAAGCAGCATCAAGCAACAATTCAGGCAACACAAAACAAGAACAAAACAAGCTACACAATGTCACGGTTGCAGGTTTGTGCGCTTTCCGGAGTATCTGTTTTGTCACATGGGTTTGTGTTGTTTGTTTTTCCACGTGTATTTGTTTGGTCACGTGTTATGACGGCACTCAGCTGTTTGATTTGATCACCAGCTGAGGTTCATTATTGAGCCTATATCTGGGCTACGTTTCTATGTCTCTTTGTCAGTTCGTTGTGTTTGCTTATGTGAATCTGTATTGTGCTCAGGACTAGAGGAGTGACTGCTGGACCTCGTTTCGCCCTTCTGTTCCTGCCCCAGTATCCCAGTGTCCTCACCCTCCATTTGTAGCCCTGTTGGCTCATTCTGACAGTGTTAATTAAAATTTCACTTGCATATTGGATCCTTCTCTGTACTTTTATTTACACGTGACACACAAATTGCCTCTTTGTGTGTAAAAACCCAAATCTCCAGCATTTTACTGTGTTTCCCCCTGCACTTAGTGAGTGATGAATTGGTGGAATGATTCAGTAACACTTAATAGAGACAAACTGAATAAAACTGTCACAATCATCAGTGGAGTGCCAATGAGCTCCACCACTGGTCACTTTACCCATGACTTTCCCCTCTCTGACGGTGGGTGGGGGTGCTTGTGGAAGTAGTTGTTGCGCATGATGTGGGGGGAGGTGTCGCAGACTAAAGTTAAGAGGGTTAGGGAGTCGCGGAAAAAAGTGTTGAGAGTTGCGGGTCGGGGTGCGTGTGAGGAGGGGGATTGGTATAATGAGGTGGCGGACCTGATTTCAGAGGTGCCGGATCCGGCACAAATTAAACCCTGCTTACAAGGTAACGCTCTGGTTACTAAAGTAACCCTCATTCCCCGAGGGGGGGTGGGGGGGGGGGAATGCTATGGTGGAGAATCCACCAATGGGAATTTCGTTCAGAAAGTCAATCATCTGAAAGAGTAACGGGCCAGCAAGTGAAGGTGTCGCCCAGCCCGCAGCTCTACAGATGTCTGTTAGAGAGGTGCCTCGTGCACGCGCCCAAGAGGATGCGATGCTTCGAGTGGAGTGCGCACAAACTTCTGGGAGACATGGCTCACCCTGGCTCTGGTAAGCGAGGGAGATGGCATCCACTATCCAGTGGGTCAACCTCTGTTTAGATACGGCACAGGACAATGTGAGAGTAAGCCGGCCCAAATTCCAGGCAAGAGTCACTGACCAAAAATGCCTCCAGGTCCCGACCCTCTTAATCAATGCCAAAGACACCAGCAGAGCTGTCTTCAGGGACAGAAATCTTAAAGATACTGAATCGAGTGGTTTGAAGGGATCTGTTCGCAGGCTCGTGAGAAAGAAGGCGAGCTCCCAAGAGGGCAGGAGAGGGCGGTGGGGTGGATTAATTCGTCTAGCACCTCTGAGGAACCAGATGATGAGGTTAGGCCTTCCCCCTTCAGTGTGGAGGGCGACAGCTTTCTCTCCAACTTCTCTTGGAGGAAATAAAGCACAACGCTGATCTGGCAAGTTCAGGGGTTTTCTCTGCGAGAGACGCACCATTCAGTAAATAGACTCCATTTCAGGGCGTATGTGCCCCTTGTCGAGAGGGCTCTAGCCTGAGTGATGGTATTAACCACAGCAGTCGGTAAGTTACCCAAGTCTTCCTTGCGCCTAAGGACCACACGTGGAGGTTCCAAAGAGCCGGGTGAGGGTGCTAGATGGTGCCCTGTCCCTGAGAGAGTAGGTCCTCTTCCAAAGGGAACCGCCAGAGGAGGGCCGTCGCGAGGAGGGAGAGTTCTGACATCCAGGTCCAGATCTAGGATTGGCCGTGACCCACCGCTTTTTTTGTGCACGATGAAGTATGGGGTGTAAAACTCCATCTCGGCTAGAGAGACCGGCTCGATTGCATCCTTCGCCAGGATGACAGCAATCTCCTCTCGCAAGACAGGGGCGGACAGGGGGCTGACCCTGGTGAAATACACACCCGTGAACTTGGGGGGCCATTTCACGAGTGCGTATGAGCTACCGCGAAGGGCTGGCCCGCACTAACCAGGCTGGCAGAGCTCTCGCTAATGGACTCATTGCTACAGTTGCTGACATACGAGCAGTGGGGCAGCGTGGAGTGGGTGTGCTGATCCGGGAAGCACTGGGGTCCCGCGGAAGAGCTGGAGGCAAGAGATTCACTCTCACCTCGCACCCAAGCTCCGGAGGGGGGGCTCGAGGAGTGGGAGAAAGGAGACTGTCCTCCCAGTGCCTGTGAGCCACTGGTGAAATGCATGGAACCTGCGAGCCGGAAGGCATAGCATTCCAGACTGGCAGAGTTCGGGCTGTCTCATCCAGGGAAGTGGAAAAGTGCTCTCTCTCTGAGGTTTGGTGGTGTTTTTATGTTTTTATGTGCCGTTGGATGAAGAGTCCGGCCCCGGGGAGAGAGCAAGTTCCCTCTTCTCCAGATGGCCTGTCTCAGGAGCGCTTTGCAGTTCATTTTACTGGACTAAGCGGCACCCTGGGGCGGGGAGCGCTGGTTGCCTGCGAAGTGCTCGACCCTGCTGCTTGGCTGGAGGCGCAGGAGGCGGGGCAGCTCTCGTAGACGGGCGCCCTCTTTGACAAGCAGCGGATGTGGATGGTTCGGCGGGGGGGGGCGAGCGGTCTTACATCCCCGCTGATAGATGACTCAATCTATCGTATCCAACTGCACCACTGTGAATTCCTGGGTGAATGCACTAAGGGTGTTGCCGAACAGGCCAGCCTGAGATATGGGGGAGTCAAGAAAGCGAACTTTGTCGACTCCGCGCATATCTTTTGCCAGGTTAGTCTGAGGTGGCGCTCCTGGACCACTAATGTGGCCATCGTCCTTCCCAGGGCACACGCAGCGGACTTGATGTCCGTGGAGCTCAGTCGGGTGTGGTGCGGGGCTTGTAACAAGCCTGGGTCGGAACCACCCTCATGCAGCTGGGCCAGCGCGCGCGCATGGACCCTAGCGTGCAGTATGGAAGCAGCCTGGCCCGCGGATGTGTGGGCTCTGGCTCCCGGAGGCAGAAAACCAACACACATTTGGATGGGAGATGAGGCTGACTCCAGCAGAAAGAGGCACCACGCGGGCCCGCAGTGGCACTTTCAATCTGGGGAATCGACTCGTACACCCTGGCTGTTCCACCATCAAGGGTGGTGAGGCGGAGGTCCACGCAGATCGGGCAGAGAAAGGTGCCCTCCAAGACTGCATGAGCGCACTGTGCTCTTCCGGGAAGAAAGGTATGGGAGACTAGAAGGTCTTGCCTTTTAATCTTCCACATACACCCATCTAATTGGTCCGGCTGTGGGGCTGGGGGATAAACCATCTCCAGGCCCGCGGCAGAAGCAGCCCGGGAAAGCACGGTTATCATGTCCATTTCTAGATCGCTGCCGCGCTCACTCCCGAGGGGAGGGAGCGGAGGGAGGAAATCCTTCATCAGCCAATGACAGCCCGCCTTCGATGCAGCAGTGGACATCTGAGCCTCTGTGTCATCAAATGAGAAGGCGGAGCCATCCGAGGATGGAGCGATTGGATTTTCACTCGAAGCTTGGATGGAGCGCTTGGGGGAGCGAGAGGTCCGCAAGCCCGAGGGCGGCAGATTTACTTCCACTGTAACCCTCAGATCTGCCCGAGTGCCCAGTCGTGGTGCGGGGGACAACTGAGGTGGGTGGCTCTTTTGCAAGAGTGAGCCACGATCTATACTGCGCAACAGACCTGCTACCCGCAGTGATGGCATGCACTGTCCATTTCTAACTACACTATGTCACATATACAGTACATCTATAGAGGCCCGTTGTTTGTGTTAGTCTAACTTAAATATACTGTTCAAAGTGTGATTATTTTCTTCTTCATTGTAATGTACTTCATTGCAACTGTTCTGATTTTCAACAATGCCTTTGTGAAGTAATTTCTGTATTTTGAGCTGTGTATACAATCAAATGATAACAATGATATTAAAGTTGAGAAGACGTCGACTAGTCGCTGGTGACGTCATCAATAAAACACAAGATGTTTTGCAACATGCCAAATTTTGCAATTTTTTGCAGTTTGCAATTTATTGCAGGAAACACACATGCTGTTTGACAGCTCGACATGTTGCAAAAACAATGCAACATTACCAATGACTAATTTTAGTGCACTTTAATTTTGTTAATGCAGCACTAGCATGGGCTAATTTTACTCCTAAATAAATGCAGTCAACACACTGATCACTGCAGATTGTAATGAGAATGTAACAATAACAGATATTTTAGTGCAGAAGTAATGCATATGTTGTCTGCACACTGATTCATGTGAAGTTATTTCATAACAACATAACACACAAAAGACAATGGCTATAATGTTAAGCCTCATTACGCTGTCAGAGATTTGCTTAAATGTATATTTTACCGCTAGGAAAGTGCACACTAGAAAGCTGCTCAAAACCCTGCTGAAGTCAGGCTTTTTTTACAGTTACTAGTTCATCTAGGTTATCAGACATCTCCTCTCTGCACATCTTTATTGTGTTCAAATGATATTTATACATGCTATGAAGTTTGTCACCTCCACCGGCTGCGCACTTCACGGTTTCTGCGCGCTTCATGGTTCATTCACAAAATATGTCATTCTACGCTTCGCAGAGGACAATCACAGCCAATCACATGACTTTTCCAGGGTTGCATAAACATGATGGGCTAGCATCTGCTCGAGGGTATTTGGATGGCATGACCTAACTAGCATATGTTTGACGATTTAAAGTTTACTTTACAGTTTGCATGAACCTTTGATGCTGACATTAGAAAAATAATATTTAGAAATTACTTTAAATCATCAGGGGGCAGTTACATTCAGTGAACCACGTTAGTGTGAAAAGCTGCCATGTAGTCTAGGTCGCGACTAATTGAAGTCAATCAAAAAGCATCACGGCAGGGCAGTGAAGTCAACCAGTCGGTGCAACCCCTAATATATATATATATATATATATATATATAATTGATTTTATTTTTATGCAGAGAAATATTCTGAGAATTAGTAGTAGTTCTATGACTTGCTTATATATATATTGTGAAAAGTTAAGCTTGACTGTATCTAGTTTTTGTACAATCAGACTATTGAAGTTTTTGAAAATTGCAGTTCCAGTTTGAAAATACAAATGTATGATACATTACAAAAGGGTCCCACTTTTTAAGTGGCCTTAACTATGTACTTGCATCAAATATGATTACAATTTACTTAACGTGTTCATAATATATTTCAGAAGACTTCTGGTACTCTTGAGGTGGGATACGGGTGGGGTTCGGGACAGATTTGGTGGTATGGGTAGGTTTAAGTGTGGGTTATGGTGTAAGGGATTATCAACAGTGTAATTACAAATATAATAACAGAAATTAATTAGAGATAAAATTACATGCATGTATTTAATCAAGCACAAGTATAATGTAAAAACATGTATTTACAAAATAAGTACAATGTAAAAAATTATTCATTTCAGTGCAAGTACATATTAGTTAAGGCCACTTAATATAATTAATGCCCCATATTTTAAAACCCAAATCAATTTTCAACTCAGTACCTTGTGAGAGAAAGTGTGTCTCCAGTGAATGAAGTTTCTTCTTCATCTCCTCATATTCCATATTTTTTTTCATCTGCGCCTCCAGAAATGTCTCTGTGGAGTAAAAGCCTCCTCTGTTTTCTTCCAGCATCTTCTCAATGTTCTCCATCAATGTGGACACTTGTGTTTTAGGATTAAAGTAATGATGTCTTCCTCCAAAACTCTGAATGACAACCTGTGTTTCTACATTGAGTTCTGCTGTCTGATGCTCTGAATTCTGCATGATGAGGATCATGATGTGTTTGTTGATTCTGGAGCTGAAGATCTTCTGGATCTCCTCCATTTCTGCTCTGTCTTCATTATTGAGTGGAGCATAAGGAATAATGAGGAGGAAAGCATGAACTCCAGGATGACAGTGAGACACACAGCGGAGAGTCTGACGCATCACTTCCTCCTGTGAGAACCCAGTGTTGAACAGAGCTGGGAGCTCCAGCACATTGATCAGTCTAGCATGAAGATCCACATCTGTCCTCACACTCTCTGATCTTCTGTGTGTGTGTTGCAGGATCACCTCTGAGATGGAGGATTTCAGTGAACCGTCGCTCCCACACACCAACACATTCAGCCTCTCACAGTCTGAAACTGTAGAAGATTAAAAACCATTCATATATCTCTAGAAACATCAGGTATGGTCACATTCATGTGTCTGTGTGTCCCGTTTCTCCACTGAGAAACATTGTGTGTCTTATATAGAAGCAAATCTGGAAAACCTTTATCCACTGCAGTCATACAGAACTGATTAGCATATAAATGACTAATAAAAACTTTTTTTTTATAAATGTTTACTGTCTCTTGAAACGTATGCAAGGGGGATTAAAATTATTTGTCTTTTGTTTACTTTTAGTTAGGGAGTGAAAACACGATTTGATCAAATCCCTTTAGTGTCTTTTGTACTCTTCATACACAGACTCATCTGAGAATCAAATCATGACCTTGTAATTGTTGCTAATGCTGTAGTCTATTGATTAAGCTAAGGGAAAGTTTAACATCACAGATAAACATCAAATTAAAGCATGTCTAGTAGGAGATGTAACTGAGTTTTGACAGACTTATTTACTTTGATTTTGGAGGCTTTTGTGTACTGACATGTAAAGACTTACGTGAAGGAGGTTTTTCCCTGCTGTGTGTTCTCGTGTGAGCAGTACTGCTTCTGTCAGACACTGTATGAAACAGAAGCCTTATATTATAATTAATTCACAAAAGCAAAATGAATAGCTGTGCTATTCCACAAGGAAGTAATCAGCAATTACAGTTAAAGCATTAGTGTGAGAAGCTGAGCATATTAAAGGATCGGTGTTTGTCAGGTTTCTGACTTGTGGAGATGATCCCTTTCAAAATGTTTTTAAAATATAACTTGTAATTAATGTGATCAGACAGTCCTTGGGTATTAAATCAAGCATAAATGATAAAGTATGGTAGTATAACCACATTGTGATGAGAGAGACACTTCCCTTGCAGGATAACCAGAATGAAAAAGCTTTCAGAGTGATTTAATAAATCATTTATCTAATCTATGTGTGATTCACCTCTGCCTTCTCTCCCGGACATGTTGATATTGTGTTTTCTATTTCGTCTTTCTTCAGTGTTCAGTGGATCATCTTTCCTGTCTTTTCATCATCCTGTAAAAGATTCATCAGTCCTTAGACTTCATTTCTCCAGACTGCTGTCAAGTGGAGCTGCACACCTGTTGTGAGTCAATGAACAAAGACACTGATTCAGATTCACTGTGAGTCAATAAACAAACACACTGATTCAGCTTCACCAAGTCAATAAACAAACACACTGATTCAGATTCACTGTGAGTCAATAAACAAACACACTGATTCAGCTTCACCGAGTCAATAAACAAACACACTGATTCAGCTTCACCGAGTCAATGAACAAACACACTGATTCAGCTTCACCGAGTCAATAAACAAACACACTGATTCAGCTTCACTGTGAGGCAATAAACAAACACACTGATTCAGATTCACTTCACAGAGTCAATAAACAAACACTGATTCAAATTCACTTCACAGAGTCAATAAACAAACACTCAATTTAACTTCACAGCTGGACTTTTGTATAGAGCTTTTTCTTAGAACGCAAAATTACCCATTATGCTTTGCGTGTACACACAAGGAGAATGCTAAGAACTTCCAGTCGGCAGCTTGATGCGTATAAACAGTCACATTAGGACAGCTTTGAAAGGATAGTTTTAATCTATTTTACCTGCTTTTAACGTCTTTGAACTAAGACTGCTGTCGATCAGGGCCACCTCCTGGACTGATTATTTAAAAAATGTGATCTAATGGGATGGAAAACAACTGCTGTGAAGCATGTTCCCCTTGTTGTCAGACGGCATCTTCTGCTGTTTAAATGAAGCCTCGTCATCGCTAAAGTCAACATTTTTTCTTTCTTTCAAATATATAACCAGCCCAGACAAATGTAGTTCACCAAAATGTTTGACACACACATACGTAGCCTACTGTACTGTCCCACTGACACACTGATTTAATAAGTGTCAAAGTGAAAATAAAATGGCATTTTGAAATGAGAGAAAAGCACAAACCGTGGTAAATACTACACACAAACTAGCTAAATGAAACATAACTGCTCCCGATTAAAATCAACATGCAAATCAGCCAGCAGAGTATCAGTAACAGACCTTTATTGGTCATTTTTGGAAATTGCAGGGCTTAGATACAATAATGCAGTGAAGTATTGTGTGTGTGTGTGTGTGTGTTTGCATCGAAGAGCCGCGGAGTACACTATAACAGCTGACAGGTCGGAAACACGGATGCTGTATTTCAGCATCAGACACTAAATTAGAGAGCGTTTTCTCTCGCGCTAAAACCGCATCTAACAGAAGTGTAACAACTTTAACACACGTCTTTCTTTCAAAATTGAAGTTTTGCATCGCAAAAACACTTTGTAAGCCACTGAAAACTGTTCCGGCACCCAGTTGAGAAACGCTGCTCTGGCTGATGAGAATTCTTAACGAAAGTTCTGAGCACCCTACCGGAAGACGCTAGTCCAATGGTCTATAAAACTGAAGGGCTTTATTTGGTGAAAACAACTGTCCTGGAAATGATCCTGCTTGTTACAAAGCTTTTTCAACAAAACATAAAGATTTGACACAAAACATTGTTCCCCTTCGGATGGGGAACTCCAATGCTATGTGGAAACTTCCACTATGGGGATTTCGTCAGAATCCAATCATCTGAAAGAGTATAAAAACGGGCCAATGAAATGCTAATGAGTTGGCAGCGTCAGCGTGCACAGCTGGCGTCAATGACAATCAGTCATGCTATAAAGACGCAGCCAGTGCCATGCTCGACATCCTTTCGCTTTCAGAGCCTTTCACGAAGCTTCTGAGAGAGTCTTTGAGGGTATCTCCACCTGTGTCTACAGAGAGAGATCGAGAAGCAGCTTCTCCCGGTCCAGAGCGCGTATACGCAGTGGCAGATGGTCGAGCTGGGTATTTCTCCCTTGCCTGGCGTCCTTTGGGTCCGGTCCTCCAAGAGCGGTTTGTATATAGGAAAAAAGCTTTCCTAAAAGAGCAACACGGTCGTGCAGCGCGTCTTTTTCAAGATGTCACTCCAACCGTGCATTTCTGGATGCGGTGGTTTCCTATCCCCGGAGTATGGGCACGAGCACAGCATTTCATGTCTGGGGGTCCAGCATGTTAATGCGATGCTCGTGGGCAGTGCATGCCATCACTGATGTCATGTCTGTTGTGCAGTTAAGATCGCGGCTCGCTCTTGCAAAAGAGCCACCCACCCCAGTTGTCCCCAGTTGAGTGCGGCGTCGAATCCAGAAGCAGACTTTGCGGCTGTGCTTCCCCAGGCTGCTTCGGCCGTGGCTCTGGAGATGGTTTATCCCCCAGCCCCGCGGCCTGACCGATTAGAGGGGTGTGATGTGGAGGATGAAGGCGAGACCTTCTAAGCCTCCCCATCCCCTTCTTCCTGGATGGGCACAGTAGGCTCACGCAGTGTGCTGCGTGCGCCTTCCCCCTCACCGTGCACGCTATGGCCACCTACCAGCGCTACCAAGCGCAGACGCTGGCCCGGCTGCACGAGGATGGTTCTGACCCAGGACTGAGCATGTGCTCCGCACCGCAACCGACTATGCTCTTACAAAAAAACAAAAAAAAAAGTCGGCTGTGTGTGCCCTGGGAAGGACGATGATCACATCCGTGATCCAGGAATGCCACCTCAGGCTAAACCTGGTGATGTGCGTGACGTTGACAAAGTTCGCTTTCTTAACTCACCCATATCCCAGGCTGGCCTGTTCGGCAACACTGGCGGTGAATTCGCCCAGGAATTCACGCCGGTGATAGAGCAGTCGGAGGCGATGGGCGAGGTCTCTATCGGCGGGATTGTATGACCGCTCCCCCAGCCGAGCCATCCACATTCACTGCTTTTTCGCCGAGGACGCCCGCCTGCAGCTTTGCTTCACCGCCCCCGCCTGCGCCTCCGGCCACGCGGCTGCGCAGATCATTGCGCAGGCAACCAGCGTCCCCCGCCCAGGGCGCCGCTAAGTTCGGTAAAAGTTTCAGTTTCTGCGGTTTTTGTTTGAAGGTCGAGCGTGGCAATACAAGGTCCTCCCCTTCGGGCTCTCTCTGTCTCTGCGAGTTTTTACCAAGCTCGCGGAGGGTGCCCTCGCACCCCTTCGGCTCGCTGGCATCCGCACGCTCAATTATTTCGATGACTGGCTGATTTTTAGCCCACTCTCGGGAGCAATTGATTATGCACAGAGACAAGGTACTCCGGCACCTCCGCCCGTTGGGGTTTCAGGTCAAACGAGAAAAGAGCAAGCTTACCCCCGTGCAGAGCATCTCCTTTCTCGGGTTGGAGCTGGACTTGATCACTATGGAGGCGCGCCTCTCACGAGAGCGCGCCGAGGTAATGCTGAACTGTCTGAGAGAGTTCGACAGGAAAAAAAGTGGTCCCCCTGAAATTATGTCAGAGGCTCCTGGGGCATATAGCATCCGCAGCCGCGGCCACGCCGCTCGGATTGCTCCATATGAGACCACTACAGCATTGGCTTCACGATCGGGTCCCCAGACTCGCATGGCACGCGGGCACACACCGAGTGACTGTCACTGCGCTGTGTCACCGCACCCTCACCCCCTAGAAAGGACCCCTCCTTCCTACAGGCCAGTGTGCCCCTAGGTCAGGCGTCCAGGCAGGCTGTCGTTTCGGCAGATGCCTCCAGTATGGGGTGGGGGGGCCGTGTGTAGCGGGCATGCTGCTGCGGACCTGTGGAGGGGAACCCAGCTGCATTGGCATATCAACTGCCTAGAGCTGTTGGCAGTGTTTTTCGCTCTGCGCCGCTTTTTACTGGTGCTGAGGGGGCAACACGTGCTGGTCAGAACGGACAGCACGGCCGCGGTAGCGTATTCCATCCGGATGGGGGGTATACGCTCCCGCTGCATGTCTCAGCTCGCTCGCCGTCTGCTCCTCTGGAGTCATACGCGGCTGAAGTCGCTGCTTGCTATTCACACCCCGGATGGGCTCAACCGTGCAGCCAACGGGCTCTCACGGCAGCTCCTTCCCCGGGAGAATGGCAACTCCACCCCGAGTCATGCGTAAGTATGCACTCCCCCCAGTGAGCCTACTCGCGCAGTTTCTGTGCAAGGTCAGGGAGGACAGGGGGCAGGTCTTGCTAGTTGCGCACCTGGCCCAACCGGACCTGGATATCAGAACTCTCCCTCCTCGCGACGCCCCCCCCTGGCGAGTCCCTTTGAGAGAGGACCTACTCTCTCAGGGACAGGGCACCATCTGGCACCCTCGCTTAGTTCTGTGGAACCTCCACGTGGGGTCCATAAGACGCGACGAGGAAGACTAAGGTAACCTACCGTTGGCGGTGGTTAATACCATCACTCAGGCTAGTGCACCCTCTACGAGGCATGCCTACGCCCTGGAGTGGAGTCTATTCACTGAGTGGTGCGCTTCTCGCCGAGAAGACCCCCGATCTTGCCAGATCAGTGTTGTGCTTTCTTTCCTTCAGGACAGGTGAAGCGAAGGCTGTCGCGCTCCACACTGAGGGTTTACATGGCCACCATCTCCACTCATCATGATGCGTGGATGGCGACACCGTGGGGAGGCATAACCTCATCATCCAGTTCCTCAGAGGTGCGAGGCGGATGTTTCCACTCCGCCCCCCTCTCATACCCTCTTGAGATCTCGCGGTAGTGCTACGAGCCTACGTGGGGATCCCTTCGAACCACTCGACTCAGTATCCTTGAGATTTCTGTCCTTGAAGACAGCTCTGCTGGTCGCGTTGGCATCGGTTAAGAGGGTTAGGTACCTGGAGGCATTTTCGGTCAGTGACTCGTGCCTAGAATTCGGGCCGGCCTACTCTCACGTTGTCCTGAGACCCAGCGCGGCTATGTGCCCAAGGTTCCTACCACGCCGTTTAAGGATCAGGTAGTGAGCCTGCAAGCGCTGCCCGTGGCAGACCCAACCCTTTCATTGTGTCCTGTTCGCGCTTTGCGAATATATGTGGACCACACTCAGAGCCTTAGATCCTCTGACCAGCTCTTTGTCCATTACAGTGGTCGGCAGATGGGAAGTGCCGTATCTAAACAGAGGTTGGCCCACTGGATAGTGGATGCCATCTCCCTCGCTTTTGGGCCAGGGTGAGCCGTGTCCCCCGGGGGTGAGAGCGCACTCCACTACGGAGCATAGCATCCTCCTGGGCATTAGCACGCGGCGCCTCTCTGACAGACATTTGTAGAGCTACATTTGCAAGGTTACAATCTGCGAGTGGAGCCGGTTTCCTCAAGGGTATTAGGTAACCCTTGGTGATTGAGGAAACGATTCGGTTGAGGTGTCGAAACACGCTTGCTGCGCCACTCTCCCTAACCCGGAGATACGTGCGCTTTTTCAGCTTTGTCAATTTAGTTCCCCATTTCTTTGGCGAATCCTGCAGAGTTCCTCAGAGGCCCCCAGCACCTGACTCAGCGGAGGAGTCAGGTGTTGGCCCCTTACGTTGTCGGCATGCCCGCTGGTCAGCCCGCGTTCTGGGTATAGGTGCCTGTTATGCGTGATCCCCGCTGGCGATCCCATACGTTTAACTCAGCCACGGTATAGTCCCCCCTTCTAGGGCAGGCTCGTGTCTTCCCTCCCCGCTAACCATCCTTATGCAAGGACTCCCCATCTCTGGGCTAGTCCATAGGTTGTCACCAGGTCTCCCCTCTGGGTAACAGGTGAGCTCCGCAGCGTCCTCCCTATCGGGACTGAATGCTTTCCCAACGTACTGTCGTATCAAAACCTATTTTACTGGGTTATTGCGACCCCCCGAAAAATATAACTGTTTCTGAACAGGTAAGTGAGGGCCAGGGGACACGATGGAAGACTGTGTCTCGGGGCGTTGTACAGTAGGTGAGAGTTCAAAGTGGCTATTACCGCCGTGGCTTATACCGCCGCCGTTTGAAATAAATGCTGCTCTGTTTTTAGTGTAAGACCGCAGTTTGTGAAAAAGCCGCCAGGGGGCGCAAAGGGACGGGATGCGAACGGAAAGAAATAGCCTTTACAGCAGCTCTCTCTCTCTCTCTCTCTCTCTCTCTCTCTCTATATATATATATATATATATATATATATATATATATATATATATATATATATATATAAAATTATGTATTTATTTAATTATATATAATTATAAATATATTCTTAATAAACTTCCCAGCCACAAATATTAAAAAAACACAACTTGTATTAAAACTGGGCGAGGATTAGAAAGAATACGATGATTGTTATATAATTTAAAATGTTATTCCTCTTGTCCAATTTCTTTATGCACATTTTTTCACTCGCTACTCTGCCAGGAACTTCGCCGCTAAAGAGCACCTTCAAAAATCTCAATCTCATGGCTCATTCTTCACGAATATAGAATTAAAATAATGCCGCGTTTGGTTCATTGTGCATCCCGCGGGTGCAACCAACAAGAGTTGTGCATTTTAGTTTAACTTTTTGAGCGTTAAAAGCAGTTCGGTGTTAGTTTTTATTTAAATATATCAAGCCGAAACTAAACAGCGCATTCTCTCCGCCTCCTCGTTCATAACCAGCGGGACCGGGACAACTGCTGAAGCAGGCAATAGAGAAACTCCGTCATTCATCATAATCTTTCTTAGCTGATGTTTCGGAGTCGAAAGAATATATTAAAGAGAAATGTTCTTTTAACAGTCCCTATATATTTAATCTTTTTCTTTCTTTTTTTCCTGTCATTTCTCTTCAGCAAATTATATTTTTTAAAGCTGCTTGATTCTTTTAAAACCGAAAGCAGAGCCCGTCAATTGGTGTTTTTCCATAAGATACGTTTATCCTACGATAATTTATCCTCTGATCCTTTTGCATAAAGGTTTTAAAAAAAACAGGTCACTTAATTACTTTCGATGTGCTAAAATATTTGTTAAACGAATGTTATTTAAAAAAAAGCATATGCACATATTACAATTGTAAAATAGTCTAAAATGCATGGTCTAGTCAGAAATAAAGGAAATTAGTTATATTTAATGCATAAAATAGGCTAGCCTTTTTATAAATTGAGTTTAATTGATTTGAAACTTTTAATTGCATTTTAACGTCCTGTATAAATAATAAAAATTGCATCAGATTGACGAAAAAACGAATATTAATACCTGCAAACAGGGCCACGGTTACTTTTTTTTCACTGACTGGCATGACTGGCAAACGCGTCAGAAAAAAAAACTGCTGAATCTCTGCGAATATTTGGTTAACTTATAAAACAAATGTCTGGTTTAGTGATGTTAATAATGCATAGAAAAATGCAAAGCAGAATTCTCCTGAGCTCATTAAACCACTGATGACAGCGACGGAATCACTGGCCCACCACGTTCTTACGAACATATTTTATTTATTAAAGGTATTATTTCATTGACCTGAACATAACCAGTTATAATATAATTACTAACCCATCGTTTAAAGCAGGCAACACTCTATTCAGCTATGTTCTGTGTTTTTACTTAGAAATATTTTCTTTTTGGCGAATGCTTGGAGCGTAATATAGATATTTTAAATAACAGGTAGTAGGGGTGGGCGGTACACCGGTGTCATAGTCATCACCGGTGTGACATTGCGCCACGACATGGATTTTCTAATACTGTCAGTACCGTAATAAATCAATTATGCGCCTTGAACAGCTGCATTTACATCAATAAT
This sequence comes from Danio aesculapii, assembly GCF_903798145.1. Taxonomy (NCBI): domain Eukaryota; kingdom Metazoa; phylum Chordata; class Actinopteri; order Cypriniformes; family Danionidae; genus Danio; species Danio aesculapii. The sequence continues at coordinate 5,664,936 of NC_079437.1, read as the reverse complement.
AGCTAATTCTAAATAATAAGGCATTCAATTTTCTTCAAACGTTCAGTTGTGGTCTGAATACATGTCCTTATACTACAGGGCTCGAAATTGCAACCATTTTGGTCGCATGAGCGCCCGAAATTTAATCTATGCCCCCTTATAATATATTTGGGAGCATTTGTGTGTCTGAATATAATGAACAGGGAGCTTTTGTTACTGCAGGAAATACAAACGACTGAAGAGTGAAAAGTGCACAGGTTTGCAAACCTCCCCTAAAGTTATAATAATAATAATGGCGCAGATGACAGCGATCATAACATGAGGTAAATGTTGATCCGCCAGCTGAGATCAATCGAGTGTTTTCGGAGAAGGTGCCTGAATCTCGATGCGTTGCATTCACCGCGTGTTCAGCGCAAATGTCCGCTAAATATAAAATCTAACACTGTACACATCATCGCCAAAGAAACTCACCTTTACTAAGTTTACACTGAAACTACGGCTCATAACAAAGAGCGGAATTGCGCCGGTGGTCATCATGAGAATCCTGCTCTGTCTGCTCATAAATTGGTGCGGCTGACTCGCCTGCTTTATTCCACCAACACAGAGAAATGAAGATCAGCTCATAACGAGACTGAGCATTTACAATGAACCAAACCAAAACTTTTAAAGAGTGATAGAAGTGAAACTTTCTTTTGTCCGTTCTTCCTTGAGATGTTTTTTATTTTGCTATTGAAAGTAATTCCATGATATTATGCCGTCTCCGTTCAAAAGATAGAAACATTCATTTTCATAAGGCCCCATATTTAATGCGGTTTCGTTTTTAAACGCATAGGTTTTGTTACGCCATCCGTCCTATAGGAGTTTTGGATTTTGTGTATTCATGTTTGTGAAAAACACTTAATAGTGGAGACCCCTTCCCCCTTCTCATAACCAAAAGCTTGTCTGTCAGGAGTTAATGGGCATCAGTGAGGCCGAAATCATGTCTATTTAAGTGTCTTTAATATGGTGTATAGATTATTATGCGTTATTGAAACATCAAGGGGGACGCAGCAAAGTCACTTATAAATTAAAATTGTATTATTTTAAGCAATTTTATTATTTTTTGCAACAGCCTTACATTTAAAATGGAAACTTAACGGCGATTATAATCAAAAAGAACTCAGCCTGTAAGGCTAGATGTTTTCTTTCCCTTATTTATTAATTTATTTGTTCATGTGTTTGGCGCATGTAACTCGTGTGCCATCGGAAAACTAGTGTAATGACGGCAAGCCATCTTTCCCAGACTCGGGGCAAAGTCCTGCCTCTCCTTTCACTCCGTCCCGAAGCCCCAGCTGGCCCTCCTGGCATCCTCTGCGTAAAACATATGCTGGATAAGTTGACGGTTCATTCCGCTGTGGCAATTACAGACTAATAAAGGGACTAAGCCAAAAAGAAAATGAATGACGAATGAATGAATGAATAAATAAATAATAATAATAAAATAAAAATAAGGTAATAATCTTTACACACAGATGCCGCGTAAGTGGCCTTTTTTAATTTAGAGATGGTACATTTGAATTGCCTCTGCCATTTCTTCCCCCACCTCAAACCTGAAAGTTGAAGAGAGAACTATATTCTTTGAATAAAACTATTGAGCTATAAAGGGAAAAAACGCAGAAGAAATTTGCCATTATATTAATTTTAGCACAGCTGCCAGTCATTTTCACATTCGTTTTTCAGTTAGGGATTAATATTAAAGTAGCCTAGTAAAAATGTCTATACTATAATATTATAATTTGTTATATCCATTATTATTATTATTATTAAAGCTATACAATTGACAAAACGCAGAGCCCTTAAAAAATTTGCTTTCATTTTGACATAGCTAAAGCACACGTTTAAAGTTATGTAAAAAAACATCCCATACTACAGCAGCAGTCAAGTTAGGACACTTAAAAATAATGAAGGCTAGTTAAATAGAAATAACTTTAACTGCTTGAAACCGTAAACGTTACATTTTAGAAACTTCACAAATACTAATCAATAATAATATAAATAGTAACGTAGAACAAAAATATTAGCCTAGGCTTGTAACAACATAAGTCAGATGTTGAAAAACCTGGCTGGGAAGACGGCGATAAAATGAATTTTCTGTTCTTCAACGAGAAAATAAAATCGCAGACACGACACAATGACGGCGTTAATTATACAACGCAGTGTTTACGATCATATTAACAACTAACATTTTGGTTTGGGTAATAAAGCATGATGACTCAGATATGATCTAGTTTAGCTTGCATGTGTGGGCATATTTTGACGTCTTTACCTAAAACTTTAAACATTTATAATATTTAAAATAAAACGGAAAGAAATAAGGAGACTAACATAATTTAAAACACTTATTTGGTGCTTAAACCACCTTCAGAAAGTTTTGCCAGCTGTGGTAGAGCGCAACGGAGGCTCCACTGGAATGTAGCAGATGTGTTAAAACTTGGTATTATTTATTAATATGTTATTAATGTGTTTTTGTGTTCCTCGTCTTGTACGTCGCCGTGTTATTGTGCGTCAACGTCACGTTTATCTGTCCTTAAGCGCGCATATAGTCGAACATTTCTGCTCGACATCGGTAGAAACAAACTTCACAAGTTAAACTCCGCGGACACTGATGAGCTGCAAGATTTCGGCTTGCTCCGGATGCGTACCCATCCTCCGACCCCCACCTCACCACCCCGCCCACAATGGAGGCGCTTCAAGCGGCGCGAGAGGAAGCAGAAGAGGGGTAAGCGCGGGGGTATCCGAACAAGGCTAGCGGCTAACCCCCACAAACCCGCAATCCCCTCCATCATTCTAGCGAACGTACGCTCGCTAGACAACAAACTGGACTACATCCGTCTACTTCGTTCATCACATAGGACTGTAAAGGACTGTTGCGCTTTTGTGTTTACACCACACAGAGAGGAGCTTACAAAGCCTTCCCCCTCCCCCACCTTGGTGGACCACTTAACTGTCATGCTAATGCCTGCTTACAGACCGATAGTTAAAGTCACCAAACCGGTTTGCAAGGAGATACAAGTGTGGCCAGAAGGTTCTTCAGAGGCTTTACAAGACTGCTTCAATACCACAGACTGGGATATGTTCAAACAGGCGGCCACTCAAAAGAGCAAGAGCACCAGCCCCAATCATGTACACCTTCTACAGAGGCACTATTGAGAGCATCCTGACCAGCTGCATCACTGTGTGGTATGGAACCTTGGATTTTCTGCAGGAAAACACTTCAATGCATAGTGAGAACAGCTGAGAAGATCGTTGGTGTCTCTCTCCCCTCCCTTCAGGACATTTACAGCACACGTCTTACCCGTAGAGCCCTCTGCATAACAGCAGATGCCACCCACCCAATGCACAACTTCTTCAGTCTGCTGCAATCACACACACACACACACACACACACACACACACGCACACACACACACACACACACACACACACACACACACACACACATATTAATTTATATATATATTTGGTTGACAATAAATAAATAAAAGAAAGAATTAATGAATGAATTCTACAGTCTGCTTGTGCCTCTATGTTTATAGAGTTACTGGAGACATCCAGTAAGACACAGTCAAATATTCAGTCCAAATGCACTGGAGAGACCTGAAACATGTTAATTTTTCCTTATAGGCTATATGACATTTATTTGTTGCATATTATTCTGTGGTCTTAAGAAAAGTGTTAAGTATTTCAGCACATAAGAGCAAATATAGCTTATAGCCCATTTCGTTGCGCTCGGCAGCTTTTCACTAATAAAGCTCTTCATGTAAATTTCATTTTTCAATTTTAGCACGTCATATAAAAATATCGCCCTTGCGCCCTCATTTATGATATCCTGCCGCCGGGCCTGCTATAGCGAAACTTTATTGTTTGAGAAGAAACAAAAACGGAAACTGTGCATGAAAACCTGGCTGGGAAGACGGCAATAACATGAATTTTCTGTTCTTCAACGAGAAAAAAAAAAATCGCAGACACGACACAATGACGGCGTTAATTATACAACGCAGTGTTTACGATCATATTAACAACTAACATTAATATCAATAACTCCTCTCGCTTTAGACTTTACCTTTTAGAGCTTGTTCTTGTCGGCGCAATATAAGTTTATTGCATGTATAGCTACGAATCAGATTATGAAGAATGATTAAGAGCATGCTTTTCCTTTATTTCATCCTTTCCGTAAGGTGTTTTATTTATTTATTTATAATTTTTTTAAATAATGATGACAATATTCACTATCTAAGCATTCCTCGGTATACTACCAACAAATTACGCCCCTGTACCCAAGTAGCCTACCTAAGTTAATTTACATTTCATGTAAAAAATAAGAAATCAAAAAAGACCAAAGTATTATGCTAAATAACCGTACAAACGAACATGTTTGTTGTTTAACTTTCGTTGATAGAACAACACAATACAGCCTATAATAATGTAGGCTAGTTAAATAGAAATAACTTTAACTGCTTGAAACCGTAAACGTTACATTTTAGAAACTTCACAAATACTAATCAATAATAATATAAATAGTAACGAAGAACAAAAATATTAGCCTAGGCTTGTAACAACATAAGTCAGATGTTAAAAAAAACTGCGTCTCTCCGCCTTTTGTTTTCTATTCATATTTTAAATTCTTTGCCAGAAAAACTAACATGTTGACTTTGTTCGGTTTAAACGGAGACTTATTTGAGATTACAATGTTTCCAGCAGCACTGAGACGTGTTCCTGTAGCGCATGCAGATACTGTGGCAAAGAGGGTATCTTGCTCCGCCGCCTGCATTTCTCGGAAACCAGCTCTACATCGCGGAGCGGCGCGTTCTCAACTACCAAATATGCTGCTCCATTTCTCATCAACGTCTACTATTTATCAGTTTCTCTTTTGTATTTGGCCATTTTTGAAAAGGCCTCTCTGCCATACCTGGCTGGACTAGCTGGGCATTTGCGTTCAGTAGATGACACCGGAGCTGGCTCCGCATTTCATGGGCTGGGTGACATGACCGCAGCTCTGGAGGTTCGACGTGTTTGTCCATTTAACACTTATTTTTCTAAGCAAGCCCAACAAATAGCTTCATCCTAATTATTGATTCGCCTTTCTCGTTCGCCACGAATCCAAAATGTTTCCAGATTGGCGCTGAGCGAGCATAAGCAGAGCGTAAAACACTGGCTGCAGTCAGTAAACCATTTAACAGATGCCCCGTCTGCAGCCAAACTTTAAAAATGTATAAAGCATATTTTAATCGTTTAACTGATACCATTCATCGGTTACAAACGTGCCCTTTCGGTTATTGTTTAATCGGTTATTTTGAGCATCCCCAACTAAACCGCATGTGCAAGCTCTATTTTTTTTTCTCTCACGGCCGCACGCCGGAGATCCGGCATGGTGCAGGAATACTTTAAGCCCTGGTAAGATCATGTTTATTACTAAGAAAACTAAATCAAAATTATATTTTAATTGAACACATCTGATCACATAAGGTACGCACAGAAAAGTCTGTTTAGTGTTGTGGAAAGGCAAAGCTGAATATCTGTGGTTAAACTGCCACCCAGCGGTCAAAAGCTGCTGGCGCACCAAGTACCGCTGTCGCCGCGGTATGAATGGCGCCACAAGGAACACATTGAAGTAGTAACATCTGTAGGTGCGCTCGCTCTACTGAGTGGCACACCCTTCGCCAGGGACGCAGTAAGGTTCTTTCGTTGTGGCGTTTTCCATAGATTTCCCCATAGTGGAAGTTTCCACATAGCATTGGAGTTGCCCATCCGAAGGGGAACGCTACGGTTACTAAAGTAACCCTTCCTTCCCCGAGGGGGGGAACGGAAATGCTATGTTCCTTCGCCACAACGATTGTCCCTTAGCTGTTGAGCGTGAAAGTCTCTTCAGCTAGAAAAGGATGTCGAGCATGGCACTGGCTGTGTCTTTATAGCATGACTGATTGTCATTGACGCTGCCAACTCATTGGCATTTCATTGGCCCGTTTTTATACTCTTTCAGATGATTGGTTTCTGACGAAATCCCCATAGTGGAAGTTTCCACATAGCATTTCCGTTCCCCCCCTCGGGGAACGAAGGGTTACTTTAGTAACCATAGCGTTCTGGGACATAACAGTCGAACGTTTTCACTGCTGCTCACGGCAATACAAAGCTCCCAGATGTGCCTGTGTTATTTATTGGTTGTCAACTTGGGATAACATACCTTGGAATGTTGTGACTGACCAATTAGAAATGAGTATTTCAGACAGCCGTGTAATAAGACACGGATGAACATAACCCAGTCAAAAAGATAAACTTCTCTGACCAAGACAGAGATAGGAGTACTAGTGTGAAACTGAATATAATGAACGCATAAGCTTTAGCTTGTTCTGGCAACAAACTCAGACACCTTGTGACCAAATAAGACACTAACAAAGTAATGCAATTTCTGAATGCACATTGCAGAAAACAAGAAAAAAGTGTTTAAATTATATATTTTTTTGTCATTTTTTATACATTTTTTTTTTTTTACCATCAAGTGTCATTCAATCTTCAAAATATCTTCAAAACAGCTTCTTTTTTAACAGTAGATAAAGAGCCACACAACTATAAAACTATTTCTTCATAGGCAATTCTTTAAGCGCAACTCACCAGAAGCGTATGAACAAGTTCTGAGTCTGCTGGTATGTCTCAGGTAGTTTTTAAAGCAGCTCAGCTGACTGCGGAGGTACGGTTCCTCTGGTGACTGTAGTTCTTTAGACTTGAGACTGACTTGTAATTGTTCTTATCTGAGCTATTCTACCAAATGTTTAAAAATTGCAGTTTTTTACATGTTGCTAAACAGCGCTTCATCTTGATAGCAGAAAGCCTTACATAAGTAACACTAATGCGCACTGTATGACACACCTCAGTCAATTTTTTATTAGGCCCTTTTTAAGGTTTGTTTTTTGTCAATGTTTATTTAATGTTAAGGAAAATGATCTTACACCAAAACAATGGTTAACCTTGTTTAAAATGATTAAATTCATAATAGAAAAGATGCAGCTTAATATAATATTATTGTAATGAAAATGACATTAAATCTCAGTTTTCTCTTGTTAAACTATAAACCAAAAATAAAAACTCAAGTCATCTTAATTATTCTCTTTTAGACATCCAAACAGGTAAAGCAGACCTTCATGTGAACTAAAAAACTTGTGTACACAAGCTGAGACCAGATGTGAGACCGTATGCCCACTTTGTATGTTAATTTGATAAATGTGAGTCGATGAACAAACACACAAAACCACATGACTAAGATCTGCTTTGTCAGCAAAAAACACATTAAGAATTAAAGTTTAGTAAATCTGTGCTGAACAACACGAGCTTTGACTTTCATCTGTCCATGAAGAATTTAGAAAATCTCTCAGATCAAATGTAGATTGTTTTTGATGTGATTTTAACCAGAATTAAAGTGAAACTCACAGACGCTGCCACCGTTCACAGTTAATCACATTTATTACTAAGTGTTCATTTGTCATGTCTATTTAATTTAATACACAGAGAGAGTATTTGTAAGATAATGTGACACTGTACCTGTGTGTCGCAGTTTCTCCGTGTTCAGAGGTTTGTGTTTGTCAGTGTGAGATCAGGAAGAGGTTTACAGGTGGAGTCTTTCACATAAAACTGTAAAAACCTGTTTCTGTGTTTCTGGTCTGACAACATTCACTACAGCGACAAGTTTAAGCAACACTTTCTGGGGGGAAAACAACACATAATTTGATTCGATGGCATTAAAACAGCTGCTTACTAGAAAAGATCTTCAGAAATCTGTCTATTCATTTCTTTCAGTGAACATATTCTCTGTACATATTCTGTGTGCTAGTATGTATTATGCTTGCTGTGCATTTGACAGGTGTTTTCTCACCAGAATAATCATTATCTTGAGGTCACCTTTATCAGGTCACCTGAAGTGTAGACTGAATGCACTTTTATATAAAGAAATGCTGAGTTACAGTATTGCTGAATTGTGTCTTTAATATCATTTAGTGTCTGTAAATGGTGGAGCTGCTCTTTGGTGGATGGTCATTTAACATTGAGTATGTCACATGGACACCGATACTCTGATTGTAATACGATTAAGACAATACTCTGATTAAGAGTCGACCATGTAAACAGAGATTTTTGATGACCTTAATCCCATTACAGTCATCACTGAACTAAACAGAAATCAAATGAAGACAGTATTTCCATTTTAGTCACATTATTGAAATGCAGTAAAGACAAATTTCACTACATTCAGCGTCAGGAAGCACACATGGCAGTTATCAGGCATTTGATGACAAACAAATGAGAATGGCTTCAAGCAAGAGAGCACATTTTTAGTGTAAGCGGAAAACAATGACTATGCTGAGAATTGTGGAAGAAATAGACAATATGAAGTGCCTTGACTTTGTCATGGGGTGTTAGGATGTGCCGGGGTGCATTTGTATAAAACTAGAAATAAGGGATAAGTTCAGTCCAAGGTGTTTATTTAAGTGCAAAGCAAAAAATGAAAAATTGTGGATCCCCAGCAGAAACAAAACTTCTTTTTTTCTACAAAAATTATATACAAGATTTAGAGTCAATAGCCGTATTTCCACTGTTGGGCCAGTGCGAGCCAGGGCTTTTATCGGGATGGGCCAATCGCCTGGGAGGTTGAGCAGTGAGGCCAAAATCATGTCGCGTTTCTACTGTCGGGCTAGTAGCTTGCAGCGCGTCATGCATTCATACACACTCATTCACTACGGACAATTTTAGCTTACCCAATTCACCTGTACCGCATGTGTTTGGACTTGTGGGGGAAACCAGAGCACCCGGAGGAAACCCACGCGAATGCGGGGAGAACATGCAAACTGCACACAGAAACGCCAACTGACCCGGCCGAGGCTCGAACCAGTGACCTTCTTTCTGTGAGGCGACAGCACTACCTACTGCGCCATTGCGTCGCCTCACTCCCACATTAAAAATACTATAGTAAATTATAGCAATACTATAGTGTTTTTAAACCATTTTATAAAAAATAGTCTATTTAAAATAATTGCTAAGGTATCACAACTACAGTAACCATAACAAAATACTGAAAACAATGTTCAGAAACACTATATTATTTACTATAAATTACCATAGTATTTTTTTCATGAGGTCATTCATCCGCAATAAAGAGAGCTGCCTGCTCTTGTCTACATTGCAGTCAAGGCGAGGCAGACCTCAAACGGTGACAGCATATCTGTGACTGGGGGCATGAATGAAAAGTTATTGAAAGAAATGACAGGGGTTGCTTGAGAATCTGTATCTGCTGTCGTCTGTTTTCACGCAGAGTGTGAGAAATTAACTGCAGTTAAACTTAACACAAAACTAAAAATCGAAACGCTTAAAATCACATATGGTGCCATGACGAACACCAACTGCTGTTGCGTGAAATACCAGAAGAAACTAATGTTGAATGCTGACTCAGTTAAGTTAAACAAACCATCTACTATAACATGTGAAAAAGGATAATGATAGAAACATTCAAAAAGCAACTAATGTACACACCTTAATAATAATATTGTCTTACCCAGTTTGAGGCAAATAATTAGATTACTGATGTCCATGTAAACATAGTCAATCATATTTTAATTAAACTGAACTTCAACAGAGACCATTACAGCCTTTCATGTTTTCTTGTATGGTTTTTGGCTTCCTCTTTTTTTGCACTCAGTCTACACTTCAGGTGAACTGATAAAGGTGACCACAAGATGATGATTATTCTGTTGAGAAAACACCTGTCAAATAGACAACAAACATAACACATACTACAGAGTTATTAGCACACAGAATATGTTCACTGATAGAAATGAACAGACAGATTTCACTCCATCTGTCTCTGCTGTTGAATATCTTTATAATGAGCAGCTGTTTTATTGCAGTTGCATTAAATTGTCTTGTTTTTTCCCCCCAGAAAGTGTTGCTTAAACTTGTCGCTGTAGTGAATGTTGTCAGACCAGAAACACAGAAACAGGTTTTTACAGTTTTATGTGAAAGACTCCACCTGTAAACCTCTTCCTGATCTCACACTGACAAACACAAACCTCTGAACACGGAGAAACTGCGACACACAGGTACAGTGTCACATTATCTTACAAATACTCTCTCTGTGTATTAAATTAAATAGACATGACAAATGAACACTTAATAATAAATGTGATTAACTGTGAACGGTGGCAGCGTCTGTGATATTTACTTTAATTCTGGTTAAAATCACATCAAAAACAATCTACATTTGATCTGAGAGATTTTCTAAATTCCTCATGTACAGATGAAAGTCAAAGCTCTTGTTGTTCAGCACAGATTTCCTAAACTTTAATTCTTAATGTGTTCTTTTCTGTCTGATAAAGCAGATCTTAGTCATGTGGTTTTGTGTCATTCAGCAGAGCTTGTCATCAGAAGTGTGTGAGAAAGTAAATAAATGTAAATATATTAATATCCAAATGCACAGTTGAATCCAGTAGAACTAAACTTTAAATGTTTCAGGTCCAGCAGCTTTTGCAACACATTGAAGTGAAGCTGAAACAGTGTGTGTGTGTTCATTGAGTCACAGTGAATCTGAATCAGTGACTGTTTCTCAATACCAAGAACGCAGAGAAAAGACTTGCGTTCTTGTGGAGATCGGTCTTGCCAGGTCACCACAGATGTTCCTGATGGTCACGTGACCTTCACCTGTTTTAATGGTAAATTAATTAAACATTAAAGCATTCAAACAACGATTTATTGTTTCTCCCCTTTTCACAATATATACTCTGCATAAAGACTGTACAAATATACTTGGCACAAAATAAATCAATATGATTTTAATATGAATTTCAGCAAATAAACACCCTTAATGGATTCATTTCTTTATTAAGTTTTTCATGGTAATGTCTGGCGACGCAGTGGCGCAGTAGGTATTGTTGTTGCCTCACAGCAAGAGGTTTGCTGGTTCGAGCCTCAGCTGGGTCAGTTGGTATTTCTGTGTGGAGTTTGCATGTTCTCCCTGCGTTCACACGGGTTCCTCCAGGTGCTCGGGTTCTCCCACAACTCCAAAGATATGTGGTACAGGTGAATTGGGTAGGCTAAATTGTCCGTAGTGTATGTATATGTGTAAATGAATGTTTCCCAGTGTTGGCTGGAAGAGCATCCGCTGCATAAAAACGCGCTGGATAAATTGGCGGTTCATTCCGCTGTGGTGACCCCAGATTAATAAAGGTACTAAGCCGAAAAGAAAATGAATGAATGGTAATGTTTACTTTCACTGTTTCATTTAGGGAAACTCCTGAGATAAATAAGCTATATCTCTGAACTTTAAAGGGCACCTAGGTTAGCCCTTTTTTCAGATATGATATAAGTCTTTTGTGTCTCCAGAAAGTGTGTGTAAAGTTTCATCTCAAAACACCCATCAGATTTTTTTATTATACCTTTTATTAAATTCCTATTTATACATTTTTTCACTGGGTGGCGGTTTTGGTGTACTGCTTCTTTAAGGCTAGTCCTCCCCGCCCACCGTTTCTACGTGCCTTTCTGCGTGCCTTAATCTCCTCCCTCGGCAGCGTCAGACAACAGACAGACTTAAAGGAAGCAGATCTCACGTAGGGTTTGTGAGAAATACTACAGTAAGAACTTTACCAATGAGTATTTATTGTGCAGTTGCATCGATGAGTCACACAAAGTTCGCACACGCACGCACGCACGCACGCACGCACGCACGCACACACACCGCAGCAGGCAGACACGCACACACACACACAGACAGACAGAGCGCGCGTTTAGCTTTGCACTCTTTTTGCCTGCAAATGTGACAGGATACAGGTTAATCTCCACTGCTGTATGGATATCTGTTATATTAAAATGTACAAAATAAACCTGAATTAACGTCCACAAACCAGGATTGAAGCATCTTCTTTTATAATTGTTCTGACACGCGGCTGTGCTGATGAAGTAAAGCTAAGCTAAATCGCTGTAATTCATTACACACATGCTCTGTTTTAAAACATTTTAAACATGTGAAACTCACTCTTGATCACGTTTGATGATGATTGATGATCATAGCGAACTGAACACACCTTTTATTCCCGGTTGCTTTGCACTCGTCCTCTCTTGTTGATATGATTATGCACATGACTACCGGACATGTTAATGCGCGCAGCTGTCAATCAATTCGATGGGCGGGGGGACCGCTCTCCTACGTAAAGTTGCGGTCGATCTGAAACTCGCTCCAATTGGTCCACCGTTTTTATGTTGCTAAATTGAAAAAAAAGGACTGGGTGTGTTTATATCACCCCAATATGACGGTCTATACACCATACATGCACATATGTCTGTCCAAACTGCTTGAAAAGTAGAATTTTCACCATAGGTGCCCTTTAATAATAAATCTGTATGAAATGCTGCACTTCTCTCCTCCAGTCGCAATGATGTTTGGGATTTTGAGCGAGTTTGGTGCTCAAGTCTGCATATCAAGAACACATCTGGGAAGTTTCACGCGTCCTCTGTTCTTGCGGTCTTGAGTATTGGAACTGAACTTTGGCAGCTGATGATGATGTTACACGAGAACAAATGAAGAACGCATATTGAGAAACAGCCAGTGTCTTTGTTGAATCTGAATCAGTGTTTGTTCAATGACTCAGTGAAGTTGAATCAGTGTTTGTTTTATTGACTCATTGAAGCTGAATCAGTGTTTGTTCATTGACTCATTGAAGCTGAATCAGCGTGTTTGTTCATTGACTCAATGAAGCTGAATCAGTGTATTTGATCATTGACTCATTGAAGCTGAATCAGTGTGTTGGTTCATTGAAGCTGAATCAGTGTGTTTGTTCACTGACTCATTGAAGCTGAATCAGTGTGTTTGTTTATTGACTCATTGAAGCTGAATCAGTGTGTTGGTTCATTGACTCATTGAAGCTGAATCAGTGTGTTACTTGATTGGCTCAGTGAAGCTGAATCAGTGTGTTTATTTATTGACTCAGTGAAGCTGAATCAGTGTGTTTGTTCATTGACTCACAGCAGGTGTGCAGCTCCACATGACATCCAGCAGTCTGCAGAAATGAACAGTGTCAGGACAGATGAATCTTTTACAGGACGATGAACAGACAGAAAAGATGATCCGCTGAAGACAAAGAGATGAAGGAGAAAACACAATATCAACATGTCTGACAGAGGTGAATTACTCACAGATTAGTGAATCATTAAATCTCTCTATAAAAAGTATAGTGATAATCCTGCCATCATTTACTCACCCTTGACTGGTTCCAAACCATTTTTAACACAAAAGTAGATATTTTATTCTAACATCAGAAGCAGCCTTGGACACATTGTACTTGGGGTTATCTTTTGGGCTTTTGTATTTGAATGTGAGGATGGGTAGATGGTAGTGGTAGATAGAATGTTCTCTGAATTAGAATGTTCCATTTAGTGTCATCTGAATACCAATTCATTTTTAACACAAAAGTAGATATTTTATGAAATGTTAGAAAGCTGTATCCACTGACATCTATAGTAGGAAAAACACTATGGCAGTTAACGGTTGGAGGTTTCAGATTTCAGATGTATATGTGGAGAGATTAGCCTGTAAAGTACACATTAGTAAAGAAAAATTGTAGAAACTTTCTTTTATCTTTTAGGACTGATGTAGATTCTCATTTATAGATTCAGCAGAGAGTGAAGATGAACTCAGGATTGTTCTTCTGGGAAAAACTGGAGTTGGTAAAAGTTCAACAGGAAACACCATCTTAGGACGAGATGCATTTAAAGCAGGAACATCTTCAGAATCTGTTACTGAAAAGTGTCAGAGAGCAACATCTGAAATCAATGACAGACGCATCACTGTGGTCGACACTCCAGGACTGTTTGATACTGAACTCACTAATGAGGAGATCCAGAGAGAAATCAGCAACTGCATCTCCATGATTCTGCCTGGACCACATGTGTTCATCATTGTGCTCAGTATAGGACAGAGGTTCACTGAGGAGAGTGAAAGATCAGTGAAGATCATCCAGAAGACGTTTGGTCAAAACTTTCTAATGTTCATTATAGTGCTCTTTACCAGAGGAGATAATCTGATGCATGAAACCATCGATGAGTGTTTGGGAAAACCTGGATCTGTGGTCAGAAAACTGATTAAAACTTGTAAAAACAGATACCATGTGTTCAACAATAATAAACCTGAAGACCGAACACAAGTGTCTGATCTACTGAAGAAGATAGACAACATGGTAAAGGCAAACGGAGGAAGTTTCTACTCATTAAAGATGTTCAGAGAGGAGAAAGAAAAACAAGAACAGCAGATGAAGATGGACAGAGTCAGAGAAACAGAAGAAGAGATCAAGAGACTAGAAGAAGACAGAATGAAGATGATGGAGGAAGAAAAACAGAAGCAGGAGAAAGGGAGAAAGAGAAAAAAACCAAAACCAGGAATATGGAACAGAGAAATACGAGAAGAGAAACATCAGAGAGAGACACAAGACAAGATGATGAGAGATCACCTAGAGGATTTAGAGAAGAGACTGATAGAAGAAAGAAACCTGAGAAAAGATCAACTAAAGACTTTTGATGAGAAACTGAGACTCATTAAAGAAAAGTATAAAGAAGAAGTGAAGAGAGGTATGGAGTGGAAAGAGAAATATGAAAGAGAGAAAGAGAAGATAATGAGGAAAATTCACTCTGACACTGATAATTCACTAAAGGTGAGTGTTACTGTCAGCTTTCATCTTTGTTTCTGTTAGAACTTCTGCTATTTGCAATAAAACAGTTCTCAAACAAATAATAAAGATCAAAGCTTTGTCCATATTTTTACTGGTGTATTTGTGTTGAATCCCAAAAGGTCGAAGCCTACAGGAAACTGGAGACCGAATACAGCAAGTGGTCCTGGAGTCTCAGCAGTGCCATGCTGGAAATTGAGAACAAATTACACAATCAAATAGAAAATGAAGCAATTCATGAGGTTGAGGAAACTGACCTTCAAACTGAACTGAAGACGACCAGTGAAGAAGTGGAAAAATCCATGTCAGAGTTCTTTGAGAAAGACACAGATAAATATATACTGATTCAGTGGAAAACATCATTTGAAACCAAATCAAGGAGCTTCAGGAAAACCTTGTGAGAGAAACAAAGAAGAAATTAAGTGTGATTCTTCAGCAGCGAGAACTGAAGAAAATGATTGATTCTGGAAGGACACAACATGAACTTACTCTATATGAAAAGAGCAAAGAACTTGCCCTAAAAGTCAAAGAAAACTATGAAAAAGCAACAAAAGAAGAGTTTAATTTGTTTTGGGAGAAAAGTATAAAGAAGACCATCACAGACACTCCTCTAATCAATGACATGGACATAATGAAAGATGTGAGAGAGATCCTTGATTATGTATATGACAGTGTTTCTGTAGATGACTGGACAGAGAACAGCAATAATATCACTGTGCAGAGTAATTCAGATAATGTAAAGTCAAATAAATCAATCGGATTTACAGGTTTACCAAAAGCTTACATGTCTGCTATAGAGACGTTTTATTGTTACATTCAGTCTAATGATGACACAATCATCCAGATTAGATCTTTAATCTCAGATGTTGTTGAGCAGACAAACAGAATAATTCAGTCATTTAACATTGAAAAAATGGGCTACAACATCAGCCTCATCCAAAGAATCAAAGATCACCTAAGGGCAAGATTTAAAGAATTCCAGGAAGGACCAGTTAAATACAGTAATAAAATCTTTATTGGTTTGGTTTACTCCATCTGTAAAAAAGCAAACAAGACGATCACTGACCAACACAGACTCTTTAGAGAAGCCAACGATCCTGAAATATACTTAAAGAAGAAGAGAGAAGAGTACTATAGTATTTTCCAGAAGTACTGCCATGGAGCAAAATCAGCTGCCATTTTTGCTGAGATCATCTCTCAGAAACTGAAGGAGCCCATTGAGCAGAGCGTCAAGAAAACTGCCAGAGATTTAGCAGATAAAATAAGATCAGACTGTGAATCACTGAATGGAAACAGATCAAATCTGGAGAAACACATCCTGAAGACTCTGGCAGAAGAGGAGGACTTTGACAAATACATGAACTACATTCATAATCCCAAAGATCACTTCAAGAGTTTCATCAGAGATGAAGTCAGTCGCTACATCAGAGATAAGTTCAGCAGCAGTGTTTTACCCGAGACGGAGGAGAACATTAAACTCCTGCTGCAGAAGATCATGAACGCAGCACATCAATCTACTGAACATGTTCAAGTCAACAGTGGAGATGTTGGTTTGTGGTTGAAGAGTTTCACACAGCAGCTCTCAGATCAGCTGATCTTCTCTGAAAAAGACCTCAGTGGAGTCAAACATGATGATGTTGATGATTTCAGACTCCTAGAAGATGTGATCAGACAAGAGCTTACTGCTGTAATGTCAGACATCAGCTGGAGATTCAACACAGACACATTTCCAGTAAAGCTGGACCATAAGTTCAGACCAGATGAGCTTCTGATTGACCACTTCTGTCAGTGCTGTTGGGTTCAGTGTCCGTTCTGTGGAGTCACCTGCACAAACACCATAGAGGACCATGATGGAGATCACAGTGCTCCTTTCCACCGTGTAATTGGACTAAATGGACAGTTTTATGCAAGAACAAAAAACTTGTCTATAAACATCTGCACATCAGCAGTAGCCAGTGATCAATCTTTTAATCTCACTGCTTCAACTAAATCAATCCCTTGGAGAGAATACAGAAAAGCAGGAGGAGTTTATGTAGACTGGAGCATCACTCCTGATCTCTCTGAACTGCTCTACTGGAAGTGGTTTGTCTGTAGATTCCAGAAAGATCTGGAAAAATACTACAGTAAAACATTTGAGAAGAACGGTAATATACCAGCTGAATGGAGAAACTACACAAAACAAGACGCTATTGAGAGTTTGCAGTAATACATCTAATGGAGAAAATGAAGAGTGATCAACCGAATCTCTTTAGAACAATCAGTTATTGTATACATTCATCAATGAGAGTCTGAATTCATCTACAGCTCAGATGGGTTGTATCAAATATACTGAACTCTAAAGACAATATTCAATTCTTTATAAAAGAAATCTACCAAACCACATATTTCAGAATAAATGACTAATTGGTATAACTAGATGTTTGATGACCAATCAAACAAGTTTATCATTATGACGGAGTCATTTATTATTTGTTTTCCAGTTGTGTATATTATTTTGTGTATGTATGTATTTGTGTGTGTCCAGGTAGGTGTTTTCTGTGGATGATGGGCTGGAGGTTGTGATTGGTGGTTCTTCACAAATACAAAACCGGTCTAAACACTCGGTGCTGTTTTCTAGTCTTTCCATTCTTAAGTCCTATTCGAAGGCAATTGGAGATGTCAAATATAAATAAATATATATATATACACAACGTGCAAAGAAATATGGATAAGACCAAGGTAGCACTTTTAGAAGGAAAGTTTCAGTAAAAAAACAATTAATGTCGCATTACCAGGCTATCCAGCGTTTCCTCCAGAGTTTAATCTAATTTTGTATGTTTAATTTTTAATCTTTCGACTTTTGTTTTAATGGAATTTGATACCACATGCCGAACGGAAAAAAAACTTCTGCATTTCATGACTCGGTGGTCCTTTAAGGTAATCAAAAATCGCTGTTTACATAGTAGACTCTTAATAAGAGTATTATCTTAATCATATTATAATCGGAGTATTGGTGTCCATGTAAATATACTCAGATGATGAAACTCAGATGATGTCGCAAGCTGTCAAAGACAGCGCATTCTTTCATGTTTCCCCCTTAAACACAACTTTTGTAAAGCATCTGCTTCACGTTGTTCTGTCAGAATTCTTGTGAAATATAGCCATACTTAAGAACGCTTAGTTTAAGCAAATTTGATGAACGCGATCATGAGTGTTGAATCTGAAGGAAGTGCCCTGGCTGTGCTGTCGTTTGTGTGTGCGCGTTTCCTTGCAGCAAGAACAAATGCCTAAACATTACCGATTTTGCCATCTGTATCCCTTAAAGTTGTTTAAATGTTTAGAGATGGTTGGACCAAAGTCCCTGTAAGAATTAGTCTTTGGTGTGACACAACGCATACCTCTGGGTGCTTATGATGTACCTCTTGATGCGTCTTACGTCTTAATCGCAACACCAGTGGCAACAGTGCCTGTACTTTGGATTTTTTTTGTAGTCCACTTAGAATCCAACATGGAAACATTTTTTTCTTTAGTGGCATTACATGCCTGTATTTTATATTCTGTAATAAATATGGCTGTCAAGCCAGGATCTGGATGGTTTATTGTGGGTGTGTTGTTTATATGAAGAAATCTGTTATAAGTTAAACAAAAATTCTTATAAACAATTATATTTTGAATTTAAATATAATTTTGGCTATTCAAATGTAAAATTAATGTAAACGCAAGACAAAAAACTAAGTTTCAGTTTTTTTAAATGTGATTAATCGCAAAAAAAGTGATTAATTAGTTAATTGACAGCATTAATATATATATATATATATATATATATATATATATATATATATATATATATATACATACATATACACACACACACATATATATATATATATATATATATATATATATATATATATATATATATATATATATATATATATATATATACATATATATATATATATATATATATATATATATATATATATATATACATATATATATATATATATATATATATATATATATATATATATATATACACACACACACACACACACATATATATATATATATATATATATATATATATATATATATATATATATATATATATATATATATATACACATATACAGAGATGTATAAAGTACTAGAGACCCAGACTTAAGTAAAAGTACAAGTTCTCTATCAAAAAGTGACTTGAGTAGAAGTAAAAGTGCTCTTTAAGCACCATACTTAAGTGGAAGTACTAAAGTATTCAACAATTTTTGTTCTTAAGTATTGCAAGTAGTTTATTTCAAAATTTACTACTCAAGTACTGAAAGTAAAAGTACAAGTATTGTGTAATGTAGTTATTAAAGAATGCAGTCAAAAGACATCATATTGTTTTGTTTATTTTAAATCTCTTTTTTGGGGGCACGTCAGATATTTATACTAGAAACAAGACAAAATCTAAACAAGAAAAGCATTTTTTGCAGTGCTCCCTCTAAACAATTTATATAATGAAAACTTAAATGTGAAAGAAAAAATACAGTGTGCAATGCTATATACTTTATTTGAGCAGAATACCAAATATAAAGTATACACTAGTTTGTGAATAATGTAGTTTTACTACCTTCAATGGTGCAATTGCATATATTGATGAAGTATTGATACTTTGACTACAAAGTAAGCATAATAAAAATTTTAATTTGCTTTGTGTAAATTAAATATAAATTACAGATTAAGTAGATTAGTTGATTTAACAAGACAATGTGTCAGTAAACAGGGCGCCTGTTAATAAAGTTTCTAATAACTACCTTTTCTAACAAAGACACACACACACACACACACACACACACACACATATATATATATATATATATATTAATGCTGTCAATTAACTAATTAATCATATATATGTATATATATATATGTATATATATATACACACATACACACATATATATATATATATATATATATATATATATATATATATATATATATATATATATATATGTTAGGGAAGCAGACGGACAAACAAGGTGAGTAAGTTGTTAACGATGTTTATTGCCAACAGTGGAGCACACAAGGAGAACTGAGGAGAAGTGAATGGAGTTGGGTTGATCTGATGATCCTTTGTGGCAGGTTGGATGACAGACACTGGGGGAGACCGAATGCACACACCAGAGGGCTTGCGGGGAAGACAGACTGACGATACACACAAAGCTGACAGGATACCGGGAACACTGGACAGACTGGAAGACACAGAGATTAGGTAAGTACAATTTGCTGAGATCGAAGACTAGTGATTACCAGGAGGTGTTCACTCAGAGTCCGCTTCGTAGGAACGAGACCGGACAATGAGTGAAGTGAGGTGTGTGCTTATATAGTGAGTCTGAGTGATTGGGTGCAGCTGTGCGTGGTTAATACTCAGGTGAAGGTGCTCGCTGCGTGATGCTGGTGGAAGAGCCTGGCCAACGCGTGACATTACCCCCCTCTCCAGGGCCCGCTCCTGAGGGCCTAAACCTCCGACGCCGTGGTGGTCTACCACATCCACGAGGTGCTGGGAACTCGGGGTGATTGGAGTGGAACTCCTCCATAAGTGCGGGATCTAATATATCTGATCTGGGGACCCAAGATCTCTCCTCAGGACCATATCCCTCCCAGTCGACAAGATATTCCAGATGACCACCACGACGACGGGAACGTAGAATGTCCTTGACCTTATAGATGGACCCTTCTTCTGACATCAGTGGGGGAGGAGGTTCCTCTTCATGGCCAGGCTCTGTGGAGGGAATCAGAGGGTCGTGAAATGGTTTGAGAAGTGACACGTGGAATGTGGGGTGGATTCTGTATTGTGGTGGTAACTGTAACTTATAAGTGACTGGGTTGACCTGTTCCAGGATGGTGAAGGGACCAACAAATCTGGGACTAAGTTTTCGGGAGGGCAGTCGCAAGCGGATGTCTCTGGTGGAGAGCCAAACTTTCTGCCCCGGAGCATAGATAGGACCAGGAATCCTCCTCTTGTCGGACACCTCCTTGGCTCGGCGAACTGCCCTCTGGAGATGGTGATGAGCATCGTCCCAGACCCTCTCGCTCTCCCGGAACCAGTAATCCACTGCAGAGACATCAGAAGGTTTGCCATCCCAGGGAAAGAGTGGAGGTTGGAAGCCCAGAATGCACTGGAATGGCGTAAGTCCGGTGGTAGGTTGCCGCAGGGAATTCTGGGCGTATTCCGCCCAGCCCAGAAACTGGCTCCAGGAGTTTTGATGACTGTGACAGAAGGTCCTGAGGAACCGCCCCACTTCCTGGATCTTCCTCTCTGTCTGGCCGTTGGTCTCTGGATGATAGCCAGACGAGAGGCTGACGGTCACACCTAGGAGTCTGAAGAAGGCTTTCCATAGTCTGGAGATGAATTGGGGTCCTCGGTCCGAAACTATATCTTCAGGTAACCCAAAGCATCGAAAGACATGGTTGAATAGATTTTCGGCGGTTTCTAGGGCTGTGGGCAAACCCTTCAAAGGAATCAGACGACAGAATTTGGAAAATCGATCAACAATGACTAAAATGCAGGTATTACCTTCAGATGATGGGAGATCTGTCATGAAGTCAACTCCTGGGTGTGACCAGGGGCGGTTCGGGATGGGCAAGGGATGGAGTTTACCTGCAGGTAGATGGCGAGGACTCTTCGACAAAGCACATTCTCTACATCCTTGAACGTATCTCCTCACATCCCTCGCCATGTTCGGCCACCAAAAGCGTTGGGATAGCAGCGAGAGGGTATTGTTGGCCCCGGGATGCCCTGTGCCCAAAGATGTATGGCTGGAATGAATCAGATCTACCCGTTGGTTTTCAGGGATGAAGCATCGATTGGGGGGACAGCCCGGCGGAATCCTGGAGTCTGGAGTGGCGACGACTGTAGGACCGGACCAGGTGATGGGACAGACAGTGATCTGTTCTGGGAGGATCTTGGCTGGGGTTTCCATGATTTCCGGCTGATCATAAATTCGGGAAAGTGCGTCTGCTCGGATGCTTTTTGATCCAGGTCGGTATGTTATTGAGAATTGAAATCGGGAGAAGAACAAGGACCACCGGGCCTGACGAGGACAGAGTCTTTTAGCTTCTTTGAGGTACTGTAGATTTTTGTGGTCTGTAATCACCTGGAAAGGATGTTTGGCTCCCTCCAGCCAGTGTCGCCATTCCTCCAGGGTGAGCTTGATAGCCAATAGTTCTCGATTTCCGATGTCATAGTTCCTTTCCGCCGGGCTGAGCTTCCTGGAGAAATAGGCGCATGGATGGAGTAATGCTGGTGTACCATGATGTTGTGATAGGATGGCTCCCACTCCAGTAGCCAATGCATCTACTTCAACCACGAAAGGTAGGTTAGGATCAGGGTGAGTCAGGAGTGGAGCTTGAGTGAAGGATTGCTTGAGGTTTTGGAAGGCTGCGGCAGCTTCGGGAGGCCAGGAGAGTTTCTTGGGTTGATTTCTGAGTAAGTTGGTCAACGGAGCGGTGATGAGACTGTAGTTGTGGATGAAACGTCGATAGAAATTGGCAAACCCTAAAAATCGTTGGAGTTCTTTAATGGTTGTGGGTTCTGGCCAGGAGACAACGGAAGTGACCTTCCCCTCGTCCATGAGAACCCCTTGTTGGTCAATGACGTACCCTAGGAACTGAACAGATGGTAAGTGGAATGAGCATTTCTCTGCCTTGAGGTATAATTGGTGTCTTCTGAGAGTTTGTAGGACCTCCGCAACGTGGTGGCGATGTTCGGCCTCACTCCGGGAATAAATCAGGATATCATCAATGTAGACTATGACGGAGAGATGGAGGAACTCCCGGAGGACTTCATGGATGAAGTTTTGGAATATGGAGGGGGCGTTGACCAGACCATAGGGCATGACCAGGTATTCGTAGTGCCCGGTAGGGGTCACAAACGCAGTCTTCCACTCGTCCCCCTCGCGTATTCTTATCAGATTGTAGGCGCTGCGGAGGTCCAACTTGGTGAATACCTTGGCAGATCGGAGTTGTTCCAGGGCCGCAGGGACGAGAGGAAGGGGATATCTAAATTTAATGGTTCCTTGATTCAGGACTCGATAATCTATACAAGGCCGCAACCCTCCATCCTTCTTGGCCACGAAGAAGAAGCTTGAGGCCGCGGGTGACGTGGACTGGCGTATATACCCCTGACTCAGAGCCTCCTGAATATACTCCTCCATGGCCTTAGTTTCAGGAAGGGACAACGGGTAGATCCTACCTTTGGGCATAGGAGCATCTGGAAGCAGGTCTATTGCGCAGTCCCATGGCCGATGTGGAGGTAGCTGGGAAGCTCTCTTGGGGCAAAATACGTCCTCGTATGCGGAGTAGATCTTCGGGATCTGGATGGATCGTTTATCGACTGGACTTTCGACAGACGTGACGTGGGGGGTAAGGGGTCTCTGAAGTTGAACGGGTAGGTCGGGAAAACAATTGGATCTGCAGTCTTCACCCCATCTCTTTATTTCTCCTGTGCCCCAAGAGAGGATGGGATCGTGCTTCACCAGCCACGGGCGCCCTAGGATGATATCCATAGATGCACCCTCCAGAACCAGAAATTGAATCTCCTCTTTGTGGAGCAATCCCACTTGGAGATTGATAGGTTCACATTTGCGATGGATACGTGCCTGGGAATGGATATTGTTGGTTATGGGTTGAATCTGGTAGATGTGCG